>NC_064852.1:110288205-110614455 GCF_024139225.1 Suncus etruscus | reverse complement strand
AGAAAGAAAAAGAAAGAAAGAAAAGAAGAAAGCTGACAGAACTAAATATCCAAGAGTCAATAACAATGAAATCATGAGACCCAAACTTTAACAAATTAAACTTAAAATGGGCCTGTTACACTGACAGGCTGGGGGATGGGGTGGTGGTGGTGGTATGGGATGCATTTGGGAACATTGGTGGATAGAAGTCGACATTGGTGGTGGGATTGGCCCTGATTCATTGTTCTGTCTAAAACCCAACTATAAAGGACTTTGTACATTACACTGCTTTCAATAAAATAAATAAAAATTTAAAAATAAATAAAAATGGTGCCTGTTATGCTGGAATGCTGGGGCGGTGATAGACTCTGGGAACATTGGTAAAGGGAAGTCAACACTGGTGGTGGGATTAATTGGACCTGAAACATTGTATGTCTAAAACCCAACTATGAATAACTCTGTAAATCACAATGCTGTAAATAAAAAGTTTTTAAAAGTTTTTTAAAGTTTTTTAAAGACAGTTTATTTAAAGATCAACCAATGTCTGTAGATGTGAATTGTGAAAAAGGAAAGGAAAGTCAGGCAATTCACTCTTTTGTTTTATGCCATCACTGGTGGGGGGCGTTGTCAGGATATATGATTCTCCTCCCAAGACAACAGGGTGCTCTTTTGACTTTCTCAAATTCGAGACATCTGAGAAAACAGCAGAGCCAGGGTGTGTCCTCTTCTTCCCTGAAGTACTAATATCTGGTTAGGCAAGATGAGGACAAGGATGTGGCTCTCTCTAAGACTGTTGTGATAAGGAAAGAACCCCAAAAGTAGAAGCCTGGCCAAGTTCTCCCCCATCTAATCTCTTTCCTCTTCCCCAACATTCCACTCTTAGCAAGTGTGGCATAAAATCATTCCTTCTACCATTTCTCCAGATCATCTAACCTTCCTGAAATCTCCCCAATGCTGACACTCAGCAGAGATGTGTAATTTCCTCCTGTTCTCACATTGTTTCATGTTAAATGTTTGGGGGCAGCTAGAAGATTCAAATAGGGGGAGGAAAAGTTTGGTTTTATCCCCTCCATGACCTTTGTCACCAGAACCCAGGTGTCCTAGTCTGGTCCTTCAAATTAGGGACAGGATTCAAGTCAAGGCCATTGACTCTGCTCAAGTGACTTCCTCAGCCTTCTGGTCTTCTGGCAGAAAACTGAGAAGACAAGCTGACATGTGCCCAAGGACCATGATTTCACCATCATATTCTGTCATTGTTCCCTTTCAGTCACATGACCCTGAGTGCATTCATTCGGGAGGTAGAGAAACAAAGACAGTCAGAGACAGAAAGACAGAGACAGAGCGACACAGAGAAACTCCCCAACTGGAGCTGTCAGCTAGAACATCAAGATCGTTGCATGAGGAAAGAGGAGGACTGAGCCATGCTATGAGGATTCAAGACCCCATGGTAGCCTGTAGGATTAATGGGTTGATCCAGAGTGTTGGGACCTGAATTCTGAATGAGGGACACCATTTTGTAAAAGCCATATGGCAGGCTTCTTCTTAGGTTCTGAGCAGGGAGAAACACCATTTTGTAAGGACCACAAGGGTGTGAGCCACATTGCTGGGGTTTCACAATCCTATTTCCAGAGACCCCGCCCCAATCTACCTGTCCATACCAGGTAGCCTATCAGGAAAGGACAAGGGAGCAGAAGGAAGGTACCCTTAGACAAGAGTCAATCATTTTAAGGATCGTCAGAAAACTGGAACCTCCCTATATCCCTTTGGGACATTGGTGATGGGATTGTTGCACTGGTGATGGGTGGTGTTCTTTACATGACTGAAACCCAAACATTATCATGTATGTAATCAAGGTGTTTAAATAAAATATATATAAAAAAGAACAAAGCAAAAAAAAACGAAAGAAAGAAAGAAAGAAAGGAAGGAAGGAAGGAAGGAAGGAAGGAAGGAAGGAAGGAAGGAAGGAAGGAAGGAAGGAAGGAAGGAAGGAAGGAAGGAAGGAAGGAAGGAAGGAAGGAAGGAAGGAAGGAAAGAGAGAGAGAGAGAGAGAGAAAGGAAGGAAGGAAGGAAGGAAGGAAGGAAGGAAGGAAGGAAGGAAGGAAGGAAGGAAGGAAGGAAGGAAGGAAGGAAGGAAGGAAGGAAAGAAAGAGAGAGAGAGAGAGAAAGAAAGAAGGAAGGAAGGAAGGAAGGAAGGAAGGAAGGAAGGAAGGAAGGAAGAAGGAAGGAAAGAAAAAGAAAGAAAGAAAGAAAGAAAGAAAGAAAGAAAGAAAGAAAGAAAGAAAGAAAGAAAGAAAGAAAGAAAGAAAGAAAGAAAGAAAGAAAGAGAAAGAAAGAAAGAAAGAAAGAAAGAAAGAAAAGAAAGAAGAGAGAAAGAAAGAAAGAAAGAAAGAAAGAAAGAAAGAAAGAAAGAAAGAAAGAAAGAAAGAAAGAAAGAAAGAAAGAAAGAAAGAAAGAAAGAAAGAAAGAAAGGAAAGAAAGAAAGAAAGAAAGAAAGAAGAAAGAAAGAAAGAAAGAAAGAAAGAAAGAAAGAAAGAAAGAAAGAAAGAAAGAAAGAAAGAAAGAAAGAAAGAAAGAAAGAAAGAAAGAAAGAAAGAAAGAAAGAAAGAAAGAAAGAAAGAAAGAAAGAAAGAAAGAAAGAAAGAAAGAAAGAAACTGGCTTCATGCACAGCAAATTCGTCCTATGGGCCAGTGTTACCCCTCCCCCAATTTCCTGTCTATCTTACCTGATGGTCAGACCAGCTCACTACTTGGAGGGATCTGAGGTTGGTAATTAAAGCCTGGGGGAGGGGTGATAAAGGGGAGATGCCTGAGAAGGAGAAGAAAGCAGCATGGAGAGATGAGGCAGACAGGATAAATGCAGGACGGCTAAAGGAGGCTACTTAAAAGGTTAACTGAGAAGCCATGTAAGATGTGCACATGGTGGCTAGGGCCTATTAATAATAAATTTCATGTCTCCAGAAATCTGACTGCTATGGATAATTTCCTTGCCGTTATCCTGAATCTTCAGACCCACCAGGCCAAAGAAGGTGCAGGCACCGGGCTGGCCGAGAAAGGGCTCACCTGATCCATCCACCATCATCCACCACCATCAAGGACTGTTATTAATTTAATTAATACAACAGGCCAGCACCATGAGCTGCATCTAGATTCCATTTCCTGCACTTGAGGACAGTAGGGAGCATCTTGTTGGGCTAGATTTGCTTCGATCCACTAACAAATGCACTTCCAAGTTCTCCAACTTCAAGCGGGTCAACTCTGGGGGAAGTCATATTTTCTTCCCTCTAACCCAAGGACTAATGTCATTAAGCTTCTCCTCTAGCCTGATTCAGTGGCTGAGAAGTGTCCCCCAGCAGCCCTTCAATGAGCAGAAAAGCAGCAAGTTCAGCCCCAAAGCTGTCCTGCATGTCTATTGGTATGGGTGATGGAACCAGCGTCTACATTGGGCTCTACATAGTGAGACTGAGGCTGGAACGAACCCATAGCAGATTTCCCCCAGTAATTCCTCCTGGAGGTCAGGGGAAGCCATCCAGGCTTCCTCCATGAGAGAAGTGCTTCCTCCCAGCCTTGCGCTGCCAGGAAATGACCTCCCAAAGTTTCCTTTATAAATCATAGATTATTGTTGGGGGTGTTTTTTTTTTGTTTTTTGGGGTTTTTGTTTTGTTTTGTTTTGTTTTGTTTTGACCAAGAAAACTCTGGGTGAGGGATAGAAGTGTTTTTCACTTTTCAGTGAAAAGGCTTTTCAGTGGCAAGTCTAATGGCACTTGTCCATACTTCTAATCACTGACACACACTTGTCACTGAACTGACCCTGTCATGCAATGTTAATCTTTAAAAAAGCAACTTTAGGACCCAGGGCCTGCTCAGCAGCAGCGCATCTGCCTAGTAGGTTTGATGCCTGTTACTCCTCCACCACAAACTAATAATTATTTAATTTTAATTTTGGGGCCACACCCAGGGATTACTCCTGGCTCTGCAGACTCTATGGAATGCCAGATATTGAACCCAGGTCAGTGCATGCAAGGCCAGATTCCTCCCCTCTGTTCTATATCTCCATCCCAGTTAACTTTTTTCAAGGTTATGGAGATGAAAATGAAATCCTAGTTCCATTCCAGGCAACATGTGGTCCCTAGAGCATTGCTAAGTGGAGCCCAGTGGCCCCTAGCACCATAGGGTGGTACCACTGTCCTCTGGCATCAGAAGATGCAGCATACTCCGGCATCATGTTGAACCATCAGTCTGATAGAGCAAGATTCCCTGGGGACAGCCTCAGGGGACCCTAGGAAAAAAAAATAAGAAAAATTCCTTCCCTCCAAAATAAGAAAATCTTGGTACATGAAGCAGCCCTCAGGAGGGCTGAGGGAAATGAAGGGTGAATGAGAAAAAATGAGGCAGTGTGACCTTTCTGGGTCTCTGCTAAGACTCCCAGCTCTCCTCCAACCCAAGCTCCTTCCCCAGTGTGACAGTCCAGCCCCCCCCCACATCCCACCACGAAGCACTGAGGGAAACCAAGTTTTCCACAGAAAATTTCCTCCCTTCATCTCTCAGAACCTTCAGCCTCCAAATGAAATCTAACGAAAGGAACAAATTAGATTAAAGCGAAGCACTAAGGCCTGGAACGTTCTACTAACAAGGAGCTGCCTTGGTTGGTGCTGAAGAAAAAGTCGGGGCACCCAGTTAATCTGCCTTTCACTGCCTGGTGGGAATCTGGGGCATCTCCAGGCTGGGACATCCCCAGTCAAATCCAGAGACAGTGACTGGATGTGGTAAGGGCAAAAACCACATGAGGGACCACAACACTTGGTCCTCACAGAAGGTCGAGCACCCATGGGCACCAGAGCAGGTCGGTGATTGGTTGAATGGGACTAACTCAGGCTTGAGATCCCCAGAACCCCCTATAGTCCCTTAAGAACTGCCAAGAGGATTCCTGTGTGTGGAGCCAGAAAGAACATTTGAGCACCAGCAGATGTGGCCCCCCAAAAAGGGGACTTATGAACCCACCAGCCAAAAACATGTAAATAAAAGTGAGTCTATGAGAAATTTGGGGTGATTTTCCTGGGTTCTTTAATCTTGAAAATTCAATCAATGAAAAAAACCAAAACAACAACAACAAATAACACCTTTGAGGTCCAGGGAGATAGCACAGTGATTAGGACATTTGCCTTGCCCACAACCAACCCAGGTTCAATCCCTGACAACCAATATAGTCCCTCAAGCACTGCCAGGAATGACCCTTGCTCATAAGAGTCAGGAATAACCCCTGCACACCACCAGGTGTGGCAAAAAATAAATAAAAAATAAAAAATCCACCACAGTGGAGGAAATGTTTATGCACATGATCCATCCAGTGTCTCTCGCTTGCTTACAGCTGCCCTATGAGGGAGACCTGAGATGCCCTGGGGCTCACCCAAGGGGAATGTAAGTCCCAGGGACAGGATCACACCTACCCAGTGCTCAGGCAAAGTTCACTCAAAACCAGAGAAGGCCTACAAAATCCAGGGATGAAGAAAATCAGGATTACCTTATTAACAAAGATGGTCAAAATCATCAAAAAACAAAGTATTGTTCTTTCCTTAAAAACAAATTCTCGGGCTGGAGAGATAGCACAGTGGCAGGGCATTTGTCTTGCATGAAGGTGATTTAGGACAGACGGCTGTTCTAATCCCGGCATCCCATTTGCCCCCTACCCCACCCCGTACCTGCCAGGAGCGACTTCTGAGTGCAGAGCCAGGAGTAAGCCCTGAGCTCCGCAGGGTGTGACCCAAAAACCCAAAAGCCCCCAAAATAAATAAACCCTCAACTGACAGAACATGCGAGTAAAATGTGAAGGTGACGTGAGAAAAAAGAAATATAAGGATAACGGATATGTGCCATTCTTATCCTTGCAAAATCCTAAAGGGAATGGATAGATGTCGCTGAGATAAAATGTTAATTTCCAGCATCAATAATGCTGCTTCTTTTATTAATTATTATTGTTATTTATATGGGACACCAAATAAATGCTCCCCAAATCCGAGACTCAAATTCAGGTGCAGTTGTTCCTTATTTGTATAGGCAATACTGCCCTCTCCTGGCCAACTCCTTAATAACAAGATTCTGTAGTTCAAATCTCGCCTCTCAAAGTTTCTTTTTTCCCCACGTCCTGGTAGAATATTGAACACATTTAACACCATGCATACACGTCGGTTATATTATTTGCATAGCAGGATACCTTTTTTATATCTTTATATCTAACTTGGGAGCGTGTTAGATTTATGGAAAGAACGAGATGAATGGAAATGGCCCAGATTCCCTAAAACACAAGCATTGATTTACAGTGCTTTGCTCGCCTCTGCAGGCCTTCGAGTTCTGTACCTTTCTGGTCCCTCCCACAGAACTGTAATGCAGACATTTATTCTTGAGTAGTCACAGAGCTCAGCAAATTTAAGTAGCACTGCAACTCGAGGGAGGGGAAGGAAGCCTGGTTTACAAGCATCCCTTCTGATTTATCGCTCTTCAATTCTCTTCTATTCTCGTTCCATTGTCTTCCTTGCATCTTTACAACTTCCCATAAACATCTCGGGCATTATTCGAGGGAACAGTCCTCTCTCTAAAACCCCCTAAAGTTCAGGTAAGGAAAGTTTTTCTATAAATCTATACTTAAAATAATTAAAGCCAACTAATGGAAAGCAGATTGAATTAGGAAGCAGGAACCTGGGATCCTATTCAAATATGTTCCCCTGATAAACTCTATGGCATTAAGTAATCCACTTAAACCCTCTTTGCCCTCTCATACTCTATAAATAAGAGATAATAATACATGTTCCTTGGATCTCACCAGGATTGTATAACAATAACCGTAAATCAGAAGGCACCTAAGTCTAATGAAAAAATAAATAAATAAATAAAGTGTATCCTATAAAGACCAAGATAGCATTACTGAATTACAATAGCAGATATAAATATTCAAGCATTATTCTAAATAGGCCTCATAAAGAAGATTGTGACTCTCTTTCTTTAGGAAATGTTTAGTACAACAATATATGACATAAGTGACACTGACTAGGGCAAAGGCCTGGTTACTCTTAATGTAAGGCCTGGGGCCAGAGAGATAGCATGGAGGTATGGTGTTTTCCTGCATGCAGAAGGATGGTGGTTCGAATCCCAGCATCCTATATGGTCCCCTGAGCCTGCCAGGAGCAATTCCTGAGTGTGGAGCCAGGAGTAACTCAAGCGCTGTCAGGTGTGACCCAAACCAACCCCCCCCCCCAAAAAAAGAACATTTGATTGCTTGCAAAAAAAAAAAAACTATAACAGCTACTAATTTTGTAAAGGACAAAGAATAAAAAAATAAATAAATTACTTACACTTTTCATTTTAAGAGATGGAAATAAGCATTGACTTTTTTTTTTTTTTTTTTTTTTTTTTTTTTGTGGTTTTTGGGTCACACCCGGCAGTGCTCAGGGGTTATTCCTGGCTCCAGGCTCAGAAATTGCTCCTGGCAGGCACGGGAGGACCATATATGGGACGCCGGGATTCGAACCGATGACCTCCTGCATGAGAGGCAAACGCCTTACCTCCATGCTATCTCTCCGGCCCCAAGCATTGACTTTTTACTGCAACCAGGAATGATTCCTGAACACAAAGCCAGGTGTAACCAAATAAATAAATAAATAAAAATTCTAATTTAAATATTAAAAAATACAAATGCCTCTGCCTTCTGTTCAAAATCTAACCATTAGCAAATTCCTGGGAACTAGCCTCTAACCTTTTTCCAATGAGCAAAGTGGCTGCCAGAAATGCTCAGTGGGCTGCTGTATGTCCTCCCCTTCCTAGTGCTCATCACATCAGGGTCAGTGAGGCTGACTGACCTGCACCTTGCAGAAATCTCTCTGCCTTCCTCAGGCCCTATCCCACCCCGCCACACAGCCTCTTTCGTTCCCAGCACCCTCTGAGCCCTCCCTAGAGAACTCCCTACGCCTCCAGTCTGACGCTCCTTATAAACCAGGGGTTCCCAACTTGGAGGACAGAGCATTCCTCATGGGGACATCGGCTTCATCTGGACACATTTTCTGTCTTTACGCTGGACAAGGGATGCTGCTGGCCTCTAGTGGACAGAGACCAGGAAGCTGCAGTGCTGGAAAAACAAATCCCCCACAACAAAGAAGGCAGGGCTGCTGGGTTCCAAGTGGGCTCTGATTTTTAAAAAGGAACAAACCGTACTGAGTTCATAGACACTAAGTGTCCGAGGAATGAAGGCTAAAAGTGATGAGCATCAAACCTAATTGCCATCAAGATGAAAGAAGCATATCAAGCAAATGTGATGTACCTGAAAAACTCATTCTCCTCAAATATTGACTTCTCTTTCTGATACCTGCCACTGCTGACTGTCAAAAGGTAAACCTGTGTGTTCCATCTGTGTAGGAGAAGGAGTTGGGATGGTGGAGTTGTGAAGAGCTGTTTGTCTCTATTTCTACATCTCTCTCCAGGAAGATGAGACAGAGAGAAAGAGAGATACTTTGCTCGAATCCACTGAAACCCACACCACAGACCAAACATCATGCCCTTGAAATTTGGGGAAAAAAGTGCTCACCCCAAGAAAGGGGCAAACTTAAGAGTATTTGAGTGGGAAAAGAATTTTCAAATCAATAGCCCTTCTAGGAAAAATTTAAAAAATAAAAAAATAAAAATAAAAAAGCAACATCCTTCGCAAAGGGAGGTGAGGGCTGCACAGAATTTCAAAAACACTCAGGTTGAAGTCGAACAAAAGCAAAAAAATCTATTTATTTAGATACAGATGCTGTAACTATTTGGTTTGAGGAGCATGTTCCAGACATTTCCCTGATTAGGCAAAAAAAAAAAAAAAAGGGAGGGGGTCTTCAAGAAATTCTTTGATTTGTTTATTCTTATGTATTGATGTTCCCTTCTGTTTGCCAACAGGATAAAGACAAAATGGGGTTTTATCAGTCAAGGAATCATTCGGAACAAAAATAAGCAAGGTGTTGTGTTTCTTTGGGGGGTAGGAAAAGAGTGAAAATTTGTACTCCCCTTCAAGAGCCTACCTCACTTTGCCTAGGGACATGCTGTGAAGACTGGTAGAGCCTTTCTTTGCCTTTATTTTCCTTGAGCTAAGTCCTTGATATTCATTATTAATATTTGATGTCCATAATAGTCATTATCATCTAAATTCGTTTGCCTGATTATTTCCTTTTTGACCTGTAGAGCACAATGCATCCTATTTAGAATTCTGGTTCAGGAGGAAATGCATGAAGAGGAGGGACATAATATAACCTCAGGCTCCACTGATTAGGAAGCTGAGTCAGACCTCTGAACCCCTGGCATCATTCTAGATTTGAAGAGAGAGACAGAGAGACAGAGATAGAGAGAGACAGAGAGTGTGAGAGAGAGACAGAGGCATAGAGAAACAGTGAGAGAGTGTGTGTCTCAGAGAGAGAGAGAGAGAGAGAGAGAGAGAGAGAACTTGGCCAAGTGTGCAGTACTGAATCCCCTGTAACTTAAGTACCAGAGACCAAAAGACAAAAACAATAGATGTCACACCAGCGGAAATCTGGTCAAATTTATCTCAAACCATTCAAGGAGAAGGTCACAAGTCCTGGGACGGTCCAGGAAAGGGTCTGTGTGACAGCTGACACCAACCTGTCCCCTGGAGGGTCCTGTTATTTGGCTTGTCACTAGCTCAAAGTTCCTCAGACTGTTCATCACATGTCCTGCTCTCCGAGCTGATCCCCCTACTCCAAGCCTTTGACCCTGAAGAGTCTTTCTAAGCCCAGACAGATACTAAGGCCAATGTGGGCAAAATATTTGAGGAAGAGAAAGAGAAAGGGGAGGGGAGAGGATGACAATGGAAGCATTCATGAAAACATTCAAGGAACTAAAGCAGGCCCATTCTCTTGGATCAGGTCCAATTTCACTTCTTTTTTATATTTTCTAGTTTTAATACCATGATAATTTTAAAATAAGTTGCTCATATGACCGGTTTATCAAGCAATCAATGTTCCAACATTAATCTCACCACTGGTGTGACCTACCCTTCACCAATGTCCCGTTTCCCACCCACCCCCTAAGTCTGCCCCTAGAGCAGGCACAAATTAACTTCTATTGCTTGTTACAGCACATAGGCAAATAAGAATATCAAAAAAAAATCTATCAACAAAAATCCATCTGTGATAAGTAGTATATTTCACCATAGGGTTACTCAAGTCATTGAGTCGGAGTTAGGGCTGGTTGGAGCCCATCGCATTTTCTGTGTTCTTGTTTGCAAGCATGGAGCTGGGCTCCATCAAGCTGGGCTTCTAGGCAGCTTTCCCATCAGATTAGCTTTGGTCCCACCGGGTTGATGGTGCTGTGAAATTTGGAGGTGCCACAGAACTCATGGGCAGCCAGGCCAGTTCCAGGAGCTATAAAGTTAGAACAATTAGGTGGGTTGGCAGATTGTCAAGCTGGGCTGTTTCTGTGCCAGACAATGCTGGGTGTGGCTGGTGGTTACTGAGGTTTCTGGCAAAGAGGGGAAGTTGCCTACTCCAGTTCTGAGAGGGGAACCTGCCTACCCCATCCTAAGAAGGACCCTAGGTCACCCTAGGAAGACTCAGAGGCATCCTATTGTCTTTGGGATAAGCAGTGGAATGGGGTTGTTTCTATGCTAGAAGGTGTTGGGTGTGGCTATGGGCTATTGTGCCATCAATTCAGAGAGGAATCTACCTGCCCCCCATTCCCAAAGAACTCAGCCTGGACCAGTCTACCTGGAAAGAGACAGTCAGGTTCCATTTCACTTCTTTTGTTTGTTTTGTTTTAGGGATACACCCAGCAGCACTCAGGGTTTACTCCTGGCTCTGTGCTCAGGAATCACTCCTGGCTGACTTGGGGGACCCTATGGGATGCTGGGGATTGAACTTGGGTCAGCCACATGCAAAGAAAATGCCCTTCCTGCTGTGCTATCACTCCAGTTTCCCACTTCACTTCTAAAGGAACACTTAGAAATACTATAGTATAGCACTAAACTTTTACTGAGTGTTTACTACTTGCTGAGTTCTTTCTAAATACTTTAATTACTGTAACAAGAAGATAAAACATATTTTAGAGATAAGACATACAATAAGTAAAGAGGGAAACTGAGGCACACTCTCATGATTATAATGCACATAGTAAAAGACAGACCTGAAAGAAAGTTTGACTTCTTTTTTTTTGGGGGGGGGGGGTGTTTGACAGGCCACATCTGTTGATGCTTAGGGATTACTCCTGGCTCTGCACTCAGGGATCACTCTGGCAGTGCTCAGGAAGACCAAATGGAATGCCAGGGATATAACCTTGCTAAATACCTTGCAAGGCAAAATGTCTTATTGCTCTGACCCCCAGTGTGACATCTAAGCCTGTGTGTACCACATTTCTTATGGAGTTCCCCCAATCACCCAACACCTATAAAAGAAAGATGTTGCCTTTGTGTTTATGTAGTCTGAGAATCAGAAAGGCTGTATTAGCTGAGAGCAGCAAGAATCCAAGTGTCCAATGACTTTGTCCTTTTTTCCAGCATCACTGGTCACAGTTAACTAAATCATTTGATAATGCATTCCTAGAACCAAATCTAGTTTCATAGTTCGGAGCCAGAGATATAGCATAGCAGAGAGGGCACTTGTCTGGCATGTTGCTGACCCGGGTTCAACTTCCAGCCCCCCACATGGTTCTCTGAGCCTGTCAGGAGTGACACCTAAGTGCAGAGCACAACCAGATGTGGACAAAAAATAAAAAAAAAAAAAAGAACTCTAGCAAAATCTAGTTCAATAGGTTTATTAACATTATGTAGAAAGAGAAAACAAAACGAATAAAAATAGTGTACCCTTTATACCTCTCATTATGTTGTGCTTATGAAAGCCCCTCGGGACAAAGGAATAAATTTCGTTTATAAATATCCTAGCATATTGACGTGAAGTATGCTTGACAATTTCTGGTGAAATAAGCCAATCAATCTTTCTATCAATCATCTTCCTTTATTAGGTGGTGCGGCCTGGGATGAAAGGTCATCAGAGAAGCAGATGTATTCTTACTTTCATTTAATGAAGAATGCAAAATATTTTAAATCAAGAATTAAATAAAAGGGGGGCAGAGTGATAGCACAGCAGTAGGGCATTTGCCTTGCATATGACTGACCCAGAAAGGACTTGGTTCAATTCACCCAGCATCCCATATGGTCCCCCAAGCCAGGAGAATTTCTGAGCACATAGCCAGGAAAAACCCCTGAGTGTCACCGGGTGTGGCCCCAAAACAAACAAACAAAAAGAATAAAAAAGAACAAAAAAATTGGTTTTTATTTTTTGTATCAGAAGAACTCACTCCTCACTTTTCTTTGGCTGAGGTGACCCCATGTTAGAAAGCCACCAACTCCCAGCTTTCCTTGTGGCTTGAGGTGACTGTGGAACTCTCTGCTGGCTGTTGTCAGAGGAAGCAAACAGTGTGAGCTCTGAAGAAACCATTTGGACAGGCCTATACCTGTCCCCTTGGGCCCCACTTTCTAGCATAGACAAGACACCCACTCATGCAATGAGGAGGATCCTGAAGCAGCAAACCGGAACTCTTGCCCTCGATGACTTGTTCAGCCCACACTCTCACACACTATACTTACTGCAGCCCACAACTGAGGGAGAAGCATCCTTCTTCTTTGTCCAAGTCAAGAGTTGGGCCTTCTTCCACACAGCTCCATAATCAGAGGGCAGTGGGGGTCTGTCGTGTGTGTGTGTGTGTGTGTGTGTGTGTGTGTGTGTGTGTGTGTGTTTCTCTCTGTCTCTCTGTCTCTCACTGTCTCTCTCTTTATGCTGCCTGTGAGGAGCTAGGCAAAAGTGGGGAAGAAAAAATTAAGATATGCAAAAGCACCATTAATAAGTACTCGTTATATAACTTTTACAGGTTTGATTATTTCAGGAAACGATTTGGAAGGCAAACAGTAGATTTGTTGTACTGTAATTTTTCTGCAATGTCCCCCATCTGTTGATGTCTTTGCACCTTATTTTGATGAAATCACTGTTCGTGTTATTTTTCTCTCAAGGCATGTTTTTTTTAATACCAAGCTTTTAAAACAGCTTCTACTAGACTTTTCCAGTTCAGTTTTTTTTATTAAATATATTTTTTATTTAAGTAACATGATCATATTTGGGTTACAGTCATAACCAGAACACCCCCCTTCACCAGTGCAACATTACCCCCTCCCCCCTTCCCACCCCCTGCCTGTATTCGAGACAGGCATTCTACTACAGTAATTTGTTTTTAAGTTCAGTAAGTTGTATTTTTTTTCCTTAAAGGATAAGAGTAAAAAAATATAATAAAGGTGTGATAGTGGCAATCGCCAATGTTTGCATAGGTCCAGAAAAATGGAGAAAATGAAAAAAAAGTCCTTGACCTGATTACAAAAAGGCCTCACCCCAGAAGTTTATTGGCATAAGACAGACTCTGGGTTCCAGGCATACCAGTCTGTCCAACTCCAGTCATTCTCAAGGTCCCAGTGAAACTTTTTCACACTTTAACTATAGTTGGTATCAGACTTTTATATTTAAAGTCTCTGGATTCTGTGCATTTCTTTCGTCGATGTCAGGCTGATGTGGAGCATCCTCTAGTTTCAGTATATCATTCAATGCGGAGCGATCTGCCCTGCATGCAGACTGTTGCTGAGTCGCCTGGGTGTTGGGAGTACTCTTTGGAGTAAGTCAATGCCAAAGCAGTGGTAGATCTTCTCTGGTAGAGGCTTGGATCCTGGGAATGTTAAAGACAATTGTGGTTGTTTCCATAGTTCAGGTGTGTGGGGGCGATGCCCATTCTTCTGAGGCCTGAGCCAAATCATTCTGCCAATGTTCAGGGTAAAAGGCCTAATTACATTACCAAATTTGTGTTCCCATCTCGATTAGATAAGAACTTGTTTGCATATGTATTATTTTCCCATTTTAATGTGCCTATGCAAAAGAGAAGCAATGCCACAAGATATTGTTGGTGCATCTGGGGGCCGACGAATAAAGTCCAATATTTCCCGTAACTTGGTATAAACGTGAAATCTATACAGAGTTACTCTTCTACCAGTATTGCTTATAAAACAGATCTCACAGGGGGAAAAATCAAACAATCAAATAACTAATCTAGTGACACTATATGAGGATATTTGAAAAGAGTTATAGATGTTAAGGGAATACATCTGAGCTATACAAAAGAGATACATGTGACCCTTTTATGTTTTAAAAAGAAAAAAAAGAAAGAAAACAAGGGTATTTGAAGACAACAGGTGATAGTTGAGTTTGAGACATGTTTTGCAGCATTACGGAACCCTATATTGTCCTTAAACTAGGGGTTATGCTGAAGCATAGTTTGATGGGAGCATGAGGAGCCACCAAGCATGGGTCAACAGGCGTGTTGTTTGTGTAGACATGAGCTGGGGACCGAGAGGGTGTCATTCAATGAGGAGCTGGATGGTGGTGTTGGGGCAGAAGGTCAGTCTTGGTGTCTACCCAATTAGGAACTGAGGATAAGGAGGGTTGAATAAGGGGAAGATAATGGTTCAGGGTTTGGGTATGAGGAGGTAGGAGAGACAAAGGGGTGAGGGGAGAGGCAATACATAAAAGACTAGACAATAAAGGTCAATTTGAGTGTTTTGTCAGAATCTTGGGCATCCTGATTCTATTCCTAGGAACAGTCTAGGATCAGGAACGTTTTTGGATAATGCTTAAAAAGTATGCGTCCGTGCGGTTTTGAAAAATAGTATTACTAGCAAACAAAACAGGGGGTCCAATATACATAGGGGAGGGGTTTCCCTCCTCCGCCTGCCCCCCAGGGCCCGAGTTGCCAGGGACAGCCATGAAGACCCGCCTGGCGTGGGGGGTCCCAGTCTCCTGGACCAAGTGTTCAGTCCAGGAGATCTGTGGCCCGCTGTCCGACCAGCAACCCTAACATACCAGAAAAAAAGAGGGACGGCTTTCCTGGCATGTGCGCTCTGCTGGGTCCTCCAGTTCAGTTTTAATTGCTATTTCTTTCTGTCATATTGCGCTCTCCCAAGATGTATAGATCTCCTAAATCATCTAGGATTTGAAACATTCTGTATTTTTTCCCTTATATATTCTTTGTTGGTCCAAAACCCAGTGGTTCCTGTAAAAGGTCCTGCTATGAGTTCAAAGGAGTTCATGGAAATGGATGACTAAAGAAACCAACACGTGTGGCCGGAGAGATAGCACGGCCGTAAGGTGTTTGCCTTGCATACTGCCAAACTGGGAGGGACCCGGTTTGATTTCATATGAGCCCCCAGCCTGCCAGGGGCGATTTCTGAGTGCAGAGCCAGATGTAACCACTGAGCACCGCTAGTTGTGGCCCAAAACTCAATCAATTAATCAATAAAGTTTTCAAAAAAAAAAAAAAACCAACATACATCTTCAGACATGGAAACAGCACCTTTGGAACCACTGATTAAACTTAGAGCATGAGAAAAAATAAGCCAAGCTCATTTGTATAATTTTGGATTTGGATCATATCCAATACTGCTCAGGGACTGACTCCTGGGAGTTCCTCCCAGTGGTGCTCAAGGGACCCCACAGTGAAAGGGATCAAACATGGGTCTCCCACATGCACAGTATTCAGTCAGACATTGAGCGACATCTCCATCCAAGCTCAATAGTTTTCAAATTATATATGTATGTATTTTTAGCTTCTCCCATTAAAATATTAAAAAGTTTTTAATTCACAAGTTGATTTATCTATAAGTCCCGGTCATAGTTCTTCATAGACTTCAAGTTCCAACACTATCACACCTTTTTTTCATTGTCTCGTTCTTGAAGAAAGTTGTCAGAATATTTTCTATACTTTTTGATTTGCAAAGCTAAGTTATAACTTGGTCATAGGACAAAATTCATTCCAAAATTAACTTGCTAAATGAAGAACTAATCTCAAAAAAATCTTGCTTGGCATGTGTTCAAGTTCTACTGACGTATAAATAACTAAGAGATGAATTTCAGGGCTGGTAACTGACTGAGTTGCTTGGGAAGTGTATTTGCTAGGACACTCTGCCTTCAGATGCCCGGGTCACATACCTCTCTTATATACCAATTCCTCCATTCGCCAGGGGCTCCATGACCTCTCCTCTCTTCTCCACTGTAACAACGCAGCAATGTAGCAATGTTATAATGTAACAATGTTATGTTTCAGTCATGTTGTTGTAACACTGTAACTGTGGCCATGAATGTCTTTCTCCTCCTTTCTGTTTCTCTTTTTCAATCTCTTATTCTAGTTTAGGAAATCTTCATCATCCCTTTCCTCTGTCCTTTCTGATGTCTCATCTCAAGCTCCTGAGTCTGTTTTTCTAATGTCATTGCCTATAAAGTTGACTCTTGTTCGAAGGAACCCTTTGGAGTTGGATTTGGGAACCAGCCCAACATAAATCCTCCCTGAATTTTCCAAACATGCATTTTTTTGTAGGGAGGATTGTAAATTATTTTGAGAAGGTCATATGCAGTGGTACTTGGAGGCTACACTTGGTGATCACTTCTGGAGGACTTGGGGAATCCTATAGGGTGTCAGAATCAGAGTCAGGTCAGCCACAGGTAAGGAAAACTAACCACCCACTCTACCATCAGTCTAACTCTAGCTAACCTTGCATTCCTGCCAGGTTCTCTTTCCTCATGTAACAGCTTCCTGTCTACACAGTAATAACTTGACCCTGGGTAAGGCCTTTAACCTGTATTTTCGAGATCTAGCAGCCTTGAGCAGAGAAAGAAAGAAAGAGAAAGAAAGAAAGAAAGAAAGAAAGAAAGAAAGAAAGAAAGAAAGAAAGAAAGAAAGAAAGAAAGAAAGAAAGAAAGAAAGAAAGAAAGAAAGAAAGAAAGAAAGAAAGAAAGAAAGAAAGAAAGAAAGAAAGAAAGAAAGAAAGAAAGAAAGAAAGAAAGAAAGAAAGAAAGAAAGAGAGAGAAGAAGAAAGAAAGAAGAAGAAAGAAAGAAAGAAAGAAAGAAAGAAAGAAAGAAAGAAAGAAAGAAAGAAAGAAAGAAAGAAAGAAAGAAAGAAAGAAAGAAAGAAAGAAAGAAAGAAAGAAAGAAAGAAAGAAAGAAAAAGAGAAACAAACAAACACTTGGTCATTGAAACAGAAAGCAGTTTGAGAGTTGCTAGAGGTAGAGGGTATAGGGTGGAAAAACCAGGCCAAAGTGGTCAAAGGGTATTATTCTCACTATGAGAGAAATAAATCGTATGTGTGGAGGAATCTATGTGGTGACAATAATTAACAATACTGCTACATTATACAGTTGAGAGTTGCTAAGAGAGTAAAATTTTAGTGACCTCATCACCAGAAAAAATAATTTGTCAGTAAATGTATTGTGGTGATCCTTTTGCAATGTGCATATTTCAAATCAATGTATTCTATAATTGTTTATACAAAAGTACATGGCAACTACATGCCCATTACATGACATTGGAGAAAGAATGACAGGTGATGTCAGCTGCCTTGTAAAAGGTGCATTAGGCTGAGTACCTGGCGATCATTTTTAACCTTCCTTCAAGGAACCCCTATGAATAAAGTGCACCAGTGACCACCCAGGGGAAAGAGAACTGAGATCCTAGGTAATGACTAACCCTCACCTCACTGCCCCCAGGGGCCCCTGGCCCACCCAGCCTGGCCGTGTCCACCACATGCTGACTGCTCTGGGCCAGGCTCTGAGTCATCCATCTGGTCTCTCTCAGCTTTGACTAACCCTCTGACTCCTTTTTCCCTTGAAATGAACTGAATTCTCTGTCTGAGGCAGAAGCGTGAGTGGCTCTCAGACCATAGTCAGCACAGCTGGGGACCCCAGGCTTCCAGCAGCAGAGCTCAGGTCCAAGGATGACAGTCTGGAAACAAGCCACAGAGGAACCATGCAGAGAGGGAATGTTTTGGAAGGGAAGTTTTGGAGGAAAGTCTGGAAGGCATGTTGGCAGATGCTCAGGTATAGCCAGGTGGATTCTGCTGCTCTGCGATTCTGTGTCTCAGACCCCTGTGGAGAGGCGATGCTAGAATCCAACATCTGTTCGCGAATCACCCCCTCTCCAGCCTACTGCCTTCCTCAACCACACGGTGAAGTGAGCATTGGTGGACTGAAAGAAGAGCACAGACATGGGTAATCTTCGGGGCTGGTGTTTTTCTTTTGCTTTTAGTTTTTTGCATTTTTTTGGTTTTTCGTTTTTGGGTCACACCCAAAACCCAGTGTTCAGGGGTTACTCCTGGCTCTATGCTCAGAAATCGCTCCTGGCAGGCTCGCAGGACCATATGGGATGCCGGGATTCGAACCACCGTCCTTCTACATCCAAGGCAAACGCCCTACCTCCATACTATCTCTCCGGCCCTGCTTTTAGTTTTGTGAGCTCACCCAGCGATGCTCAGAAGCTATTCCTGGTTCTGTGGTCAGGACAGAGCCCAGATAGTGCTCAGGAAAGCATATACAGTGCCGTAAATCCAAAGTTGGGTTTCTCCTGCAACTGTCGTTTCCCAGATATGTGCCCTCCTTGCTAAGATGTCTCTCACCCAGCAGCTTGCTAGGGATGTTAGAGGACAGGACGATCAAAGAAATCAAGGGCCCACAAATGAAAATGTATGACCCAGGAGTCCAAGTGATAGCACAGCGGTAGAGTGTTTGCCTTACACGTGGCCGACCCAGGACAAACCCAGATTCAATCACTGGTGTCACCAAGCCTACCAGGAGCGATTTCTGAGCACAGAGCCAGGAGTAACCCATTAGCACTGCTAGGTGTAGCTCAAACCCCGCCCCCCATAAAAAAGAAAAAATATATATGATCCAAGAGTTTAGCTCTTACACCAGAGGTGCCCAAACCATAGCCCTCAGGCCACTTGCAGCCCACCGAGTGAGGCAGAAGCCTCATGGCCCAATCCCAGGAGATTGGGCAGACACAGGTGTAGAAGCAAACGCTGACAAAGGAAATCATCTACACACAGTTAAGAAGATAAAACAGGTTTAGAGACTTACACCGCAAGCCTTCGGTTCACTAGCCCTAAGACCAGCAAGCAGAAAGTTCAGCAGTTGAAAACCAAAACTGCAAGCAGCTTCTCCCTGAGACCTTGGGGGCTTTATTGGGAACTCAAAGACCACACCCAGGGGAGGGGAATAGGTGGTCTAAAGCACCAAGCTAAAAGGCACTTCAATCCAAAGGTGTTTTCATTTGATGAGTAACAAGCACATCTTGAATAGGATGGAAACTGGTTAATCCAACAGCCCAGAACATTCATCTGGCCCAGTGGGTGTTTTTGCTCCTGCTGCCTATCCTGCTTAGCAACCGACCAGTCCCAGGCGGCAGTTCGTATGTGGGATGTACACCGCACTCTCCAACTCCTCTCCTTCTCTCTGTATCTCAGCTCTTCCTCTCAGTCTAGCAGCAGGGGTCTTCAAGTTTCATTTTAAGTACTGTATTTGCTCCTATTTTGTTTTCTACTTCAAAATAAAATATGTGCAGTGTGCATAGGAATTCATTCACAGGCTTTTTTTTTTTAATCTATAGTCTAGACTCTTCCTCCAATGATCTGAGGTACAGTGAACTAGTCCCTGTTTAAAAAGTTTGAGACTTACAACAAAGGAACCATCAATGCAGGGGTGTGAAGATACTTGCTCTTTGTGAAGATCCTCCAGACCCCAGAGTAGATGGGGCCCAGGAGGCGATCAACCCAAATAACTTGCAGAACCACTCACACTTGTCCCTGTGCCTGTTCTCAAATGCTAAAACACTCACAGGAGGTCCAGAGTGTAAACTTGGCTTTTCCATGTTCCATGGAGCACTACGAAGGCCCCAGAAACCCATAAATAAAAAATAACTTTGGTACCAGTTGCATTTTCATCAGAACTATTAGCTATAAAATATTTAAAGACTCTCTTGGGTTATTAAGACAAAGCAGTGTGTGTTCAAAAGAAATAGAACCCAAAATGGAGGAATTCATGGATGAAAATAAATGTGAAGGAAAGCAATGTCTGACCCTAGGCAATGCTTTGTAAAACACATCCCACACATCATGTCTTTTTGTCTTCACAGCTTTAGTCAGGGATAATGGACGGCCTGCTATTAACGTGCACAACTGTATCAACTTTTTTTTTTTTTGCCACAAAGCTGTGAACACTAAGCACTTGTCTCAGATGACATAAACTTAGTTGGCATTGTTAGACTTGAAGGTATAATGATAAAAACTCTGTTTATCTAATGTTGTGAGAACTTCCACATCTCACATCTCTGAGTCATTCAAATTCACCCTCGCCCTGGGGTAGAGAAAATGTGTCGTAATCTTTGAAATCCAGAATCCAAAAGAATGTTATTTTTGATGAATAAAAAGTGAGAATCTTGAAATTTAACCCAAGGACACAACAAGTCCTTGATTTGATTCTGAAGAGAAATAAAGGACATATTCTGAGTTGTGCCTGTCCTAAAAGATATAACCTCGACAGGTCACACTGTTCAGTAGAAAAAAACTGTGTGAGAAACAGCAAGAACCTTCTCCCAGGTTCTCTGAGACATTTGGAGTGATGAAGCCACCAGCAAGCCACCAGTCACTTTACCCTGACAATTATTCACTCGTTTTTGTTGTTTTGTTTTGTTTTGTTTGTTGACTCTGCACTCAGAAATTGCTCCTGGCTCAGGGGATCGTATGGGATGTCGGGAATCGAACCCAGGTCCACCCTGGGTCAGCCGCATGCAAGGCAAACGCCCTACCACTGTGCTACCACTCTGGCCCCTCACTTCTTAGTTCACTGTCAATCAGCATTTGCTGACCCCTGATTTGAGGGGAGGAGAGTGAAATAGGCTTGAGCTGTTACTAGCTCTGTCCTCAGGCATCACTCCTGGTAGAGCTCAGGGGAATATGTGAGGATCAAACTGAGATTGGCTAAAGGCCAGACACGCCCCTTTCTTGGTGCTTCTTCCAGAGCTGAGTCCTTTCTTGCTTTGGACAGAACTGGAATAGTCCTGTCCCATCACAGCTACAACAAGTTGTGAGAAATGAGATACAAGCTATCCAGCCTACAGTGGCCCAGCTGGTAGCTAGCTGCCTTATGAACCACAGGGAGCGGAGCGTGGGAACCCAAGTCCTTCACACACACTTCTACTGCTCCACAGCACAGACCTGTCTATGCCACCTGCTTCCTGATTCTGTATCCCAGCTTCTTCTCATTCTGCTCACCCTGACAATACCCACTTTAGAACAGAAATACTTTTATCAATTTACATGAGTCTATGTCTTTTCCTAAGAACTAACTCTTATTACTGAGTCTCTAGCTATGGGCAAATCTAGCTGTGTATAGAGTGACCTCCTGGACTTGCCTTGATCACCTCTCAGTTCCTGGAGACAGAGAAATGGTTCAAAGGAACTGAATGTATGTTTTGCATGAGGGAGGCCTGGGGACCATCCTTGGCACTGCATGGTCCTCTGAGAACTAACAGTAGTGAATACCAAGCAAAGCCAACAGACAAAAATTATAGATTACCAGACACCCCCAAGCCAAATCTGTTGGAATCAGAAACTCCAGCAGAAGAGACTTCCCAGGTGTAGAAAATGAGCCTTGAAGAGCTGCAAATACAGGCAGCTCCATGCCACCCCTGGTGCTGCAGGTGTGTTCAAATCAGAATGTCCCTGCCCTGCTGAAGCTACACTTGCTGCACTCATCACCCACAATCACTGCTTTATCACTCACTCCTCTACAGCTCTCTGCAGAGATGGCAATCTGACCAAAACTCCAGGTATGCCTGTACTTGGCTTGATATCGCCAGGACTTTTTTAGAGTGAGTGTGGGCAGCATGCCCCCATCTTCTTATACATCCAAAAATCCTGATAGCTGAAAACATTCCCTACACAAGCCACAATGTCAGCAATAATGCTTGGAATTCCTAGACAACTCTGATTTAATAATAATAATAATAATAATGTCATCCCCATAGGAACACACCAATTTAGATATCAAAATATATCTAAAGTCACCTAATGTTCAGAAACAAATAAAGTAACAGAATGATCAGCTAACAACAAAAACCTTACTAAACCTTCTGATAATGACTTAATGACCTCACTAAAGATACAATAATTTTCACAAATTTTCTTGTTGCTATACACTATACTAGTTCTTCTTTTTTCTTTTTCTTCTCTTCTTTTTTTACTTTCTTTTATTAAAATAATTGCCCTCCCACTTATCTGTAAACAAATGCATTATGATCAACTATGCCAACTATGTGATAAATGCTCTTTAACTAAAGTAAATTTAAAAAACAACACAAACACACATGGGGGCTAGCGTATTAGCACAGCAATAGGGCATTTGCCTTGCATGTGGCTGACCCAGAGCAGACCCAGGTTTGATCCTGGCATCCCATATGATCCCCTGAGCCTGCCAAGAGCAATTTCTGAGCACAGAGCCATGAGTAACCCAAGTGCCTCTAGATGTCACCCAAAAAAATTAAAACACACACACACACACACACACACACCAGGAGAATTAAATTCTACAACTCCATAAAGTAGGAAGATCCTGCCCCTGCTCCTCTAACCCTAAACCCCTGGACGTCTTTATCCTTTATCAGGATCCTCAGATCCTCATAAATGAATTCTGAATAAACTGAACCCTGGACAGATCACCCAAAATTCTGTTAAGTCTGTTAAGCTGTTCTAGCAAAACCCTCAACCCAGGGAGAAAGTCATGCATAGGAATTTGTTTTTTTAGCTCCAGCAGAGAAAAGTCATGGGTAACTTGAGTGTCTTATTTGCAAGTGGTGGCTGACAGGGAGGTCGGTCTTGAGGGTGTGACCTATAAGCCCAGACACTGCATCCAGGTAGACGTAGGGGCCATAGAATTTAGAATGGCCAGCTTTGTAGCAAAGCATCTGGCTGCAGATTTGTTCAAGAGAAGAATGCACAGCTGGACTCAAAGACTGGCCAGGCAGTGGGATAGAGGGCTAGCATGTGAGGGGAAAGGCTGAAAGCAAGAAGGAAAAGCCTGACCTTTCCACTGGCCTTGATAGCATAGCCAGCAAAAATCTCTGGACGCATTGAAGGAATCACAGGAGCCAAAACTCTCTCCTTCCCCGCAGTCCCATTCCAGCCCTGCAGTGCTGACCTTGCTATGCTGTCCGGCTGTTTCCTGGCACCTCTCCGTTCCAGCCAGAGCTGACCCTCACCTCACCCAGCTTCCAGCAGCTCCCAGCGAGGGCCTGGGCTGCAGCTGTTCTCACAGTCCCAGCATGGCACACCCCATGATGGAAGTGCCTTTCACTAGGCCAAAAAACAGCCCCATCAAACATGCCAGGATTCTAAAAACAGAATTGCCCACCATAAACCCAGAGCACTCACTGAGTCCTTCAGAACCAAGCAGCCAAAGCTCCAGCGAGTTCTGGAATTGCACCTCCATGGCACTCCTGAGTCTAAATTCAGATTTCGGAAGGCAGAAACCTGGAGAGATATGCTAGGGGTAAAGTGCTCCCTGGGCAGCCTCAGTTCCATCACTCATGAGCCCCTGGGAACCAGCAGGGGTCACCTCTGAGCACAGAACCAGGAAAATCCCTGAGTGCCAATACAAAATCCAAAAGTAAAAGCAAGTGACCATTTCCCTCCAATGGGACTCACAGCCAAGCCCAGGTCAGACGGGAGTTGATTGAAGTTAGGTGGGCAAAAGAAAGCTGGAAAGAAGGGGCTACTTCAGGCTCTGCTCTCATGAGTCACTCCTGGCAGTGTTCAGGGAACTCTATGAGATGCCAGGAATCAAACCTGGATCAGCCACATGCAAAGCAAACTCCTTACCCACTATGTCATTGCTTTTACCCCTAAAAGCTTCCCATTTTATTTATTCTGTTTTTGTTTTTCGGGCCACACCCGTTTGATGCTCAGGGGTTACTCCTGGCTATGCACTCAGAAATCACTCCTGACTTGGGAGACCATATGGGACACCTGGGGATTGAACCTCCGTCTGTCCTAGGTCAGCCGTATGCAAGACAAATGCCCTATTGCTGTGCCACCACTCCAGCCCCAAGGCTTCCCATTTTAGAGCCAATTCAAGAATCTCAAGGGCCCAGAGAGCTATTAAAGTTATTAACAGGATTATTAAAGTGCTTCCCTTGCACCCTACCAGCCTGGTTCAACCCCCACAGACAGCCCCCAAGCCTGACAGAAGTCATTCCTGAGCAGAAATAGTCCTCAAACACCACCATATATGGTCCTCAAACCTAAAATAATTTTTAAGGATGTTATGATTGGAGGAAGGGAGAAAAAAATTATCATTTGTCAACTAATTAAACCATTCAAGTAACAAATGATACTAGTAATAGCAAAGCTGAGACAACCATCGGTCACTAAACTGTGTGGGGTTGACTGTGCGTCTGGCGGTGGCTAAACTGTGTCCATGAACCCTGCTACTTCCTCCTCATAACCACCCTGAGGAAAGGACTTCATGGCAGCTTAATGCAGTTACAGAGCTTAAGAGACGAGGTTCCACGATTGCCAGAGCTGGCTCCCTAGTCATGGATGCCACCCCAGAGTCTGGGCTATCATCATCACACTTTCTCTTAGGACATGAATATGACAGTGGGTCCCCCAGCAGAAGAGCCCAGGAATGCTGACCAGGGTCAGACCCACCGCCAACTTCACCCTTCTCCCACTCTGCCGGTCGAGAGCTCCATTCAACAATTCTGAGGAAGGTAAGCCCCCACCAAACTCCTCAAATCTCACAAAGACCCTCCCACCTCAGAAAAGACATCCTGAAGACATCACCACTGAAGACAGTGGCAGATAACATTAGCTTCAGCATTGTCTGTGCATTTTCTTCTCTGAAATAAAACACTAAATGGGCCACAGTAATAGTAGGGCAGGCCGGACTCTTGCCTTGCACCCCCTGACCGAACACTAAAAGCTTCTTCAGATGACTGGGAACAGAATCCACAAGACAAATTTTTACTGGACTCTCTCACCCACAGATTTACATATTTTCACACCCACCACTCCAGTAACTCATCCATCTCCTCTATTGGTTGAAAATCTCTGCCGTGATTGATGCTCGAGAAACTGGTAACTGGAATATTGGGGAAAGATTGCAGTACACATTTAACTGGAGCTCACTCTTCAAGCCCATATTCTCTTTGGATTACATATCTCACTGGCTTTTTTGTGTGTGTCTGATTCTGTTTATGCTTATTTCTATCCTAGAGAAACTTGCATTCTCTCTTGTACACATTCTCTCTCTCTTTCTATCTCCTCACAAGTTTTATTCAATAAAAACTACCTTACTTGGATGGGGAGATGGGGAGGAGAGTGCAGTTAGGGCAGAGAAGAGAGCACTATGACAAGAAGAGTTGGAAATGATCACTCTGGACAAGAACTGGATGGGTGCTGGAAGAAGGGAATATATATGCATGGTACCCTTCTGTTGTGTATGTAAACATTTTTATGAGATTATTATGTTACTGACCCTACCCTGATCAATGATTGTGCCCTTCCCTAGGGTGTGACCTGGCATTCTGCTCTCACTCTAGGATGGTACCTGATTCTGCTCCCACCATTGGGTGGTATCTGATCCCACCATTGGGTGGTACCTGATTCTGGGGCATAAAAGCAGGGTCTGTGGAAGGTGAGGGGCTTTTTTCCTGGGGCCTATTCTTAGGCCTTTCGGCTTCTGCCTCTGCACAGAATAAATAGCTGTTTTCTTCGGAAGCCTGACTGCCTGTTGGCTTTCTTCCTGCCGCATTCACCTCAGAACCACCGGCTGAACAGGGTAACAGACCTGTGGTCCGAGCTGGAGTAGAAAGGCCTCATCCTCCATCCCTCCATCAGTCAACCTCATTAGGGGCTGATTTGCAACACCCTTCAATAACAGTATTGTAAACCACAGTGCCTAAAAACAAAACAGAGAGAGAAGATAACTTCCATTGATGAGACTGGGGAGGTAGAAACTTGGTGCATTGGTGGCTGTAAGTGAACACTGGTGAAGGGTTGAGTGTTGGAATATTGTAGGGCTGAAACTCAACCATCAATAACTTTTTTTTTTTTTTTTTTTTTGGCTTTTGGGCCACACCCGGCGATGCTCAGGGATTACTCCTGGCTGTCTGCTCAGAAATAGCTCCTGGCAGGCACGAGGGACCATATGGGACACCGGGATTCGAACCAACCACCTTTGGTCCTGGATCGGCTGTTGCAAGGCAAACACCGCTGTGCTATCTCTCCGGGCCCATTTTACTCCATCTCTTTATAAATCAATTTTTAAGAAAACTTTAAAAAAACGGGCCCGGAGAGATAGCACAGCGGCATTTGCCTTGCAAGCAGCCGATCCAGGACCAAAGGTGATTGGTTCGAATCCCGGTGTCCCATATGGTCCCCCGTGCCTGCCAGGAGCTATTTCTGAGCAGAGAGCCAAGAGTAACCCCTGAGCACCGCCGGGTGAGGCCCAAAAACCAAAAAAAAAAAAAAACCTTTAAAAAACACCCCAACTTTGCTTCACTAAAAATCAAAATATATGGGCCCGGAGAGATAGCACAGCGGTGTTTGCCTTGCAAGCAGCCGATCCAGGACCAAAGGTGGTTGGTTCGAATCCCGGTGTCCCATATGGTCCCCCGTGCCTGCCAGGAGCTATTTCTGAGCAGACAGCCAGGAGTCACCCCTGAGCAATGCCGGGTGTGGCCCAAAAACCAAAAAAAAAAAAAAAAATTAAATTAATTCTTTAAAAGGTGATAATGGCTCTAAATGGGATCATGAGGCTGTGAGGCAGGCTGCAACCCTTTCTGACTCTTCAACTGGTTTTCTGTTTGGTTTTGGGGGTGTGTGGGTCACATTTTGCAGAGCTCGGTGCTTACTATTAGCTTTGTGCTCAGAGATCACTCCTGATGGGGCTAAGAGGGCCATAACGGGTGTCTCGTGTTGAACCCAGGTTGAGCAGATGCAAGGCGAGTGCTCTCCCCACTCACTGTACCATCTTTCTAGTCCCTAAGACACTCCTGTCTGGAAAGAGCAGACGGTCCTTTTCAGCTTAGAAAGGTTGCTGCAGTCTGACTCTGAGATCTTGACTCTGATTTTGAAGGCTACCATGGCAGCCTCTCACTGGGCCATCTCTGTCAACCTCTGCCTCGCCCATGTAGAGACCCTTCAGATCATATTCAGCCACTCAGTCATCCCGGGGAAGTCTTGTTGTGCTGGGCCAGCACGTTGCAGCTTTAATTCTGTCAATGACCTTTCCTGTGGCATGAAACATCACATCATCACAGGAAGTAGGGACATAGCTCTGGGGGCCCCTTATTCTGGCTACCAAGATGAGAAAGGAAAAGAAGGGAATAGAAAAATAAATGACACATGAACAAAATGCAACCAAAAAGACTTTTATAACTACAATAAGAATAAAGTTAATATAAGGATTGATAGGCTCGATTGCAAGATTCTGAAAGAAGGCAAGGAAATTATTGTTATAATTATGAGAATATTTCAAACAAAAAAAAGTGCTAACTGATACCAGCATTTCAATATTTCTGTTTGCTAACCAGACCAGATAATAAGAAATAGTTGATTTTTTTGTTGTTTTTTTTTGCTCTTTATATGACTTTTATAAAGAAAACTCCCAAATCTCTTCCTTTCTGAAAAAGAATATTTTTCCCCTTACTTCTTCTAGTTTAGCTTACCTCAAACATTTCTGAAAAGGTGACATTTCTAGATGATAAAAAAAAAAATTGCAGGGTTGGAGAGATAGCATGGAGGTAGGGTGTTTGCCTTTCATCCAGAAGGTCATTGGTTCGAATCCCAGCATCCCATATGGCCCCCCCAGCCTGCCAGGAGCGACTTCTGAGGGTAGAGCCAGGAGGAACCCCTGAGCGCTGCTGAGGGTGACCCAAAAACAAAACAAAACAAACAAACAAAAAATTGCAATATTTGGCACTAGAGAAATAGTGCAAGGATTAAAGCACTTGCCCTGATTGTGGCTGGCCCTGGCTGGATGTAATAATTACAATAATAATAATAATTAATTAATTTAAAAAATTTAAATCAGGACCAGAGATAAACAGCAGAAAGGTTTGCCTTGCATGCAATGAACCTGGGTTCAATCTTCAGCACCTCATCTGGTCTTCTGAGCCAGCCAGGAGTAATTTCTTGGCACAGAGCTAGGAGCACTGCCAAATGTGGTCCCAAAACAAAACAAAACAATAAAAGTTGAAATCTCAGGGTCAAGAGAGATTGTACAGGCTGATAGGGCACTTGCTTTGCAAGTGGTTCATCAGAGTTCAGTTGGACTCCTGGTGTTTTATATGATCCCCTGAGCCTGACAGGATGCAGAGCCAAGAATAATCCCTGAGCACTACCGGGTGTGCTCCAAGAAAACAAACAAATTTACATCCTGGTATTTGCCCACCACCCCAAATTGGAGGAGGCTAGTCAGCATCCCCCTTTGGGCAAAGACATCAATGACTCAGGCCTAGAGGTTGCCCAACCAGATGCTAGGGGGAATTTGTTAGCTCAACTTCTAAGGGAAATAATCTGGAGAGCAGGTTCCAAAGAACTTTCAGAATCCACTTTTCACAATTTCAACTGTATTTACTGGGAAAACTCTAAAATGTATTATATAATAAATAATCATACTGAGTCAACACTGCATGAAAACGATAATAGCATAAAATAAATTATTCAGTTCCTTGTCTTGTAAAGAGTGCTCTGAGGAACATTCTGACTGGCCCTTCTAGCTGGGTTATTGTTCTTGTGCTGCTTTGTTCAGTAAGAAGAAAACAGGGCTTTTGGTGGACATATTTGCCATGTCTTAAACATTTGTTGGCAGTCGTCTAGTTTTTGTTTTGTTTTGTTTTGGGGTCACACCCAGCAGCGCTCAGGGGTTACTCCTGACTCTATGCTCAGAAATCACTCCTGGCAGGCACGGGGGACCAGATGGGATGCCAGGATTCAAACCAATGACCTGCATGCAAGGCAAACGCCTCACCTCCATGCTATCTCTCTGGCCCCAATCATCTATTTTTCGGTGTTGGATCATGTCTCTTCTATTGGAACCAGTGGTCATGTTTTGAAGTTTTAAGCTAACTTCCTCTAGAAATGTCCTTCCCCTTCTCACTGGCTGTGGGAAGAGTAACTAGAAGAGGGGGCCAGAGCAACAGCATAGCGGTAGGGCATTTGCCTTGCACATGGCCAACACTAGATGAACTGACATCCCATATGGTCCCCTGTGCCTGCCAGGAGCGATTTCTGAGTGCAGAGCCAGGAGTAAACCCTGAGTGCCATTAAGTGTGACCCCAAAACCAAAAAAAAAAAAAAAAGTAACTAGGAGAACAGCTTTGTTAAGAGCTGTAGTTGCTGAGAAAGATCAGACCCAAGGAGAACAATGCCATAGTTGGGTGACACCACTTTCTGCCTGGGATTCATAACTGACATCTATTGGGTGCCTTAAAAGATATTTTTTTGTCTTTACTTTTCTTCTGTTTTTTAAAAACATGGTGGTGGGGCTCAGAGTTTACTCCTGGTCTGTGTTCAGGAATGACTCCTAGATGGCTTTGCAGGAACCCATGAGATGCCAGAGATCAAACCCAGGTCAACTGCATCCAAGGCTCTAACATGCTGTATTATTCCTCCAATTTCTTTGCCCTTTACTACTCTTTGTTCTGATAGGTTACTGTGAGAAAATGGTTGTGTCTTATCAAAATGAGATGTGGCTATAGTTTCTTCCAGGTACCGAAGTCGTCAAATGAGATCAAAGTCCTAGTCTCCCAGGCCAAAGCAATAGCACAGCACACTTGTCTTACAAGCACCCAACCCAGGTTCCATACCCAGCACATTTGTTCCCCTGAGCCGATTTGAGAATGAGTACCTGAATGAAGAACCAGGAGTAAGCCCTGAGCTTTGCTGAATATGGTCCAAAAAAAGTTCCAGTCCTGGGATTTACACACATACACACACACACACACACACACACACACACACACACACACATATAAGTAAAGACATGCCTCTTTGAATATTTATGACAACCTACTCAAAACTTTTAAGCTGAGACCTAACTGCCCATTAAAAGAAGAGCTGGCAAAGAAACCAGAATGGTAACAGGTAGGGAACTTGCCTTGTGTGCAGAAAACTGGGTTTGACCCTTGATATCCTATATGATCCCGAATTCTACCAGGAGTGAGTCTTGAACACCACTTAGTATGGAAGAAGAAAGAAGGAAAAAGAATGAGAAAGAAAGGTGAAGAGGAAGAATAGGAGAGGAAAGGAGGAAAAGGAGGAAGAGGAGGAGCAGGAAGAGGAGGAGGAGGAGAAAGAAGAAGAAGAAGAAGAAGAAGAAGAAGAAGAAGAAGAAGAAGAAGAAGAAGAAGAAGAAGAAGAAGAAGAAGAAGAATAGGAAGAAGGAAGGAGGAAGAAGAAGAGGAAGGGGCTAGAGCAGTGGCACAATCAGTAAGGTGTCTGCCTTGACAATTCCAACTGCCAAATAAAAGTTTTTTATACTTTTTTTCAAAGCTGGAGTGGTGGTGCAAACCAGTAAAGCATCTGCCTTGTTGGCGCTAGCCTAGGATGGAACTCGACATCCCATATGGTCCCCCAAGCCAGAAGCAATTTCTGAGCATATAGCCAGGAATAACCCCTGAGTGTCACCAGGCGTGGCACCACCTGGTGTGTCACCAGGCACCAGGTGTGGAAGGAAGGAAGAAAGAAAGCAAGGAAGGAAGGAAGGAAGGAAGGAAGGAAGGAAGGAAGGAAGGGAGGGAGGGAGGGAGGGAGGGAGGGAGGGAGGGAGGGAGGGAGGGAGGGAGGGAGGGAGGAAGGAAGGAAGGAAGGAAGGAAGGAAGGAAGGAAGGAAGGAAGGAAGGAAGGAAGGAAGGAAGGAAGGAAGGAAGGAAGGGAGGGAGGGAGGGAGGGAGGGAGGGAGGGAGGGAGAGAGGAAGAAGGAAGGAAGAAAGAAAGAAGGAAGGAAAGAAAGAAAGAAAGAAAGAAAGAAAGAAAGAAAGAAAGAAAGAAAGAAAGAAGAAAGAAAGAAAGAAAGAAAGAAAGAAAGAAAGAAAGAAAGAAAGAAAGAAAGAAAGAAAGAAAGAAAGAAAGAAAGAAAGAAAGAAAGAAAGAAAGAAAGAAAGAAAGAAAGAAAGAAAGAAAGAAAGAGAAAGAAGAAAGAAAGAGAGAGAAAGAAAGAGAGAGAGAGAAAGAAAGAAAGAAAGAAAGAAAGAAAGAAAGAAAGAAAGAAAGAAAGAAAGAAAGAAAGAAAGAAAGAAAGAAAGAAAGAGAGAGAGAGAAAGAAAGAAAGAAAGAAAGAAAGAAAGAAAGAAAGAAAGAAAGAAAGAAAGAAAGAGAGAGAGAGAGAAAGAAAGAAAGAAAGAAAGAAAGAAAGAAAGAAAGAAAGAAAGAAAGAAAGAAAGAAAGAAAGAAAGAAAGAAAGAAAGAAAGAAAGAAAGAAAGAAAGAAAGAAAAAGAGGAAGAAGAACAAAAGGAGGAGGTGACAAAGTGCAGGTCATCAATGTTACATTTCAGCTAAGAATTGGGTATATGAAATACAGATTCCAATTATAAGTTTTGTTTGTTTGTTTTTGGGTCACACCTGGCAGCGCTCAGAGGTTACTTCTGGCTCTACACTCAGAAATCATTCCTGGCAGGCTCAGGGGACCATATGGGATGCCTGGATTCGAACCACCGACCTTCTGCATGCCAGGCAAAAACGCCTTAACTCCTCTCCGGCCCCTCCAATTATAAATTTTGCTCATCATTTCATTGTGGGAGGGGAAGTATACTGGGAGAAAAATGCTTCCCTTTTTGTCCAGGAAACAATTCTGGACTCTGTTCATTAGGTCACAAGGGGCACCTCAGAATCTGGTATCCAAACTGTCTCACTGCGGAATGAGTCCTTAGAGCAGCTATCCCTGATCTTTACCACCTGCTGCCTGGAGTCACCTCTCCAAGTGTCTACATGCAATTCTTGACTTCAGACTCCGCTTTGAGAGGAACCAGGTAAAGAAAAACATGGCCAGAGAGATAGAATGGAGGTAAGGCGTTTGCCTTCCATGCAGAAGGTCATTGGTTCAAATCCTGGCATCCCATATGGTCCCCCGTGCCTGCCAGGAACGATTTCTGAGTGTGGAGCCAGAAGTAACCCCTGAGCACTGCCGGGTGTGACACCCAAAAAAAAAAAAAAGAAAGAAAAAGAAAAACATGGCCAAGGAAGCAACTCTCACCAGCGAGAATGGCCGATAACAAATGAAACCTGGAAGCCATATGTGCTGGTAGAAACATGGGTAAAGAAACTCTCATTCACTGTTTCTGTTTTCCAGCCCCCCTGGAAAACACTATGGCAATTTATCAAAAAAAACGTAAGAAGGGAGCAGAGAGATAGCATGGAGGTAGGGTGTTTACCTTGGATGCAGAAGGATGGTGGTTTGAATCCTGGCATCCCATATGGTCCCCTGAGCCTGCCAGGAGCGATTTCTGAACATAGAGCCAGGAGTAACCTCTGAGTGCTGCTGGATGTGACCCAAAAACAAAACAAAACAAAAAAGTAAGGGGGCCAAAGTGATAGTACAGCAGGTAGTGCACTTGCTTTGCATGTGGCCAACCTGGGTTTGATTCTCATCATTCCATATGGTCTCCTGAGCACAACCATAAATGACTCCTGAACGCAGAGCCAGGAATAAGCCCTGAGGATTGCCAAGTGTGGTCCAAAAAACAAGCTAAAAGAAATAGTAATAATAGAGGGTTCATATGACATGGCAATCCCATATATTGACATCTACTTTCCCAAACACAAAAGCGTGATTTACAAAAGATATATGTGCACATGTGCTTATTGCAGCACTTAGTGTAATAGTCAAGATATGGAAATAACCAAGTGTCTGATAACAGATAAATGGATTAAGAAGTTGTAGTAAACACATAATGGAATGCTGTTTTGCAGCCACAAGAAAAAGTCAAATCACATAGTTTGCAGTAACTTGGCTGGAAACAGAGAGAATCATGATGAGCAAAGTATTGTATTTTTCATACCATAAGACACACTCCCCCCACCCAAGAAAAAGATGGGGGACAATATCTGTGTGTCTTACGGAGCAAATGCCCCATGGAGCTGAAGCCTGAGTGCAATAGTTTCCAGAAAACTAGAAGAGTACTCAAAACTTAAACTCTCTCAATTTGTTAATGACAGTTGTAATGATTCTTTTTTGTTTTGGTTTGGTTTTGGGTCACTCCCGGCATTGCTCAGGGGTTACTCCTGGCACTATGCTCAGAAATCACTCCTGGCAGGCTCGGGGGACCATATGGAATGCCGGAATTTGAACCACTGTCCTTCTGCATGCAAGGCAAACACCCCACCTCCAAGCTACCTCTCCGGCCCCCAAAAACTATGTGCATCTTATGGTCAGGTGCATCTTATAGAGCAAAAAATACAGTAAGTCAGAGAGAACAAACAGATGACCTCACTCATCTGTGGTATACACAGAAATAGGGTTTATTAACATTAAACCCTGAGAAGATTCTATTAAAATCTCCCAAGCTCGGTGAGCCTAAACAGGAACACAGAAGGCTCAACCATCACACACCAAGTCTGGTAAACCCTTACACTAGCTTTAGTAATACTATGAAGAGGCAGAACAATCATTTAAAACTGGTTCTCCTGGGGCTGGGAAGGTGGCGCTAGAGGCAAGCGCTAGTGTAGGACGACCGTGACTCGATCCCCCGGCGTCCCATATTGTCCCCCCAAGCCAGGAGCGATTTCTGAGCGCATAGCCAGGAGTAACCCCTGAGTGTCAAATGGGTGTGGCCCAAAAACAAAACCAAAAAAAAAAAAAAACTGGTCCTCGTGCATCTAAGTTTTGATAACTCCATTTGCCTTTGTGCTGTAACGAACAATAGAAGTAAGTTTGTGCCTGCAGGGAGACACTAGTGGGTGGGTGCCAGGACAGGTGGGTGCCTAAACTTCTAGGGGGGCTCAGCCCACCAGATGTATCCTCAGATTTTCCTGGTGGGTAGAACCCGCTGTGGAATCCTTTTTCCCCTGCGTGGATGGTTGAGGAATTTCCAAAGAGACGCCTGGCATTACATGTTCAGCCAGTATTTGACTATATCTCCTTTGTATATATCAGGCAAAATAATAGCCTCTATCAAATAATTTGGCTCAGAAATTCCAACACCAAAGTTTATTTGAGAACCCCTTATTCTGAATATAGTCAGCCCTAAAAGCAAAGACAATTTTTCTCTCCTTTCCAAATATGTCCTTTGCAGCTGCAGTTTCTGGTAATCAAGGGCGTAACCAGAATACAGATTTTGACTTTTGCTCTGCTTCGCTACGCGGCCGTGCACTCTTTCTAAGGAAACAACACCATTGCAACAAGAAGGAAAAATCACACTAAGAACAGCGCTATATCACAGAAGCAAACATTTCTCTCTGGACTGTCTTCTCTGTTGCATGCTCGGGCCTAAGATTTGACCCAGTGTGAGGCTTCATCCACGGAGGACTCCCCTCCCCTAGAGGCAAGTCAGCCCATCCAGAAAGGAAGGAGCCAGAGGAGTGTGCTGCCTGCATCATATAGACAATGAATACCACCACAACACGTAGAAAAACCCACAATACAAGTGTGACAATGGAGAAACAACGCAGGCCAGCATCAGACATAGAGAATGAAGATGACAATTCTGAGGACCAGATAATGACCAACCAACTAATCAACCTCTCAGATAAGGACTTTAGACTAGCAATATGGAAGATGCTCAAAGATCTCCAAGAAACCATGGATCGAGTTGAACAGAACACTAATAAGAACCAAGAAAATATGAAGACAGAAATCACAAAACTCCAAACTGAAATAACATGTCAACTAACAGGACTGAAAAAGTCAGTAAACGAAGTGAATGACAAAATGGATATGCTCTGGGACAGGGTATCAGAAGCTGAGAATAGACTTGGTGCTGTGGAAGATGAGATACATAACAATTCCATACAGCAGGAGAGATTGGACAAAAAACTTAAAGCAAATGAGCAGACAATGGAAAAATTAGTCAAAGAATGGGAACAGATGAAAATAGAAGTCTATGATAAGATCAACAGAAACAACTTAAGAATCATTGGAGTCCCAGAGACCCAGGAAGAAAATTTCCAGGAAGAATCAACAGTCAAGAACATCATTAAAGAGAAACTTCCAGAGCTAAAGAATATATGTGATCAAATCCTGCATGCCCGAAGAGTACCAACCAAAAGAGACCCCAGAAAAACCACCCCAAGACACATCCTAGTCACAATGACAAATCCCACAGATAGAGACAGAATTCTGAAAACAGCAAGATCAAAAGGGGAAATCACGTTCAAGCAAGCTTCCCTGAGATTTACAGCAGACCTGTCACCAGAAACGCTCAATGCCAGAAAGCAGTGGTGGGATATTGTGACAAGACTGAATGAAATGAATACTTCACCCAGAATACTATACCCAGCAAAACTCACTTTCCGATTTGACGGAAGAATACATGGTTTCACAGACAAAAAACAGCTCAGAAACTTCACAGACACAAAACCAGTCTTAAGAGAAAAACTGAAAGACCTAATCTAAGACAAGACTACCCAAAAGACACCAAATTTCGAAATAAAGATGGCGTTAAATCCCAGGACAATTCTTTCTCTCAACGTCAATGGACTAAATGCACCAGTTAAGAGACACAGAGTGGCTAAATGGATCAAAAAACTCAATCCAACCTTCTGCTGCCTACAAGAAACGCACCTGAATAGTCAGAACAAACATAGACTCAAAATAAAAGGCTGGAGAAAAATTATCCAAGCAAACAACACCCATAAAAAAGCTGGAGTGGCCATACTAATATCAGATAATGCAAACTTTATACTCAGGAAGGTTGTAAGGGACAAAGACGGACATTTTATATTAATCAAGGGGTACATAGAGCAGGAAGAATTCACTCTCCTAAACATATATGCACCAAATGAGGGGCCAGCAAAATATGTAATACAACTGTTGACAAATCTGAAAAATAATATCAACAACAACACAATAATTGTGGGGGACCTTAACACGGCTTTGTCAACACTGGATAGGTCAACCAGACTGAAACCCAACAAGAATATACTAGACCTGAGGAGAGAAATGGAAGAAAGAGGCCTAGTGGATATATATAGGACACTCCATCCCCAGAAACCTGGATACACATTCTTCTCCAATGTACATGGGACATTCTCCAGGATAGACTACATGCTGGCACATAAAACATACCTCCATAAGATCAAGAGGATAGAAATTTTGCAGACTACCTTCGCTGACCACAAGGCTCTGAAATTATTTGTGAACTCCAAAGGGACTCAGAAGAAACACTTTAACACCTGGAAGTTAAACAGCCTCATGCTCAATAACCAGTGGGTCTGAGATGAAATCAAGGAGGAAATCAAAAGGTTCCGGGAAACAAATGACAATAAAGACACAAACTATCAGAACTTATGGGACACAGCAAAAGCAGTACTGAGAGGAAAATTTATAGCTTTGCAAGCACACATCAGAAAGGAAGAAGGAGCTTACCTGAGTACCTTAATGACACAGCTAATAGAACTAGAAAATGCTCAACAAAAGGACCCAAGAATAGGAAGACAGAAGGAAATAACAAAGCTGAGAGCAGAAATCAACGAAGTGGAAACCCAAAAAAACAATCCGAAAGATCAATGAAAGCAGAAGTTGATTCTTTGAAAAAATAAACAACATTGATAGACCACTGGCAAACCTAACAAAGAAAGAGAGAGAGAGAAACTTGATAACTCGTATCAGGAATGAAAAAGGAGAGATCACTACTGATATGACTGAGATTCAAAGGGTAATCAGAAACTACTTTGAAAAACTCTACGCCACTAAAAATGAGAACCTGGAAAAAATGGATAAATTCTTGGACTCTTATAATCTTCCACGGTTGAAGGAAGAGGATGTAGCATATATAAACACCCCCATCACCATTGATGAGATTAAAACAGTAATCAAATGTCTGCCGAAAAACAAAAGCCCAGGGCCTGGAGAGATAGCACAGCAGCGTTTGCCTTGCAAGCAGCCGCTCAAGGACCAAAGGTGGTTGGTTCGAATCCCGGTGTCCCATATGGTCCCCCGTGCCTGCCAGGAGCTATTTCTGAGCAGACAGCCAGGAGTGACCCCTGAGCATCGCCGGGTGTGACCCAAAAACCAAAAAAAAAAAAAAAAAAGAAAAGAAAAACAAAAGCCCAGGTTCAGATAGATACACTAATGAATTATTTCAAACTTTCCAAGAGGAACTACTACAAATCCTGGCAAGACTCTTTCATGAAATTGAACAAACGAAACACTTCCAAATAGCTTTTATGAAGCCAACATCACCTTGATACCTAAACCAGACAGAGATGCTACCAAAAAAGAAAATTACAGACCAATATCGCTGATGAATGCAGATGCAAAGATCCTCAACAAAATCCTGGCAAATAGGATTCAATGCCTCGTTAAAAAGATCATCCACTACGATCAAGTAGGTTTCATCCCAGGAATGCAAGGCTGGTTTAACATCCGTAAATCTATCAACATAATACACAACATCAATAACAAGAAAAATAAAAACCACATGATCATATCAATAGATGCAGAGAAAGCATTTGATAAGGTCCAACACCCATTCTTGATCCAAACTCTCAGCAAGATGGGAATGGAGGGAACCTTTCTCAATATAGTGAAGGCCATCTACCACAAGCCAGTGGCAAATATTATCCTCAATGGAGAAAAACTAAAAGCCTTCCCTCTAAATTCTGGCACAAGACAAGGCTGTCCTCTCTCACCACTCCTATTCAACATAGCACTGGAAGTACTTGCTATAGCGATTAGGCAAGAAAAGGATATCAAGGGAATCCAGATAGGAAAGGAAGAAGTCAAGCTCTCACTGTTTGCAGATGACATGATACTCTACTTAGAAAACCCTAAAGACTCTATCAAAAATCTTCTAGAAACAATAGACTCATATAGCAAGGTGGCAGGCTACAGAATTAACACACAAAAATCAATGGCCTTTCTATACACCAATAGTAATAAGGATGAAATGGACATTAAGAAAACAACCCCATTCACAATAGTGCCACACAAACTCAAATATCTTGGAATCAACTTGACTAAATATGTGAAGGACCTATACAAGGAAAACTATAAAACTCTGCTCCAAGAAATAAGAGAGGACACACGGAAATGGAAATGCATACCCTGCTCATGGATTGGCAGGATTAACATCATCAAAATGGCAATACTCCCCAAGGCATTATACAGATTTAATGCCATCCCTCTAAAGATACCCATGACATTCTTCAAAGAAGTGGATCAGACACTTTTAAAATTCATTTGGAACAATAAACACCCTCGAATAGCTAAAGCAATCATTGGGAAAAAGAATATGGGAGGAATTACTTTCCCCAACTTTAAACTGTACTACAAAGCAATAGTTATCAAAACAGCATGGTATTGGAATAAGGACAGATCCTCAGATCAGTGGAATAGGCTTGAATACTCAGAAAATGTTCCCCAGACATACAACCACCTAATTTTTGATAAAGGAGCAGGAAATCCTAAATGGAGCAGGGAAAGCCTCTTCAACAAGTGGTGTTGGCACAATTGGATAGCCACTTGCAGAAAATTGAACTTAGACCCCCAGCTAACATCATGTATGAAGGTAAAATCCAAATGGATTAAAGACCTCGATATCAGCCCCAAAACCATAAGATATATAGAACAGCACATAGGCAAAACACTTCAGGACATTACAGGCATCTTCAAGGAGGAAACTGCACTCTCCAAGCAAGTGAAAGCAGAGATTAACAGATGGGAATATATTAAGCTGAGAAGCTTCTGCACCTCAAAGGAAATAGTGCCCAGGATACAAGAGTCACCCACTGAGTGGGAGAAACTATTCACCCAATACCCATCAGATAAGGGGCTAATCTCCAAAATATACAAGGCACTGACAGAACTTTACAAGAAAAAAACATCTAACCCCATCAAAAAATGGGGAGAAGAAATGAACAGACACTTTGACAAAGAAGAAATACACATGGCCAAAAGATACATGAAAAAATGTTCCACATCACTAATCATCAGGGAGATGCAAATCAAAACAACGATGAGATACCACCTCACACCCCAGAGAATGGCACACATCACAAAGAATGAGAATAAACAGTGTTGGCGGGGATGTGGAGAGAAAGGAACTCTTATCCACTGCTGGTGGGAATGCCGTCTAGTTCAACCTTTATGGAAAGCGATATGGAGATTCCTCCAAAAACTGGAAATCGAGCTCCCATACGATCCAGCTATACCACTCCTAGGAATATACCCTAGGAACACAAAAATACAATACAAAAACCCCTTCCTTACACCTATATTCATTGCAGCACTATTTACCATAGCAAGACTATGGAAACAACCAAGATGCCCTTCAACAGACGAATGGCTAAAAAAACTGTGGTACATATACACAATGGAATATTATGCAGCTGTCAGGAGAGATGAAGTCATGAAATTTTCCTATACATGGATGTACACGGAATCTATTATGCTGAGTGAAATAAGTCAGAGAGAGAGAGAAAAACGCAGAATGGTCTCACTCATCTATGGGTTTTAAGAAAAATGAAAGACACCCTTGTAATAATAATTTTCAGACACAAAAGAGAAAAGAGCTGGAAGTTCCAGCTCACCTCAGGAAGCTCACCACAAAGAGTGATGAGTTTAGTTAGGGAAATAACTACATTTTGAACTGTCCTAATAACGAGAATGTATGAGGAAAATGGAGAGCCTGTCTAGAGTACAGGTGGGGGTCGGGTGGGGAGAAGGGAGAATTGGGACACTGGTGATGGGAATGTTGCACTGGTGATGGGTGGTGTTCTTTACATGACTGAAACCCAAACACAATCATGTATGTAATTAAGGTGTTTAAATAAATTAAAAAAAATAGGGAAGCTCATTCCTGGGGATTTGGTACCTCCCTTCATTTAACCTCTAAAACAAGAGTCCAGCCTAGAAAGACCAAGTTTCTAGATTTTTCCTACTTCCTCCTAATCCTGATTTTTGCATTTAAAGTAAGCTTGCAAGGAGTTACCTTGAGTTGTGTGACCTTCTCTCTTGTAACTTAGAATTTTTAGTCACACCCATTGCTTAGGTATTGTTATTGTTGTACAATTGTGATTACAATTATTCTTCACCTGTGGCTAATTTTACCCCTATAAATTCCCCTGCTCAAAAAATTAAACTTGTCACACTCCTGCCAGAAACATGTTGACCCACATTCTCCGTGTGGTTTCATTTATTTCATATGTCATATTCAGCTGCTCATGCTCCCGCTTTCCTATCATGTAGTGCTATGACCCACGAGAATTGCTGAGATGCAAGATGTCCACAGCAGGTGGGAGAAGGGAAGGTCACACTGGAGGTAGGGCTGTGCTGGAACATTTCATGCTGCAAATGACTGTTTATAAACAATTTGGTCAATCACAGTGTTATAATAAAAGTTAGAAAAAATATAAATGAAATGGAATTTTATAAAAACAACCCTGAGCTCTGGATCCCAGATGTGAGACTCCCAGAATGGAGTAGAAGGGTGAGGAGAAAAGTGAGGTGGGTCTGATGACCACAGGGGAGGAAACTGTCAGTGCAGATGAGGTAACTAAAAATTCAATCAACAACAGTAAGAAGGCTTTGGGGAGTGAAAATGGGGCCCAGGGGTCATGACGCCTTGTTGGAGGGGATCAGATGTTTCTGTTCTGGTGCTGTTCAGTAACATTGGTCAGAAAGAACAAAAGTACTATTGCAACCTGAACTATAATAAAGATAGCTGGGGCCGGGTGGTGCCGCTAGAGGTAAGGTGCCTGCCTTGCCTGCGCTAGCCTAGGACGGACAGAGGTTCGATCCCCCGGCGTCCCATATGGTCCCCCAAGCCAGGAGTGACTTCTGAGCGCATAGCCAGGAGTAACCCCTGAGCGTCACCGGTGTAGCCCAAAAACCAAAAAAAAAAAAAAAAAAAGATAGAAAATGGTCACATCTATGCTGTTTGACATGAAGGAAAGACCCAGAGAATTGCCCAGAAGAGTGGTCTCAGGAGACTACAAAGCCACCAGCTCCCTGTGCACCTCTTCAGTACCTTCTTCTGTGAAGGTAAAATAGTCCTGGGGTCAAAGCACAGGAGGGGAGCAGAAGCAGATACCTTGCACTCATCTGACTGGGGTTCGATTCCTGGCATCCTATATGATTCCCTGAGGAGTGATTTCTGAGTGCAGAACCAGAGGAAACTTCTGAGCATCACCAGGTGGAAAGAAAGAAAGAAAGAAAGAAAGAAAGAAAGAAAGAAAGAAAGAAAGAAAGAAAGAAAGAAAGAAAGAAAGAAAGAAAGAAAGAAAGAAAGAAAGAAAGAAAGAAAGAAGAGAGAGAGAGAGAGAGAAAGAAAGAAGAAAGAAAGAAAGAAAGAAAGAAAGAAAGAAAGAAAGAAAGAAAGAAAGAAAGAAAGAAAGAAAGAAAGAAAGAAAGAAAGAAAGAAAGAAAGAAAGAAAGAAAGAAAGAAAGAAAGAGAGAAAGAGAGAAAGAGAGAAAGAGAGAAAGAGAGCCAGAGAGATAGCACAGTGGTAGGGAGTTTGCCTTGCATGCAGGACAGTGGTTCAAATCCCCTGCCGGGGGTGGTTTCTGAGCGTAGAGCCAGGAGTAGACTGTGAGCGCTGCCAGGTGTGAGGAGAGGGAGCGAGGGAGGGAGGGAGGGAGGGAGGAAAAAAAAAACAGTCCTATTGCTTAAGTTGCTGGTCTTTGGCTTTTCTGTTATTTGCCATCAAAATACTCTAAATGCTACAAAAAAAAAAAAACAAAAAAAACAAAAAAAACTTGCCAAATCCTTCTAGGGACTATCTGAGAACAGTGAGACAAGCTAGTGCAGAACCAGATGTGAACCTGGTCTGATACCTAATGCCTGAGCTGGGAGACAGGCAGTTCCAAAGACCAGAGCTCCAGCCTACGGAAAGTTCTGGTCTCAGAGGTGGACACTGAAGATGGAGGAGTTAGTTCCCTGGCTCAGTTCCTTTGCCTGTGAATACTCTTCTGCCTGAAATAGTTAATGCCACTTTGCTTCATAGATGGAAGAGTTTCCTGGTTGTTTCCTCTGCGTCTCTATAAGATGCACAGGCCCAAAGCTTGTTTTGGGTTGAGTTTCAGTCCTACATACAATGTCCAACACCCATCCTCCACCTGTGCTCAGCTCTTGAAACCCATGGCCCAAGATCCACTCCTGTCCCCATCCTAGCCTGCCTCATGCCAGACAACAGTGTCTCATTCTCCCCCTCTCTCTCCTTCTCTCCCTCTCTCCCTGTCTCTTTCTCCATTACTCTATCCCCCTCTCCCTATCTCTCTTCCTCTCTCTTCTTCTCTCCCTGTCTGTCTCTCTCTTTCTCCTCTCTCCCTCTTTCTCTCTCCTCTCTCTCCCTGTCTCTATCCCCCTTTTCTCCCCATCTCTTTTCCCCTCTTTCCTTCTCTGTCCCTCTCTCCTTCTCTCTCTCTCCCTCTCTCTCTTTCCCTCTCTCCCTGTCTCTCTCTGCCTCTCTCTCCCTCTCTCTCGCCCATTCCACTTTAGACACTGTGGTTTACTGTTCCTGAAGGTGTACTGTGCCTATCACCTTCCCTTCTTTCAGCACCCAGTTCCTGTCCAGAGTGATCATTAGGTCATATGATCATTATGACCGTTATGACCATTAGGTCATTAGATTACTTTACATTTATTGTCATAAAGGTCCCTTTTCTGCCTCACTGCACCCTTACCCTCTTCATGGCAAGCTTCCAACCAATAGACCTTCCTAATTGAAAAGGGTGTTCAATCTTGTTTTACTGAAAACTAAAAATCAAAAAGTGTGTGTGTATGTGTTTTGTGCATCTAAGCATAGAAAAACTCAACAGAGAGGCAGTGAATGGTCACCAGGAATGATTTCTCAGGTCACTGCACTAGCATCGACTGTGCAGGCCACTGTATTGTGTTTTTGATCACCCTCCTCCCAGTATTTTGATTTATTAGAACTAAACCCAGCTCCATCATTTTCAGAGACCACAAACAACCAAAACTCTGAGCTAAATGTGTGTCATTTTCTGTGTCTGAGGTAGTTGAAAACTAATCCAAGCAACAGAATGGCCACAAGCCTTAGCACCTCAATGAAGAAAGACTGACTTAATAATTCCCAGACAGACACCAGTAGCTCCCAAGCCTGCAGAAAATAAGTAACACAGTGAATGAGAGCCCAAGTCTGCAGAGTGGTCCCCAGCCTGCCTGTGACCTACACGCAAATTCCCGACACAAAATTCTGCTAGCAGGATTTTACCCAGAAGCCAGCCTCAAAAGATCCACATGCAGCATGAAACAGCATGTTTGCCTACAAAAGTGATTTCAAATCATTCTTCCATTCAATCTGTTTTAGTCCAACTACAATTCTCCAGGAGAAGCTTAAACAGGCCTCAGTGAAAGGAGGGAAATTCTCAAACCAATTTCAGCACCCAGAATGAGAGAGGCTGAAGGAGAGGAGACAGGCTCAGGGGAACCAGGCTAAGCGAGCTCAGCCAGGAGCAGATGATGGGGAACTAAAATGCAGCATCCTCAGTGGTGATATACTGACAGTCAGCCCAGAGTGACAGTTCTGGGCTATGCCAACAGGACCCAGAAAGTGGGCTAAAGGATCCAAGAAGCGGAACACAGAAGAGGACCTGCAAGATGATGCTAAAGCAGGGTTTGATAAAGCAGGGGATAAGAGGCAGCATCTCCCCCAAAAACCATTCAAGAAGGGCTGAAAAGGTGCAGGAGGGGCACTTGCCTTGCAGGGAACAGGCCCAGGTTTGATCACGGACACCATATTCAGTCCCCAAAGCACTGCCAGGAAGGGTCCTGGAGTGCAGAGCAAGAAGAAAGCCCTGAGCACTGCTAAGCATATCCCCAGAGAAATACAGAAACAGAGGGACAGAGACAGAGACAGAAAGATAGAAAGGGAGAGAGAAAGGGAGAGAGAGAGAGAAGAGAGAAGAGAGAAAGAGAGAGAGATCCCTTGTAAGAGATCAGATATCACCATTTCCACCTTTCAGATTTTCAGGAACAGACACCAAGTAGAGGAAAACCATGATTGGCTAATGTCCCAGGAGCCTGTGAGTTAGGTTGGGCTACTTGAGGCAGAAGGTATCACATGCAAAAGATGTCTGACCCTCCCCAGGGTCAAGGTGCTGACTGGTCTGGGGAAGTGTCTCTGTTTCCATAAACAGAATGGGGGTGTCAAGGTGCTGAGACCTCAGATTTAGAAATTGGGTCCCGGGGGCTGGAGTGATAGCACAGCAGTAGGACGTTTGCCTTGCATGCAGCCAACCCAGGATGGATTGCAGTTCCATTCCTGGCATCCCAAAATGTCCCCCAAGTCTGCCAGGAGCGATTTCTGAGTGCAGAGCCAGGAGCGCTGCCGGGTGTGGCCAAAAGACTAAAAAAAGAAAAGAAGAGAAGAGAAAAGAAAAGAAAAAGAAATTTTATCCGTGCAGAACCAGCAGCAGTAAATATATCCAGCACCCTCTCCCTGAGTTGGGAATAGCTCCCAAGTACTGCTGGGTGTGACTTCAAACAAACAGAAAATCTACCTGTAGTGGATCCCAAGGTCCCAGCAGGAGGACACCCATGCTCCTCTGTCTTCAGTGCTCAATCTGGTCTTCCCAGAGTCTTGGGCTGTGAGGACAGGCCAGGGATCCTCGCTGCTCTGTTAACCATCCTTCCCTCTTATTCTCTCAACACCCCAGTGGGTCTAGACACCCTCAGTCCTGTCTAGGCCATGGGGGACACCCCCACCTCGTCTCTCCAGGCTAAATCCCTTTAGCTGGGACAACCATCAGTAAAGGAGCTGGCAGGGTAGGGGAAGAAAGGGAAAGAGAATCCTATTAGTCACAGAGCTCCTTCAAGGCCACAAAATCGGCCTGGGCCCTGAAGGGGGGGGGAGGGAGGAAGCCCAGCTCAGTCCTGCACAGCACAACACCCCAACAAAGGCAGCTCCCTCCAATAGTGCTGGGGGTGGGGCCTGCAGCCCTGCAGTAGGTCTGGGCGGGCATGAAGAGGAAAGGCCGGTCCCCTCGGGGAAAGCCACGAAGGAGTTCAAAACGGAAACCAGCAGAACAAGGGCCATGAACACCGGCCAAATGCCCCTGTGAACTAATAACGTGGTCTCTGCTCAGGGGCCGGTGGCCAAGTCCCATCCCAGTGCCAAGCTGTGGAAGAGACCTTGGAGAGCAGAATTAGTACTCCAGAAGGCCTGAGACAGGACACTGATCCCCCGAGGAGCCTGGGAACAGACACAAAGAGGAAAATCTTAAAGGCAGCGTCTGTGGATCTGTGAAGGGTAAAGAAATATGTGCTGGAAAAGAGCTAGGGAGAGAGAAAAGAGCGTCTGTGAACGTGGAGGTGAAATTGGTTCACCCCAAAAGAAAACATGGTGCAGAGCGGACTTCATTGGAATATGAGCCAAATGCTAGTAACCTAAACAGTTGCTGGGCTGGGCACCTTGTCTCTCCCCTCCTCTGATCACCTCTCCCCCAACCCCTCTTTCCTTTTCCTTGCCCCTGCCTCCTGCACCCCCTTCCTTCCCGATTCTCTGAGAGATTCTCCGAGTGAGAAGAGAAGAGAAGAGAGAAGTGAACCTTCCTCTCAATTATTCATGCTGTGGAGCTGCTAGATCCCTGGGCCCCCTTTCAGGGCTGCCATGTAAGAGTTCAGAGAAACAGAACAAGAAACAAATGCCAAAGCTTTCCAGGGCCAATGTCAAGATCTGTCGCTGCAAGTGGGGGGAGACACTCTTGGCTGCACCCACCTTGTGAAATCACCAAGAAAAAGAAAAATTACACGATACAGGTGGCCTCTTTCTTTAGAGGATTAATTCACATTTTGCGTGTGAGCACATTATTAATGGGTGGGAGGTTGCTGAGTCATACAACACCCAGAGGTGCTCAGGACTTGCTCCGGGCTTTGCTCAGGGATCACTCACAGCATTGCTCAGGAGACCAGCATCTACAGTACTGGTTGTGCAAGTGAGGAGCAAACCAGGTTGACTGCAAGCAAGGATAGTGACTGAACCCCTGCACTGTCTTTATGGTTTGACAGCAATATTTTTTTCTCTTAAAATTAGAATGTTTCTTCAGGGAAGAGAAAAAGGTAGGACAAAAGGGAAGAAAAAAGAGGAGGAGGAAGTTGTGGAATATAAAGACATAAAATGGAGGAGGAAGAAGAGGAAGTGGAGGAAGTAGAGGAGGAGGTGGAGGAAGTGGAAGAGGACGAGGAGGAGGTGGAGAAGGAGGAAGAGGAGAAAGAAGAGACGGAAGAAGAGACAGAAGAGGAGGAGGAGGTGGAAGAGGAGGAAGAGAAGGTGACAGCAATATTTTTTGGTTTTTGGGCCACACCCGGCAGTGCTCAGAGGTTACTCCTGGCTGTCTGCTCAGAAATAGCTCCTGGCAGGCACGGAGGACCATATGGGACACCGGGATTCGAACCAACCACCTTTGGTCCTGGATCGGCTGTTTGCAAGGCAAACGCCACTGTGCTATCTTTCCGGGCCAACAGCAATATTTTTTTAATGCTGACTTTCAAAAGCTGAGATCATAGTTTTAATCCAGAGTCATCTGTCTCAGAGGCCAAAGTTATAGCACAGCAGGGAGGGCATTTGCTTTGCATGAGACCCAACACAGGTTCAATCCCCAGCATCCCAGAGGGTCCCAGCACCATCAGAAATGACCCTTAAGCACAGAGCCAGAAATAACCCCTGAGCACAGCCAGGTGTGGTCCAAAAACCAAAAAACGAAAAGAAAGGGGCCCAAGTGATAACACAGCAGTAGGGCATTTGGCTTGCATGCAACCAACCCAATATGGACCCAGGTTCAATTCCCGGCATCCCGTAAGGTCTCCAGAGTCTGCCAGGAGTGATTTCTGAACACAGAGCTAGGAGTAACGGCTGAATGCTAGGTGTAGCCCAAAAACCCCTCCAGAAAATAAAAACCACCGCCAAAACACGAGAGTTGAGTGTCTAAAAGGGGTCTTTTGATTTCTAGTCTAAGGTAATTTTTGGTTTGATCTGGTTTAGTTTTTGGCCCATAACTGGTGGTGGTACTCAGGGCTTGCTCCTGGCTCTGTGCTTAGGAGTCACTCCTGATGGTGCTCAGGGACCCATCTGCAGTGCCAGGCATCAAACCTACCTACATGCAAGGTGAGTACTTGGCCCCTGTATTATCTCCCTGGTACCAGTAGGCTGAGGCCTTAAGAACTTTCATTTGTCCTCGGCTAGCCCCAAATTTCACATAAGGAAGTGCTCAAGAAGAAGAGCATTGAGTTGGCCAGTGGGCAGCCAGCCTCGAACATGAGCGTGAGCTCAGGAATCCAGCAGCCCTCGTCCTAGTCAGCCACCACAGCAGCACAAAAACAGACCTTTCTGTGGAGCCCTAGTCAGATAACATGTCTGACATTTCGAGCAGTGCTCAGGGATCATGAGTCCAGGGATCAAACATTGGTCGAACTGTGTGCGAGCAGACACTTTACCTGTAGTGCTATCTTTCCACCATGCAAATGAGGACTATTTTCAACTATATTTTTTGGGCAAGTGATTTGTTACCTAGCAACAGTAACCAATACCCTGACATTATTTTAAAAATTTGATCAAGTTATGTATTGCTTACTCAGAGCTGATATAGCAAAGATGAGATATTTGGTCTCTGAAAATATCTGTCTCAGTACTAATGTGTATATCAACAAAGAGTGAATTGTAGTCTAACTCTAAGACTGCTCCTGAAAATCTTAGTTCTCCTCCCTCTACAGTAATGTTACCCAAAAACCAAAAAAAAAAAAAAAAGCAATGTTAACTTTGCTTCTTTTGTTTTGGTTTTTGGTTTTTAGGGTCACATCCAGCAGCGCTCAGGGTTTATTCCTGGCTCTATACTCAGAAATCACTCCTGGCAGGCTTGGGGATCATATGGGACACCGGGATTTGAACCACAGTCCTTCTGCATGCGAGGCAAGCACCCTACCTCCATGCTATCTTGTGGGCAACCGTGCACCCACATATTCAATGGAACTCTGGATGAATTTTCCACCGCCTGCCTGATAGCCGCAAAGTTTGCATAGCCCCGAGCCAACAGGAAACTCTGCAAATAAATTTAGCTCAGCACACAGAATCTGGCTTAACCAGATTCCTTAACCTTTCCATGGAATCTGTTTTTGTGCCTGCTCTCAAGCATATAGTTATAGATATGTTTTTGTAAAGTTTAAATTGTGATCCTTATTGCTTGCACAAAAGAAAGATTTAAATGGAAAATAGGCTAAACAAAAAATTGTATTTGCGGGGGCCGGGCGGTGGCACTAAAGGTAAGGTGCCAGCCTTGCCTGCGCTAGCCTTGGACGGACCACGGTTCGATCCCCCGGTGTCCCATATGGTCCCCCAAGCCAGGAGCAACTTCTGAGCACATAGCCAGGAGTAACCCCTGAGCGTTACCGGGTGTGGCCCAAAAACCAACAAAAAAAAAGAAAAAAAATTGTATTTGCATAAATATCAATTAGCTATTTGTTTAAGAATTTGCCTCCCCTCCCCTCATCCTGCCAGGTTCCTCCTTATCCTTCCCGCCATCAAAATGTGTATGTGCAGTATGCACACTAAACCAAAAAAGGAATTTATGCTCCCATTGGTTAAAATTGTTGTACTTGTACAAATCTGATTGGTTTATGTTTCAATACTATGTTACTACTCCTCCCACTGGAGCAGGGCATAAAAACCCTGCTCTCCCCTCAATAAAGTCTCTCGACTGGCATACCTCACCCTGAGCCTTTTACTAACTTCTACAGCTTAATTTTCTAGGTGTTCACAAAAAAGCTTAACACTCGCGAATTATTTGTAGTTGACTTCTGCCTTCTGTCCTGGTTGAGAGAAAGCTGCTGGCCGGAATTCTCTCCCAGTAAAGGGCAGGAACAGAGGCAATTGCACTATCTCTCTGGCCCCAACTTTGCTTCTTTTAATGAATTTTAGTACTTTATTTTATTTATATTAATTTTTGTTTGTTTGTTTTTGGGTCACACCCGGCAGCGCTCAGGGGTTTCTCCTGGCTTTACACTCAGAAATCGATCCTACAGGCTCGGGGGACCATATGGGATGCCGGGATTTGAACCACAGTCCTTCTGCATGCAAGGCAAACACCTTACCTCCATGCTATCCCTCCAGACCCAATACTTTATTTTAAAAACTCATTTACTTAGGGTTGAAGAGATGACATGGGGAAAAGGGCCAGGCTAAATGCAGCTCCTAAAATCTCCAAGCATGGTCCCAGCCCTCTTCCCTGAAAATCAAGTATTTCTTTATTGGGGAGGGGCGGTTAAGACTGTTTTTTTGGGGGGGGGGGAAGACTGGGTATTTGTTTGGGGGTTTGAGGCAACACCCAGTGGTGTTCAGAGCCAAATCCCAGTTCTGTCCCTCACAGCTGACTCTGATTCTAACCAATATACCCTCCTAATAATGCAGGCCCCTTCATGTTACACGTTAAACTATTCTTCAACAGTGTAATATGGTATTTTCTGCTCTTCTTGCTGTTCTGTGATTTTTTTTCTTTTTTTTTCTTTTTGTTTGTTTTTTGGTTTTGGGGCCACACCCATTTGATGCTCAGGGGTTACTCCTGGCTATGCACTCAGAAATCGCCCCTGGCTTGGGGGGACCATATGGGACGCCGGGGGATCGAACCACGGTCCATCCTACGCTAGCGCTTGCAAGGCAGACACCTTAACTCTAGCGCCACCTTCCCGGCCCCTGTTCTGTGATTTTTTTTTTTTTTTTGGTTTTTGGGCCACACCCTGTGACGCTCAGGGGTTACTCCTGGCTATGCGCTCAGAAGTTGCTCCTGGCTTCTTGGGGGACCATATGGGGCGCCGGGGGATCGAACTGCGGTCCATACTAGGCTAGCGCAGGCAAGGCAGGCACCTTACCTCCAGCGCCACCGCCCGGCCCCTGTTCTGTAATTTTTAACCTCTTTCTTTCCTCCACTAAATATCCAATTCCTCAACTCTCCGGAGGCTTCATGGGGACAGTTGGGTTTTGTGTCTCTTGGATGCTCCAGCCTGTTTCTGGGCCCATAATGGAGATGGCCAACTTGGAATGAGCCAACAAATGGAAGATCAAGAAAGCAAATCAGGGGCTGGAGAGATAGCATCCTGGAGGTAAGGCGTTTGCCTTTCATGCAGGACATCGGTTCGAATCCCGGCATCCCATATGGTCCCCCGTGCCTGCCAGGAGCAATTTCTGAGCCTGGAGCCAGGAATAACCCCTGAGAACTGCCGGGTGTGACCCAAAAACCACAAAAAAAAATCAATTTTTGTCCACTATTATCCAAGCTGACTAAACTAATCAAGCATCAAAATACAGATTTGTTTTAAATACTGAACATCAACCCACACTATTTCACTTCTGCTCTGCATTCTATTGAATTTCCTTCGTCTGGGGTCTCTCAAGCAGTTCTGATGAGGTTCTACTCTTGCTATGTTCAGCTTAGTTGTGTTCACTGCAATGTGTCCAATCTGGTGATGTTGTTCAGGCCCAACAACACTGGGGGGCAACTAGGACTACCTCAGTGGTGCTTGGGAGGATTCAGGCAGGTCTGTGGATTGATCCTGGAGCTGAGTATAGACCACACACGTGATCTACCTCCCACACTCCTGTGGCACATTTTGATCTGAACTTGAATCAATAATTATAGGAATCAGATGCATCATCAACCTGAAAGTATACCAAGGTTAAGTTTCAAATCCAATGTTTCTACTATCTACCTGCCTCGTGTTTTTTTGTTTGTTTGGGTCACACCTGGGCTTTCCTCACTCTGTGCTCAGTAATCACTCAAGATGACCATATGGGGTGCGCGGAATCAAACCTGGGTTGGCCACATGCAAGGCAAATGTCCTCCTTGCTGTATTATTACTCTGACCCTGTACATTGCAAGTACTTTTCAGAACCTTAGGATGAACAATGAAAGATCACCAATGCACTGTGATGGGTGAAAAGGAATGAAGTCATACCTTGGAAACATTTGTTGTTTAAACCATCATGATCTCAATAACATTCTTTAAGCAAACATCATGGAAGGTCTGAGAACTCTTATTAGCTAATAGAGCTTCAGGTGACAGAACTGAATGTATTGTGTATTGGCAGCCTCCCAGACAAGAGAACAATGGGTAGACAAAGGAAAATTGAAATATAAAATGTAGTTAATAGTAATGTTCCATAAATGACATCTTTTTTTACCCTACTTTTGTTTTGTTTTGTTGGTTTTTTGGAGGGCCACACCCAGAGGCTTTTAGGAGTTACTCCTGGGTCTGTGCTCAGAAATCGCTCCTGATTTGGGGGACCATCTGGGATGCCGAGGGATTGAACCCACATTCATTCTGGGTCAGCCACCAAGGTAAACACCCTACCACTGTGCTACCACTCTAGTCCCACGAGTGACTTCTTGATTGTAACAAGTAAACTATACTGATGTTAAGATCTTAGTAATAGGAGACAATGCCCTGACAGCTCACATTTCTGTAAATACAAAACCTTTAAAAAAATAATCTTATGGGGCCGGAGAGATAGCAAGGTGTTTGCCTTGCATACAGAAGGATGGTGGTTCGAATCCCGGCATCCCATATGGTCCCCCGAGCCTGCCAGGAGCGATTTCTGAGCGTAGAGCCAGGAGGAACCCCTGAGCACTGCCGGGTGTGACCCAAAAACAAAACAAAACAAAACATAAAAAAAAAAAATCTTACTGGGGCCGGGAAGGTGGCACTAGAGGTAAGGTGTCTGCCTTGCAAGCGCTAGCATAGGACGGACAGTGGTTCGATCCCCCGGCATCCCATATGGTCCCCCCAAGCCAGGGGTGATTTCTGAGCACATAGCCAGGAGTAACCCCTGAGCATCAAATGGGTGTGGCCCAAAAACCAAAAAAAATCTTACTAAAACTAATGTGCCCAATACTTCTCCGTAACTCATGGTAACACCTATATGAACGTTCCAAAAGACAGACAGATTTTTCAATGAGGATGATTTTACAAAAATGTACGTTAAATTTGACGTCCTCACTACTAGAGACTTAAACTATGTTTCTCTGGGTCAAAAACATATGTAAGGGTCTGAGCGATAACACAGGGATTAAGGTCCTTCACTTTCACATAACAGACCCAGAACCATGAAGAGTAAACTCTGAACCCAGAAATAAATCCTGAGCATAGCCAGGTGTGGTCCAAATACAAAAAAAAAAAATGTATTTGATCCACTCATTTAACCAATATGTATTAATTACCATGTGCTAGCCAGGGCTAAAACTTGGGTGTATCTATGAAATGAGAATTGGAAAAGCAAAAAGAATTTTATGGAACAAGTAAACATTTGGGAGTGTACAATTCTGAAATGTATCATATTTACGTGTTGACACCACATACACTCCTCCAAGAGCTAGAAACAACTAAGTTTGACATCTAATTATGAAGAATAATTACTTAAATATGAAGCCACCAGATGGTATATACTGTTGGAACACATAAAGCAAACATCACAAGCTACAAAGCAGATCCAAGTGTGGGTTGTGTCTCATTCCAGCTACCAAAATAGTCAAGGCTTGATTTCTAAGGACAACTCCTTGTCTACATGGCAAGAAGTTGCCATGTTACCTCCACCAAGAAAAAGCTCTGGCATTGCATTCCTCTCCAGAAGTATCCACTCTTGACTTCCTTAACTACTATTTTGAGTAGCAAAACCTTAGCCTTTTGGGGGCCAAAGCCATAGCACAAGAGGTAGGGTGCTTGCCTTGCAACAGGCCAATCCTGGGTTTAATTCCTAGTTGGTCCCATATGATCCATCATATGATCCTGGAGTATCTCCAGGATGATTCCTGAGTGCAGTCAGGTGCACTATGGCAAAAACAAACAAACAAAAACCAAAAAAACAACCTTAGCCTTTTCATTACCGGCCACTTTATTTTAGCTTTATTAATTCTTATTTGACTTAGTATCTCATCTGCTCGAGCTAACATTCCTGATGGGTGCAGTTTGACATGAAATGTTTTTGTGTACCCTAGAATAACATGGTACACTAAGAAAGAAATAAGCTTTGTTGAAATTTTGTGTGTGTGTTCACGTTCAAAGTTTATTATTTATAAGTTCTGAGTTCCCTACTTTGACTGCATTCAAGAGGCCTTTTCTAATCTAAAGACCTACCAGAAACAATACCCAAATAACTATTTTGTATCTTTGGTTTCACTGTTTCTCTTTATTCCTCTAGCTCTTTTCCCTTTAAAAGATTTCCTTTCTGAGAGACTAAAGAAACTGTGGTATATCTACATAATGGAATACTATGCAGCTGTTAGGAAGAATGAAGTAATAAAATGTGCTTATAAATGGGGGCCAGAGCAGTGGTGCAGGCAGTAAGGTATCTGCCTTGCACATGCTAGCCTAGGACAGACAGCAGTTAGATCCCTTATGGTCCCCTAAATCAGGGGCAATTTCTGAGCACAGAGCCAGGAGTAACCCCCAAGCGTCACCAGGTGTGGCCCCAAAAAACCAAAACAAAATATTTGCTTACAAATGGATGGATATGAAGAGTATTATGCTGAGCAAAATGGATTTGAGAGGGGGGATAGATATAGAATAATTGCATTCTTTTGTGTTCTTGTTTGTTTTAAGGGAGCCACATCCAGCCATCTTTGGGGGTTTTGTTGATATTTCTTTTGGTTTTGGGGTTACACCCAGCAGCACTCAGGAGTTACTTCTGGCTCTATGCTCAGAAATCGCTCTTGGCAGGCTTGGGGGACCATATGGGATGCTGGGATTCGAACCACGAACCTTCTGCATGCAGGGCAAACGCCTTACCTCCGTGCTATCTCTCCGGCCCACATCCAGCCATCTTTAAGGCTTATTCCTGGCTCTGTCTTTGGGGATCACTCTTGACAGTGGTCTGAGGATGATATAGGATGCCAGTGTTTGAATTCAGGTTGGATACCTGCAAGGCAAATCTTCCTGAAAGTACTATCTCTCTGACCCTGCAGGCCTTTTCTTCTTTGGTGATGGGGAGGCTATGTCAGGTGATGCTCAGGGCTTTCTCCTGGCTGTGCACTCAGGGATCACTTCTGGTGGACTGGGGAACCATATAGAATGCTGGAAACCAAACTCAGGTTCATGCAAGGCAATGCCCTACCCACCGCACTATCACTGACAAAGACTTTTCTAACCTACCCATTGTAAGCATCACTATACAACCCTGTGTATAATCTTATAATATGATATTATATGCTTACCCTAGTAATAGCAGTTACCACAATCCAGTAAATATTTAACAGGTATTTAAATGAGTGTTGCTAATGATGCCCATATAAGCACATAAGAATCAACATTAAACAAATCAAATTTGTGGGAGGGAAACAGGGGGGTGGTATTAGTGGAGAAAAATTAACACTATTATGGGATATGGGATTGGTTGGGACATGGAGTGTGTGCTACTCAACCATGAATTCATGAATTCAGTATCTCTGGTGCCTCAGTAAAAAGTTTTTTTTTTTGTTTTTTTGTTTGTTTGTTTTGGTGTCACACCTGGCAGCACTCAGGAGCTACTCCTGGCTCTACACTCAGAAATCAATCCTGGCAGGCTCAGGAGATTATATGGGATGCCGGAATTCAAACCACTGTCCTTCTGCATGCAAGGCAAATGCCTTACCTCATGCTATCTCTCCAGCCCCTCAGTAAAAAGTTTTAATTGAGGGGCCGGAGAGATAGCATGGAGGTAAGGCGTTTGCCTTTCATGCAGGTCATCAGTACGAATCCCGGCATCCCATATGGTCTCCTGTGACTGCTAGGAGCAATTTCTGAGCATGGAGCCAGGAGTATCCCCTGAGCGCTGCCGGGTGTGACCCAAAAACCACACACACACACACACACACACACATGCAAAGCAAAGCAAAAAGTTTTAATTAAACCACACACACACACACACACACACACACACACACACACAAGCAAAGCAAAAAGTTTTAATTGAACAAAATAAACATATTTGACATAATGAGAAGCAGAATAAAAACAGTAAACTATACTACCTGTTAGAGTCTGGAGTTGAAGGACAAGACCACACAATTGAAATAAAACAAAGCAAAGCTTTATTTCTTCAACCAACAAGCTACAAATGGATCCATCAGGGCCACCTCTTGGAGGAGGTGATCCCGTGTTAGGTTACACCTTATTTTACCCTGGTTCCTTTGTATGTTTGTTTACAACTTAGATTTACCCCCAAGCAGAGATTGTCATATTGTAAACCTGGATGGGACTGGCTCAGGATAGCCTGAACTATCTATGCTTACTGCCCCACCCAGGGGTGGTCTCTATACTCAGTAAAAACAGCAGTTCTGGCTGGCAGCTGGATCTCCATACAAGGTAGAAGACTGCCAGACTATAAGTGTTTCACCCTCAGCCTGGCTTAGATTATTTCATGTGTGACCCTGATTCAAACTCATTCACCTGGGGTTGGAGATACTGTGTATAGGGTGATTTTACACCCCTGGAGTTCACAAGCCAGGTTATACAGAACTAGAAGCAAAAAGTTTTGACCTTTAAGTTGTCTGTTGTGTAGGGTATTCCTAGGGTGTTTCATCATGTCCTTTTATAGCTAGATATCTAGGGTGGTATATTGTGGTTTATAGGGCCTTGAGGTCTGCATCATTATTGTTGGGATAGAAACTTAGCCCTTACGTGGAACCTTGTTAGCTTTAAATGGAAACTTAACTTTAGGTTAACAAAATGGAGTCCCTTCTGCTCCAGGCTTCACACTATCTACGTTTTATAGTTATTTTACCTCATAAATTCTATGGAAAAAGAAAGGGGATGGGTCACCTGAGGCCTATTAGTCATGAGAGTGGTCAGATAGACCTTAGTGCAGGGTGGCGAACACGCGGCTCTCGAGCTACATACGGCTTCCGGCCAAAATGAATGCAGCTCTTTGCCTCTTCTCATTATTTTGTATACTGTGGCTCTTTGCCAAGTTTGGATTTTGTTCTGCTGCTTCTGAGGGACCTCTGAGGAGAGATCTCCGAGCACGTAGTCTCGCCCCCAGGCTGTGGCATCCTGTCTCCCAGCCCTGGACACAACTGCACGAGCCAGCGAGCAGGGGACCTGTGTGGCACATGTTGGGTCACATCTTGCCGTTTGTTCTTAGTGTGGAGGACATAGCACACCCTCACCATCACTGAAGGACTTTGACCCTCACTCAAAATGGCAAAATGCAATGTGTGTTGAATATATTATTGTTAAAATGATACGCTTTTCTGTGTTTGTTTTGGCAGGTCACTGCGTGGTGTGGCTCTCTGACTCTCACAGTTTAAAATTTTGCCTCTTTGTGTCGAACTTGTTCGCCACCCCTGCCTTGGGCTTACTTGGGCTGAGTAAAGGTTCAAGCAAGGGAGGTTTTTCTTGTTCTTCTTTTTTTTTTTTTTTTGGTGGTTTTTGGGTCACACCCAGCAGTGCTCAGGGGTTACTCCTGGCTCCATGCTCAGAAATTGCTCCTGGCAGGCACGGGGGACCATATGGGATGCCAGGATTCGAACCGATGACCTTCTGCATGAAAGGCAAACGCCTTACCTCCAATGCTATCTCTCCGGCCTTGAGTTTGTTTTTTGGGTTTTTTTTTTGTTGTTGTTCACCCAGCGGTGCTCAGGGGTTACTCCTGGCTGTCTGCTCAGAAATAGCTCCTGGCAGGCACAGGGGACCTTATGGGACACCCGGATTCGAACCAACCACCTTTGGTCCTGGATCGGCTGCTTGCAAGGCAAACGCTGCTGTGCTATCTCTCTGGGCCCAGGTAAAGGAGTTTTCCCTTGTAGGTCTTGGAGGTGAAACTTACTGGAGAAGAAACCAGAACAAAGAACAAAATGGCTGGAGCAATACCTAAACTGGAAAGGGACCAGTAGAATGTAGAGCAAAATATTCTGGAAAAGAGCAGCAGGGAAGAAAGTAATGAATGGAGAGAAGCGTTGATTGTGAAAGTCTTGGGGTCTCAGCGACACTGTTGGCTTTTCCTCCGAGTGGGATGGATACTGATGCCTGGGTTGGAGAGACCAGAGACCCATTTTGGCTTAGCAAAATCCATGTGCAAGTGAGCCACTACTTTGCAAGCAAGTATTTGCTCTGCATTGGAGGAGGTGGTGCTGGAAGCTGCCAGAAGTTGAAAAACCTGTTAGGAGGTAATTACAGGTTAGAGTATGAGGCCTTAGGCTAGTAGAACAGATATGGAGGACGCTGGGAGCCAGTGTAGAATAGAGTCTAAGTTAAGAATGCTAACTCCTTTTTTTGGTTTTCGGGCCACATCAGGCTTAGAGGTTACTCCTGGATTTGCACTCAGAAATCGCCCCTGGCAGGCTCAGGGGACCATATGAGATACTTCAAATCTAACCGGGTTCTGTCCTGTGTTGGCTGCAAGCAAGGCAAGGCAAACGCCCTACCACTGTTCTATCACTTCGGCCCCAAGAATGTTGACTCCTTGAATATGGGGAGCAAGAGACAGGTGCATGGATTGTCAGGAACAACTAGGACAGCAGGGTACTGTGATTTAATGAGGAAAAACCACAAAGAAAGCAGGTTGGGGTGCAGAGTGGAATTCAGGGAAGAATAATTGGGCTGTTGCCGGCAAATGTTCTGTTGACACTTTCAACAAAGATAGAACAAGCACAAGGAGAGTGGGTGTCTGTGACTTGAAAGAAATCTGGGATTCGCCAGAGGGGTGCGGTCTCCAAGTGCCACATATCTAATCTCACAAACAGCATTGTGAGAAGGGAAAAAGAAAAACCCAAAACGGGCCTGGAGAGATAGCACAGCCGGCAAGCAGCCGATCCAGAACCTAAGGTGGTTGGTTCGAATCCCGGTGTCCCATATGGTCCCCCGTGCCTGCCAGGAGCTATTTCTGAGCAGACAGCCAGGAGTAACCCCTGAGCACCGCTGGGTGTGGCCCAAAAACAAAACAAAACAAAACAAAAAAACCAAAACACATAGAAATCAATCCTCTCCAAAGGTGGTTCTGGAGAATTTGACTCTTAGTTGGAATACATTCTGAAAATACCAACCATCTGGCTACCTGGCCAGTTATTCCATCTTTTCAAGTCCATGCTGAAATGTGATGAAAGCTCTGAACATCACTAATCACTCATGGTGGAGAAACACAGGCATGTCTTTTCTTTTCACTCTCCCAAGAACTCTATGAGGCTACCATACCTCCTCTGAAAGAAAGTGCCAAACAAAATGGTGAGGAGAATTTTCATCTCTCCTCTATGCCCCACAAACTTCTCTGTAGTTGATTATTTTTTTCCTTGGGATTAAACAAAAATCAACCTCTTCTTTACTAATACCTCACTGCCAGAAGTTCAAAGAGGAGACAGACAGATAGGTAAGAATGACAGACTGGCAGGAAAGGACGGCAGGCACTTGCCTTGCATGTGGCCACGACAATGTGCTACCTGGTTCAAATCCTTGGCAGCACATGTGGTCCCTTGAGCACTGCCAGGGATCTCTCTTGAGCAGAGTTAGAAGTGGGCCCCTACATACTGTCAGGTGTGGCTCATGCACTGTCCCCCCCACAGAAGAATTTTAAGAGCAGTTGGCCTGAGGCCCCTGGTTGCTCCATCTATAGTGCTCTGAACAGAACTAATTTCTCTCTTGCTATACCCATCTACTGGCAGTCTCTCCAGGACTAAGTTGGGTCAAGCAAAGGGAGGAAAGGAGGTGCTGGGGTGAAGGGATGACTCAAGCTTTGGATTTAGCCTTTAACCTGGGGTTAGGAAAAATGCTAACAGATTTCTAACAGTCTGCAAGTTCTAATGGTGAAAGGCAACTCGGGACAAGGCAGAGGGGAGAGAGGGCGTCTGAGAACACCTCGGATTCACACCATGTGAGGCATTGTTCTGAGAAACATTCCCAGGCTAGAGCCAGCAAGGAACTTCAGGAGTGTGGCCACAAAGACCCTTTTGCACCTTCTTTCATACCACGCTCAGGAGCAAGCAGTATTACTTTAATTTTGGATGAACACAGAGACGTTTAGGTTACATAAAGTCCTGAGCCTGATTCTTGTTCCAGCTTTCTTGGAAGAAGGCCAAGATGTTCTGACACACACGTACAAAAGCTCTCCACTGGTTCAGCTCAGGAGCCACGATCGCAGAAACAATTCAGCCCTGCACCCTAGTTTAAATTTGGGACAGCAACATTCAGGAGGTATGGGAGGGACATTCTGGACACTCATATGTTCAGTCAGGACAGGAACCTATGTGGGATATTGCAGGAAAGAGGCTGCATCTCTGCCCCCAAAGGTCAGTCTGGTTCAGAGACCCTCTTCTAAATAACATAGTGAAATAAGTGGATTTTAAGAAACACCCTAAAATATTAAGCCACCCTGTCAAATTTCTAGCAAGTTCATTTCACTGGCATGAGAACTATTGGAGATTAATGTATGGAGGGGACCAGTTTAAAAAAATATAAAGTACTGTCTGAGCCAATGCATTAAAACCGATGGACACACAGGCGTGCAAGGTGCTGGAAGCAAGGAATGTGCTTTCTGCTCCAGGTGCTACTGGCAATAGGACAGATCCTGGAAGAACTCACAGCAGCTAACGCAGCAGGCAGAAATGTCGACTCTAACACTGTCATTTTGACAGTTTCCTTAAACACACACACACACACCATGTCAAATGACAGTTTCCTTAAACACACACACACACACACACACACACACACACACACACACAGCATGTCAAATGCCAAACTATGAATATAGCTGACAGGACTAGGTTGTTTGCTGAGAAAAGTCTCCATAGTAAAGAGACGCTGACAATCAGAACACAGAATGTTTTAAAGGTTATTATGTATGAAGATGAAAAGATTTATTTTCATGTTCTCCCTCATCGTGATAGACTCAAATAAATAACCTCAATTCAAGTTCCTTGGAGAGGAGGAGGAGAAGGAAAGATGCCAATCTTGTTACTGCGTATGGATTTTGTTTTTTAATACCCAGTCTTTTCCACCTGAATCCATGTGTGGATGTTATTGATGGGAATGTGTTGTGTGCCAAGAGATAGGAACATCTGAGAACCTGTTGCTAAGGACATGAACACAGAAATCAGGGTCCAGGAGGAAGTTAATTTTATTTTATTTTTTAAGTATTATATATTTATTTTTTATATAAAATCTTTATTTAAGCACCATGATTACAAGCTTGATTGTAGTCGGGTTTCAGTCATAAACAGAATACCCCTTCACCAGTGCAACATTCTCACCATCAATGTCCCCCCCACTCCTTCCAACCCCTGCCTGTATTCAAGACAGGCATTCTATTTCTCTCACTCATTAAGACTGTCATGACAGTTGTTAGTGTAGGTATTTCCCTAACTGCACTCACCACTCTTTGTAGTGAGTTTCATATTGTGAGCCAGTCCTTCTGGTCCTCATCTCTGGATTTTTGAATTGTATATTTATGTCCTAGGGTATAACCCTGGGAGTGGTATAGCTAGATTATATGGGAGCTCAATTTCCAGATTTTTTGAGAAATCTCCATACTGTTTTCATAAAGGCTGGACTTAATTTTATTTTTTATTGAAGCCATTGTGATTTACAAGTTTCTTCATAGTAGGGTTTCAGACAAACAATGTTTCAGCACCAATCCCACCACCAATTTCAACCTCCCTCCACCAATATGTCCAGAGTCCATCCCATGCCACCGTCCCCTACCCCAGCCTGCCAGCATAAAAGGCACCTTTTTAAGTTTGGTTGTTCAAGTTTGGGTCTTGTAATTTCATTGTTGTTGACTCTGGATTAGCTATTTAGTCTGTCCTTACTTTTTTTGGGGGGGTCACACCCGGCAGCGCTCAGGGGTTACTCCTGGCTCTACGCTCAGAAATCGCTCCTGGTGGGGCCGGGAAGGTGGCGCTAGAGGTAAGGTGTCTGCCTTGCAAGTGCTAGCGTAGGACGGACTGCGGTTCGATCCCCGGCGTCCCATATGGTCCCCCAAGCCAGGAGTGACTTCTGAGTGCATAGCCAGGAGTAACCCCTGAGCATCAAACGGGTGTGGCCCAAAAACCAAAAAAAAAAAGAAATCGCTCCTGGCAAGCTCAGGGGACCAAATGAGATGCCGGGATTCAAACCGTCGTCCTTCTGCATGCAAGGCAAATGCATTACCTCCATGCTAGCTCTCCGGCAAAATAGATCTATTTTTGGGGGGGGGCCACACCCTGTGACGCTCAGGGGTTACTCCTGGCTATGTGCTCAGAAGTCGCTCCTGGCTTGGGGGACCATATGGGATGCCGGGGGATTGAACCACAGTCCGTCTTAGGCTAGTGCTGGCAAGACAGACACCTTACCTCTAGCGCTACCGAGCTGGCCCCTTCTGTCCTTTCTTATCAGCCCTCAATGCACCTGAGACCCCTTAGTCCTTGTCCTCATCATTTCATATGTGCCTTTCTCCTCCTCCTCCACTTAATTTCCTTCCTTGAAAGATAATTTTAGAGACACACCTAAGTTTGACCTCCTGAGCTCAGCCAAGTTTGGTCCTTTTCACTAGCCCAACTTGGAATGTTTCCCAGCATATGGTTTGCACAACTGTTTCCCTCAACTACATTTAGTGGTGCCTACTACCTCCCATTAGGGCCTGAGTTGGTTCTATTGTTTGCTGATATCACCATGACAACACTCACAGCAGACCACATTAAACAGAGAGGCCAGAAGCATTTTTTTTAGGTGTATGAGAACTTCAGATTGAGAAGGTCAAAAAATCCCTAAACCCTTCATTCTCATTACTCTCATACTGAAAGAAAAAATTCCAGAGAAGGGATGCACTCTGGCACTTCTAAAATGCACCCTCCGATTAGATAAGCAGTTAACATGGTCATAGGAATGCGCCCATCCTGAGCCCCCAAGACATTTATTTTATTTTTATTTTATTTATCTTTTGGTTTTTGGGCCACACTCAGCGGCACTCAGGAGTTACTCCTGGCTCTCTGCTCAGAAATCGCTCCTGGCAGGCACGTGGGACCATATGGAATGTCAAATTCGAACGACCGTTAGTCCTGGGTTGGCCAAGGCAAATGCCCTACCGCTGTGCTATCTCTCCAGCCCTCCAAGACATTTATTATTGAATGCTTTCTTGTAATCAGTATCTGCTAGTAGAGATATAAAGTCTGGAATATGAGACAATAGAAGTGAGGGCTGGAAGGACTGGCCCACAATATGAAGCTTACCATAGAGTGGTGAGTACAGTTAGAGAAATAACTACACTGACAACTATCATGACAATGGTAGTGAGCGAGAGAAGTAGAATGCCTATCTCAAAGACAGGCAGGGGTGGGGGAGAAAAGAAATGGGGGCATTGGTGGTGGAAAGATTGCACTGGTGAAGGGAGTGTTCTTTTTTTATGACTGAAACCCAACTTCAAACATGTTTGTAATCACGGTACTTAAATTAAAATAGGGGCAGGAGGGATAGCATGGAGGTAAGGCGTTTGCCCTGAGTCCAGAAGGACGGTGGTTCGAATCTCAGCATCCCATAGGGTTCCCCGTGCCTGCCAGGGGCGATTTCTGAGCAGAGTCAGGAGTGACCGCTGAGTGCTGCCAAGTGTGACCCCCAAAAAACAAAAATAAATAAATAGACATAAAATAAAGTCTGGAATAAAAAAAAAAAAAACATTTAAAAAAAGGTTAAAATACAAGCGCTTTTTTTTTTTTTTTGGTTTTTGGGCACACCCAGCGGTGCTCAGGGGTTACTCTTGGCAGGCACAGGGGACCATATGGGACACCGGGATTCGAACCAACCACCTTTGGTCCTGGATTGGTTGAAATACAAGCGATTTTTTTTTTTTTTGGTTTCTGGGTCTGGCATCGCTCAGGGGTTACTCCTGGCTCCACGCTCAGAAATCACTTCTGGCATGCTCAGGGGACCATATGGGATGTCAGGATTCGAACCAATGACCTTCTGCATGAAAGGCAAATGCCTTACCTCCATGCTATCTCTTCAGCCCCACAAGTGAATTCTTATATCTTTATATGATCATGATTGTCTCACTCATCTAACTATTAACACTAGAAAAAAAATGATGAGGGGCCGGAGAGATAGCACAGTGGCGTTTCCCTAGCAAGCAGCCGATCCAGGACCTAAGGTGGTTGGTTCAAGTTCAAGCATCCCATATGGTCCCCGGTGCCTGCCAGGAGCATTTCTGAGCAGATAGCCAGGAGTAACCCCTGAGCACCGCCGGGTGTGGCCCAAAAACCAAAAGAAGAAAAAAAAAAAAAGAATGATATCCTCAAAATTGCAAAACCTGGGCCAGAGCAATAGCACAGCAGGGAGGGCATTTACCTTGCAGGCCACTGGACTGGACTGATTTCCATCCTTGGCATCCCATATGATTCCTAAGTGCAGAGCCAGGAGTAAAGTCCTGTGCACTGCTGGGTGTGGCCCAAAAACAAACAAACAAACAAATAAAAAGAACAAAACAAGAGAGAAAAGAGAGAGAAACTCGCAAAAAGTAGCTGGAAAGACAAATGTGTCTACTTTCCCAGAGCTGCTACTGCTGCCTTTCTTGCTGCTTCTTGGAATACATCACTGTTTGCTCTGGGATCTTTCCAAAAGCTTCACTGGAGGGATGAGATGGAAGAATAGAATATTGTCAACAGCTTTCTTACAGAAGGACAGAGTGCTGACCTCGATAGGTTTCTGCTCTTCGCATACACAAGCTCACAGAGATAATGTGGAGGGTAAAAGGTTGGACAGGGAACAGAAGCACTGCTAGCTTGATGATTTGTGTAGCAGAATAACTCTCAAATATTTTCAGCCTTTATTAATTTTATTCCCTGACTGCTCTAAAACTCTCTGGTGAAGGAGCAAATTTTTGCTGTTGTTTTTTGGGACTTGGCAGCGCTTGGGGCATCCTCTTCGCTCTGCACTCAGGAATTACTCTTGGCTGTGCTCTGAGACCACATGTGCTGCAGAATTAAAGTCAGGTTGGCTGCACGCAAAGCCAGCACCTTACCCACTGTACGATTTCTTTGAGTCTGCATATATTTTCAATATTTGATCTACATCAAACATTAGAAGACTAGAACATTAAAAGGAACTAGAAATTGTTTTGGTTTTGTTTTGAGCCACACCCAGCGGCACTCAGTGCTCTGGCTCTGTGCTCAGAAATTACACATGGAAGGCTTGGGGGACCAAATCTGATCCCTTGAGAATTACTAGGTGTAATTCCTGAGCACAGAGTCGTGAGCACCACCCGGTGTGGCTTCCCAAACCAAAAAACCAAAAGCTGATGTGGAACAGCAGAGTCACCCACACAACCTCCACTTTTTTAATGCCCACACAGAGAAGTAGGAGCCACCTAAGAAACTTTCAGCTAGGAATTCTGCCCCCATTCTCCTCTGAGCTGACCTACCTCCTTTCCATACTGAACCCGCCCCTCCTCCCCCCAGGATACGGCTTGTGAATCAGACTCTCTTTCCACTTTAGGGTCCTTCCTGCCAAATTGACAGGAGGCTGCATCATGAGTTGGGTGCCCCTGTCCCATAGAAAGATCTGGCTATGCTCTGAGACCACATGAGCTGCAGGAAATTGAATTCAGTTGAATGCATGCAAAAGCAGCACCTTACCCACCTTATGATCTCTGTAAACCACAGAGTGTGATTACTCTGTCATTGCCTAAGCTGATGGATACACCCTAGTTCCCTGATCTTTTAATTTATTTTATTGAAACCATTGTGATTTACAAAGTCCTTCATACTTGGGTTTCAGACATACAATGAAGTAGGGCCAATCCCCACAAGTGTCGACCTCCCTCCACCAATGTTCCCCAGTGTATCCCATACCACTCTCGCCTGCCAGTATAACAGGCCTATTTAAGTTTAGATTGTTAAAGTTTGGGTCTCTTGATTCCACTGTTGTTACCTTGGCTTGGATATTTAGTTCTGTCCTTTAACACTATCAATGCACCTGAGACCACTTAGACCCTGGCCCCATTCTTTCATATTTGTGTTTCTCCTTTTCCACTCAAGTTTCTTTCCTTCTTCTTGCTAATCTCTGGGGTCAAGGGTGTTTGAGAAACTCCCATTTAGACCATTGTATTTTTCATGAAGTTATTCTAAATACCACATATAAGTTATATCATTCTGTATTTATCATTCTTCTTCTGACTTAATTCATTTAATATCATATCTTCCAGTTCCATCCCTAGATCTTTATTTTTTTCTTTGGTGCTCTGAGATTACTCCTGGTTCTGGGTTGAGGGATAACTCCTGTCACCCCTAGTAGTGCACAGGGGACCCTCTGAGATGCTAAGGTTTGAGGGAACTGAATCCAAGAGGGTTGAATGCAAACAAGTACTCTATACACTGGACTTTCTCTCTGGCCCCACAAGTTCACAGTGTGAAGAGTCAACCTCCTTTTCCCTGAATACACATCTTTCCTGGGAATAGCCACCCTTAAATTTCTGAGCAGTTTTGGGATTGAGTCCATATCTCTATAGAACATGTTTTAAATTAATATTTAAAATTTCTGCTTTTAGGACCTTGTATTCTAGTTAGATTTTGATCTATAGACTAACAATGGACACTTTCCCACCCCCTTCTTTTTATTTTATCAATAACTATATTGTTCTTTTCACTTAGCCTATCTTTCTCAGCCCATATCACTAACCAGACTGTCCCTCAGTTAACTATCATCTCAATACCTTCGAGGACATCAGACTTTTTGTGTGGTTGGTTGGCTAGATTTGATTGCTTTCTCTTTCCTGCTGAGCACTATCCTTAAGCTCAGTGGAGCACCCCAAATAGAGGATGTGTCTCAAAATGTCTCAAGATGGAAAGACAGAGGATGTTTTAGTTAACCATTTGTTTGCAGGGCCCCAAATAGATTCACTGTCTAGAAATTCTAAGCTTCCCCCTGGAGTCTTTTCCTGGGGTCTGCTCGTAAACGAAGCAATATCTCCCAATTCATGAATCTTCTTCAGAAGGACCAATTGTTTTGCTTCTTAAGGGCACCCTTTCTGTAGGTACCCAGGGGTCAGTTTCTCTACCTCTGTCAAGTTCTCTTTCATCAATCCTATCTCTGACACATGACTTGAATTCTATTAGCCATTACAGTAAGTCCCTTCCCTCTTCCTTTTGCCCTGGGGGGGGAGGTCTGGGGTTAGTGAGGGTGGGTGGGCTGGCTGCAGTTGCTTCTTACTGTCTTGATAACAAATAACCTCAAAACATTGCAGTTATACAATACACTTTTATTACCCTTTTTATTCTGGAGGTCTAAATTCTAAAATCAGCCTCAGTGAGCAAAAATCAAGACTTTGGCAGGATTGCCAAGAAAAGGCCTTTGCCTACTCTTGTTCCTGGAGGCTATTGATATTTCTGCAGTACATGACCTTTTCTTTTATCTTTAAAAATCCAGCAGCTAATCATCTCTCCACCCTCCCTTCCTTTACACACTCCCCAGCCTCCCTCTTCACCTTTCAGGGACCTTCGCCATGACATCTGATCATCCAAAGGCCCTGTCTCAAAATCCTTCATTGAATCACACCTGTAAAGTGCTTTTGCCATGTAGATGATTTACCAGGAATCAGGACATGAATAGCCATGTATGTATGTATGTGTATGATTATTTTATCTAACATTTTCTTCATTTTACTGTGGGGTATCAGGTAAAAAAAGAGCCAGAGCATGTGTCTGTGACCTTGTTTGATAAGGACCCAGAGTTATGTCCTAAACCAGACTTCTGGGATTCTTCTCAGATCTATTTCTGAAACATATCTAATGAAAGGATAGAAATGTGAATGGCGTATCATGAAAACTGTCAATTAACATGTGAGATTAGGACTCGCGCAGAACTGCTGTTTGGAAGAAAAGTTGGTTGTTTCTAGTGGAAGAGAGAAAAATGAAAATAAATGGAAAAAAAAGAGAACCAAGGAGTAGGGGGAGGGATAAGGTTTAAAAGAAGTACATAACAGGGCCAGAGAGATAGTACAGTATGGAAGGCATTTGCCTTGCATGTACCAAACCAAGTTCAATCCCCAGCATCACTTATGGTACCTGAGCACTGCTGGAAGGATTAAGTCCTAAGTAGAAAGCCAGGCGTAACCCCTATGCATCTCCAGGTATGACTCCAAAACAAAAAACAAATAAAAAGAATGCAGATGATATGACTGGAATATGCTTTTTACTCAGAGAGGGTGCTGCTACCCATAGACTTGTAGACAAGAATCAGAAAAGCAAGGAAGAAGAAAACATGTTAAACGGAAAGAAAAGAAAACAATGTTAAATGTATAGTTTTCAATAAAACCCCCAATTTTCCACCTGACAATATATGTATTGCACCTGTTAGGTGCTGAGGCTGTCGAATGTTAGAGCATTTAAGAAACTGAGATTTAGGGGTCAGAAAGATAGCACAGCAATAGGGCATTTACCTTGCATGTGCCTACCTGGGACAGACCCAGGTTCAATCCCTGGCATCCCATAGGGTCCCCTGAGCCTGCTAGGAGTGATTTCTGAGCATAGATCCAAGATAATCCCTGAGAACTGCTGAGTGTGACCCTAAAATCAAAAAAATGTTTGAGATCTAGGTAGGATATCACATGGATGTGAGAAGATAGTTAAACTTGACAAGGCACTGACTGAAAACTAGCAATTGTGGCACAAGCAGCAAATAACATGAAGGTGAAGGTGAAGATGAAGGAAAGAAAATTCTCTCCATAGGTAAAAAGATTTGTAAGCCTGACGACAATTGTGAATCTTAATGCATGGATATAATTTTAAATATTCTAAAGAACTGCCACTTTTATCCTTTACAAAAAGCAAAATGGGGTGAAGCTTCCTAGAAATGTTATTTGCAAAAATAAATAAATAAAATACCAGAGTGATTGGAAAGATAGTCAAATTAAAGCACTAACCTTGCAGACAGTGGGTCTGGGTTTGACCCCTGGTACTAAATATGTTCCTCCCTGAGCCACACTAGCAGTGATCGCTGAGCACAGAGTCAGGAGTAAGTCCTCAGCATAATGGGGTATGACCCCTACTTAAAACCAAAACCAAACTGAGGGGGCCAGAGAGCAAGCACAGTGGGTAGAGTCTTGCTTGCAATGCTGGTTTGAATGCCAGCACCCCATTAGATTCCCTGAGCCCCAGCAGAAGGATGCCAGTGAACAAAGCCAGGAATTAGTCCTGAGCACAGCCTGACCCAACCAGGGCCCTCAGCAGAAACTCACCAAAACTAAACCAGACTAAAAACAAAGAACTCCAGAGTGCAACACACCCACATGGCATTTGGCGAATACACAGCAGTGAAGAGATACATGTAACACTTAGTCTGTCTGTTGGCGATTTCAGACAAGCAGAACTTCGACAAAGGTTGGGAAGTGAGGCAACAGATGAAGGCAGTTACAGGTAGGCCCTGAAGCAGACTAGGTCATCATTGGTATGAGGAAGCTGCATAGACACTCAACATCTACACTCAGCAAATCTTCAGAATTTAAAGACCAGGGGCCAGAGTGATAGCACAGTGGGTAGGGCATTTGCCTTGCACGTGGCCAATCCGGGGTTCAATTCTTGGCATCCCATAGGGTCCCTCAAGCCTGCCAGGAGTAACTTCAGAGCACAGAGCCAGGAGGAACACATGAGCACCACTGAGTATGGCCCCAAAATAAAGCAAAACCCAGAAATTAAAGATCAGCACTGTGAAAGAGTGGAGAGATGGTATAGCCTTTTAGGGAACCTCACTTCTTGTCTAAGAAATGTCTGTAAATCTTATTGTAGTGTCCCGTCCTGCAGGACTCCGTTATTCCGTGGGTGTATAGAGGGGATCCAGCCTATAAAGAGAATGGGGGGAAAGAAGAGAAGGAGACCAAGTAAAGTGTCTTATCAAGGTCCCTCTTCATTCATCAGTACAGGCTCTTTTAAGCACAATTAAAGCAGGGGTTGGAGAAGAACCAAAATGGAACAGCCAGCATTACAGACAGTCTTTACAGGGTGCATCCCTGTAATTAAACTTTACATGTTATCTTTACACAGGAACCAATTTTCACCTTGAGATAGTAAAGCTTCCTGGAATGTATGCCTGATAGGAAACTGTGACATTTCTTAGGGCTCTGGGCTGGTAAATGCCTTAGGCTATGTATTCTTGCCACAGACTGGTTTGTCCTGCTAAATTCCATATCAGGGTTTGATCTCTGGCTGTCTCTGACAAGTCCCCCTTTTGTGTGTAAAAGAAAGGTGGGTGGAGAGCCTGTCTTAGGCCTGCCTGATGGGGCCCCCAGGGTCAGCACTCAAAACAATGAAATAATTTCGTTCTGCCCAATCATTAATTATATGCAGGAGTAACTCTGACTCCTGGCATCTAGCTATTCCCATCTTTGGCTACTCTACAGCCCGGACCATTAGGATTAGGTCTGATTAGCTTTTCAAGCTGCAGAGCATCCTGTGGTAGTGGTCTTTGAGGGCTTAAAAGCCCAACAGAAGTGGGGTCAGTAAAGTCAGTGTCCAGAGCCTCTGATATCTGCAGACGTTGGTAATGGATAGCTATAGTCTTGGTGGCAGAGTCAACCTGAGTTTTAACAAAATCTGTTAATTTACGAAATGCCCAAGGGCCAAAATAAATAAGCAACAAAAATCCTATGAATGGTCCCAGCAAACTAGGTAGTAAGGTGAGATTGAGAACCGGGGGGGGGGGGGGGGGGGGGGGGCCGGGCGGTGGCACTAAAGGTAAGGTGCCTGCCTTGCCTGCGCTAGCCTTGGACGGACCGTGGTTCGATCCCCCGGTGTCCCATATGGTCCCCCAAGCCAGGAGCAACTTCTGAGCACATAGCCAGGAGTAACCCCTGAGCATTACCGGGTGTGGCCCAAAAAATCAAAAAAAAAAAAATGAGAACCAGGGGGACGTTGAAAACCATTCTGATACCAAGGTTCACTTTGCTCTCTTTGCCTTTGCCTATCTTCCAGGCTATGCTCGACCTTTTTTATACTATCTTTAACAAGTCCTAACTTATCTTTAAAAAAAAGCAATATTCTTCCTTTAAGGAGGCACAGACTCCGCCCTCTTTCAAAAAAGGCTAAGTCCAAACCGCTGTGGTTTTTTTGTACAACTTCAGCAAAAGAGCCGACAGTTTCAGTAAGATATTTTAAACCTTCCTCCAGTTCCTTCACATCTCTATCAATAGCACGTGTAAGCTGATTAAACTGACTTTGTGAAGTGATTAATGAAGCAATCGCAGTTCCTGCTCCAGCAAAACCCAAACCTAAAACAACAGCAAGGATAATGGCCGTTATTGGTTCACGCTTATGTCTAGACATAATAATCTTCTTATCCCAAAGCAAATCATCAGCAGGTCTAATGGTTAATCTGGGCATTAACAAAACTAAAACACAGTAATCACGATGAGCAAGAAACATCTCGGTAACAATATGGGGAGAAAGTCCAGTGGAGCAAGCAAAATAAGTGGAGTTGGGGGCTTGAATAAAGATGGAAGAGTTGTTAACCACATGGTTTGATTGCAAATGTCCAATAGTTGGACAGGGGGGCGCATATATGGTCCAAGTAAGCAAAATCTGACGCCCATGACCTGTCTTAAAGTTAAGCCGTGGTGCTACTCAGCTCCCCATTGGAGGTCAGCAGTGTAGTTGGTGGCAGTGGGTGTGCCAAAGGTCGCAATCTCTTCATAGAAGGGCAGCTGGGCAAAATAACAAATCCAGCATTCCTCATAGATTGGGTCAGTGAGGGCTGCAGAGGATGATTAGCTGCAAAGATGAAACAGGTTCGGCAGGAATAGTGGGCTGAAAGAATGGAAGGGGTGGGAAAAGGGAGGGGGAGTGTTCCAGCTAGGAGCCTGGGGCTTTCAGGAGGGAAGTGCAAGGGTTTTAGGACCAAACATTTTGTTTGGACCCACTGCTATGGAGGGGATTGGGGCACCTCCTTGCGAAGTCGCAAGGAAAAAATTAGGCCATAGTCGGTTCCCTGGATATAGCATCGAAGACCCCACTGTGCACCCACAGTGCCAATCCAGTTATATTTTTTGCCTGCAGGGGTGAACCTGATTAATAAAGTATTATACCATCTACGAAACTTGGAGTCGTGGCAGTAGTGTCCTGCAGGGGATTGGGGGTCATTAAAACGGTTGTGATGCTTTCTCTGGACAGTGATCAGGTCCCAGGATGACGATGGATTCCAATAAGCATCTCCAGTAGTTTCACAGCCCCAATAAGCACAAAAATAAACATCCTGTAGCCGCATCGTGCACCTAGTTCTCAGGCACGGTGACTGCCAGGGCAGACATAAAAGGATTCATTGGTTAGGGAGGCTCTCCCCTGCCAGGACTCACAGACCGATGTCCTGTGGTTCAGTAAACTGGCGGAATGGGGTTGAGGCCAAAAGAGATTAGGGGTGTCTCTGACATTGTAGTATCATGCCTGAAACTGCCAATTGGGCTGATGCAAGAGGGGAATGCCGAGTTAGTCAGGAGCGATCAGAGTGTTAATACAGTTCAAACGGTTAATACTAATTCAGCAATAATCACCTGCTTTCATTTCAAAGCCAATGTTCCCATTCTGCAGTCAGGCAGCAGGGCACAAGGTCAACTGAGCAGGCCCTGCAGCTCATCAGCTCAAGATCCTCAGATTTTTTCTTGCCCCTCTATGTCTCATCTTACTCACCTATAAAGTTGCCTTGATATTAAATAGTTCCCCCCCCCATTGAATTACAGTGAGCATTTAGTTAAAACATTAGAAATAAGCAGACCAGGGCCCGGAGAGATAGCACAGCGGCATTTGCCTTGCAAGCAGCCGATACAGGACCAAAGGTGGTTGGTTTGAATCCCGGTGTCCCTTATGGTCCCCCGTGCCTGCCAGGAGCTATTTCTGAGCAGACAGCCAGGAGTAGTAACCCCTGAGCACCGCCGGGTGTGAACCAAAAACAAAAAAAATAGTAAGCAGACCAGAATGTGACACTAGGTGAGTCTTGATAAATCTCTAGTGGTTACTGCTACTGGTTTTAATTGATAGCTGGTTTTTTTTTTTTTCAATTTCCAAAAAAGACAAAGAGAAAAATGAAAGTATTATGCTCTCTGGCTTCAAATCATATTACAGGAAAAAAAAAAGTAACCAAAACAATATGGTACTGGTACAAAAACAGGGACACAGGTCAGTCGAATAAAATTGAAAAGAAATCCACACAATTTATGGATTAAAATCTATAATACAGGAGTCAAAGCCACGTGGAGAAAGGAAAGTCTTTTCCCTGTAAGGTGTTGGGAAAACCAAACATGAAGAAAAAATGAAACTAGATTACTGATATCTGCACAAATAGTGCAGAAGAAATTAAGGTCTTGGGTTATTTACTCTAAATCATAAAATATGTAGAAAAAACTGTAAGCATAAGTTTCCAGGTCCTAAGAATCAGGGATGTGTATAGAGACTCAAACTTCATTAGCAAGAGAAACAAAAGCCAGAATAAATAAATAAGACTACATCAAATTAAAAAGCTTTATACATCAATATAAACAACCACACATATCCAAAAAATAAACAGTGCAGATGAATTTTTGAGTAGATTCATCTCCATGACGATTTATTTCAACTTGATACTGTGATGTTCTTGTCTCTACTTCCTCTCCAAACTGGATCATTTTCTCAAATCTAATAAATCAAAATTTAACCCTGAATTAAATAACGATGCAAAAATTCCACCACAGGGGGCTGGAGAGATAGCATGGAGTTGTAAGGCATTTGCCTTGCATGCAGAAGGACTGTGGTTTGAATCCCAGCATCCAATATGGTCCTGTGAGCCTGCCAGGAACGATTTCTGAGCTTAGAGCCAGGAGTAACCCCTGAGCTCTGCCAAACAAAACAACAACAAAAAAAGAATTCCGGGCCCGGAGAGATAGCACAGCGGCCTTTGCCTTGCAAGCAGCCGATCCAGGACCAAAGGTGGTTGGTTCGAATCCGGGTGTCCCATGTGGTCCCCTGTGCCTGCCAGGAGCTATTTCTGAGCAGACAGCCAGGAATAACCCCTGAGCAATGCCGGGTGTGGCCCCCCCCCCCCCAAAAAAAAAAAGAAGAATTTCACCACAGGCCAAAATCCAGTCTATACTTTTCAGCTTTTTACTTTTTGTTTTTGTTTTTGTTTTTTTTTGGCCACACCTGTTTGATGCTCAGGGATTACTCCTGGCTAAGCACTCAGAAATTGCCCCTGGCTGGGGGGACCATATGGGATACCGGGGGATCGAACAGGGGTCCTTTCTTGGCTAGCACTTGCAAGGCAGACATCTTATCTCTGGCGCCACCTCTCTAGCTTCACTTTTCAGCTTTTTAATCTCAGTACCTCAATATGAGATGCTGAGTCACAGCACAATGGGCAGAGCACTAGCCTTGCACATGGCCAACCTGGATTCGATTCCTGGTGCCCCATATGGTCCCCAGTCCATCAGAAATGAACCCTGATGGGTATGGCCCCCAAACAAAATAGGATAACATGAAAAACACACAAACTGAAACTCACAAAAAAGCACAAAGGAAACAGAGCAATTGGGAGATAACTACACATTAGACATGAGATTAACATGCAAAATATATCAAGAACTAGTACTACAGAAAAACAAGAAACCGTAGCAAACAATGGGTAAGGGACGAGGATGTAGTCCAGCAGTAGACTACTAACTTGTCTTACACGTGTGAAGCTTTGGGTTTGGTTCTTGTCATTATGGTTGGGGGGGAGGGGTGAAGGAAAAAAGGAGGGGGGAAATCCTTTAAACAAAAATTCTTCCAAAAATGAGACATACATGGACATACTGGGCACATGGATATACTGGTGAAGAAATGCAAATCAAAATCTAGATGAGCTGCCACGTCCTATCTGGGAGAATGTCCTCCATTAGACATGGGGAGCTACAGTCTGTGAAGATTTCGAGTAAAAGAAACTCAGTGAGGGTTAGAGATATAGCTCAGCAGAAGAATATTTGGTCAGCGTGGGCCAGGTGCTGGGTTGGTCCAGGCCACCAGAAAATAAAACAGAACACATAGGAATTACATAAATATATGTCTATGTTCTAATACTGCTCCTAGGAGATATTAGCTTGAAAGTACATTTGCATGTCTAAGTACATAGCAGTGTTACTAATAATCACAGTCCAAACACTGCTTCCACCTAAATGCCCATTAATAGATGGTCAGAGGGATGGATAGTTGTAGAGCAGCAATGGCAGTTGCTTGCATGCAGGTGACCTAGGGTCACCCCCAAATCCCCAAGGATGATGTATAGTGCAGTAAAGACTGCCAGGAGTGAGCCCTGAGCACAGAGCTAGGAGTAAGCCTTGAGCACAGAGCCAGGGGTAAGCCCTGAGCACAACTGCATAATGGCCATCTTGCCTCACTCTCACCCCCACCCCCACAACCAAAAGAAAATTACAGTATTTGCTGGCGTATAAGACAACCCCCTAATTTTGCAGTTAAAACATAGGTTTAGGCCTATATTCACTGTATCAGACAGAAAGTTCCTGTGCTGCAACTGTATGGACTACAGAGAGCCAATCCCAACAAGCAAAGGTTCAAAGGTTATACTGTAATAGACTTCCTCTCTGACTCTGGCCAATCTGAGCAGGCTTTTTACAGTATAAATTCGGGTCCAGAACATTGTCTAATTTGAATGCATAAAAAGCCTGCTTGGATTGGCTGAGTTAGAGAGGCGGCCCGAGCAGCCTTGCAGTGATTGGTGCAAGATCGAGTTGAAAAATTCGTTTTGTGGCAATATTTAGACAATTTTCGTTTAGCAGCATATTGAAACATTTTTCGGGATATACTTGGCGTATAAGATGATCCCCAATTTTCGGTTGACTTTTTTTTTGTTTCAAAAGTCGTCTTATACACCGAAAAATACAGCATATATGTTTACACCACAGCTTACATACATACACTCATGGCCTACTATTCTGTCTTAAAAAAAGATAAAATGGGGCCGGAGAGATAGCATGGAGGTAAGGCGTTTGCCTTTCATGCAGGAGGTCATCGGTTCGAATCCCGGGCGCCCCATATGGTCCCCTGTGCCTGCCAGGAGCAATTTCTGAGCCTGGAGCCAGAAATAACCCCTGAGCACTGCCGGGTGTGACCCAAAAACCACAAAAAAAAAAAAAAAAAAAAAAAAGATAAAATTATAGGCTACAGCAATAGCACAGCAGTAGGACATTTCCCGGCATCCCATGCCCTACCCCACCCCCCCAGCCTGCTGGGATCAATCTCTGAGCACAAAGCCAGAAGTAAAAAAATCATGCCCTGGGCCGGAAAGATAGCATGGAGGTAAGGCGTTTGCCTTTCATGCAGAAGGTCGTCAGTTGGAATCCGGCTTCCCATATGGTCCCTCGTGCCTGCCAGGAGCAATTTCTGAGCATGGAGCCAGGAGTTTCCCCTGAGCACTGCCAGGTGTGACCCAAAAACCACAAAAAAAAAAAAAATCGTGCCCTTAAATACACAATGGATGCATATAGATATGATTATGGTAGTAAAATAAGCAAGGAAGACAATGAACTTTTGGTTTTATTTACATATGGTACATGAATTACTAAAGCAAATCAACTGAAAAAAAGCCAACAAAATAAACAAACCAGTTTCTAAACTTGGTGAAAACTATGGTGGCCATGAAAGTGAAAGGGGAAGAGGTGGAAAAAAATAAAAAGAGAAAAGAGGGGTCTTTTTGGTGGTGGGATGGAACTCAATATTAGTGATAATAGTGAATACCAGATGTATAGAGGTATTAAGCCAAAACCCTAAATTTCTAAAACACGGTGAACCAAGGATGAATCAAAAATAAAGGAGAGGAGACTTTGTCTCTGTAACACAAGGATGAGAAGAGGAGATGGCATCTAGGTGATGCTCACATTGGTTACTCAGTAGAAATCCAAAGCAAACAGAATTCCACTGCTAAGTTCTTTAGTCCTGCCTCTGCATGAGTGGGAAGATCTGAAAATGTCAAAGCCCTGTCTCTTGCGTTCCCTAATATCAAACAGCCAAGACAGCAGAGAGCATGGCCAGGCTGATATCAGACCCCCACCTGAAGGCAGGATCATGGTGGCACCCCATTATTAGGCTGGCAGACACACACGCAGTATTTAGAGGTGTGTTTAGAGGAGTTTGGCTTAGAGGAACCTGCTTATGCTAACCAAAATCAGATGGCATATATGAAATCCAGACTCTGGAGCTACCTTAGAGGACATGTCACTCATACTGAGCACCCAGGTTTTGGTACCCCAAAATATAAAATTAAGTCATGAAAACTACATAATTTTCACAATTTGCTTAACAAATATTTGATTACAAGTTACATTCTAGATGTTAATTATATTGAATGAAGTCCTTGTTACCCCTCCTCAACTTCTTGCCTATCTCACCTAGAAGGTGAGACACATCCACACCTGGGAGAGGTCTGTAGTTGGTAATTAAGGGGTTGCCTGGGCGGGAGGGGAAAGGCAGACTCAGCAAGGAGAGAGATCAGACACAGGGAAGATCATGGAGGAGCAGGAAGGGTGCTTGCAGAGCAGATGATGGAGGCTGCTTAATAAAACTTAGCTTAGAAGCCATGTGAGAAATATGAACATGGCGATTAGGGTCCTGTAAGGAAGCTGGATTTCTCCTGAAACTTCATCTGACTGCCTGTAGCTCATTTCTTCACCTACAGACCAGACCAGAGAGCTGTAGGCACCGGGCAGACCAAGAAAGGCCTTACCATCCATACCATTAAGACTTTATAATTAATACAACAGTCCTCAGGTGCAAACACCAGAACACTGGAGAGATGCAGGTCTGGAAGAAAACATTGATGCAGGAAATAATCCACACAGTGAAAAGGTTTAAGAAGGGGTTCACGAAATCCAGTACTCAAGCAAGGAATCCCACACCAGCCTTTTGCTCCTAAGAAGGAAAGCAGCTTAAGGAGGAAGACCAAAAAATGAACCTTCCTCAGACTCCTGCTTTTATTGATATCAGACCACACCCTAGAATGGGAGAGGAATACCAAGTATGGAATAATCCACTAATCAATCCCAACACTAGATCACACCCTAGGGTGGAGTATGAATATTGATTAGGGTAGGACTAGTAATCCAACAGTTAAGAATGCCGGGGCCGGAGAGATAGCGGCGTTTGCCTTGCAAGCAGCTGATCCAGGACCAAAGGTGGTAGTTGGTTTGAATCCTGGTGTCCCATGTGGTCCCCCGTGCCTGCCAGGAGCTATTTCTGAGCAGACAGCCAGGAGTAACCCCTGAGCACCGCCGGGTGTGGCCCAAAAACCAAAAACCAAAAAAAAAAAAAAAAAAAATAGAATGCCTCAATGGAGGGGCGGTGAGGTGGCACTAGAGGTAAGGTGTCTGCCTTGCAAGTGCTAACCAAGGAAGGACCGCGGTTTGATCCCCTGGCTCCCATATGGTCCCCCCCAAGCCAGGGGCAATTTCTGAGTGCTTAGCCAGGAGTAACCCCTGAGCATCAAATGGGTGTGGCCGGAAAAAAAAAAAAAGAATGCCTCAACGGAAAGAAACCAAAGCTGTAACCCCAGAGCAGTCAGGAAGATAGCAAACTAAGTAGATCCCACAGTTCATCAGTTGGATAAGGGCACCCCTGCTGTGATCAGTGAGGTGATACTTACTACCCCCTGGGCATCATCATTGACATCTATGAAACTGTGCTGTTGGGAGCTGTTGGAAGGATGAAGGATCCAGCAGAACAAATCAATAGCAACGAGTGTTACAAGAGGCAACAGTACATCTAGGAATGAGAGGAGAGGAATCTAGGGGTAGGGCCATAAAGATCTATTGATACTATTACAGAGAAGTTCTGGGTTTAAATTGTGTCTTGATCCAGACATTTTTGTGGACATCTCTTGAGATAATAGAAAATCCTATCAAATAATGAAACTCATTATGTGACTTGGTTTGTTTTATTTATTTATTTGGGTTTTGTTTGTTTGTTTTAGAGTCATACCCGACAGTGCTCAGGGGTTACTCCTGGCTCTATGCTCAGAAATCGCTCCTGGCAGGCTCAGGAAACCATATGGGATGCCAGGATTTGAACCACCACCCTTTTGTGTGCAAGGCAAATGCCCTACCTCCATGCTATCTCTCTGACCCCATGGTTTGTTTTAACTAAAAAAAGAAACCAAGAAAATAAACTGGAAACTGGTGAGAGCAAAAAGAAACAAGGGAAGGGGCAGAGTGGTGGCACAAGCGGTAAGGCGTTTGCCTTGCCTGCACTACCCTAGGACAGACGTGGTTCGATCCCCCTAAGACTACCCTAGGACAGACCGTGGTTCGATCCCCCGGCGTCCCATATGGTCCCCCAAGCCAGGAACAATTTCTGAGCACACAGCCAGGAGTAACCCCTGAGCGTCATCGGGTATCCCCCCCACGAAAAACAAAAGAAAAAGAAACAAAGGAAAGTGGAAGTTGAGGGCCGTTGGATATTCCCAGCACTTTTGAGAGCAGAAACACTGTTCTATGCATTACTAAATACCTCTCCTACCGGGTTTCTGAAGAGCCCAGGGCACAAAGTCATGCTTAGCAGCCATAATTATTAAGTGAAATGGGTCATCACACTGACTTTGGGATTAGGTAAAAAGGAAAACCAAGTTTTAAGGAGCAATGAACAAAAATAGGCAAGGTTCATTGATCCCTAGTTTGCAGTGATGGTGAAAATTAGATTTGAAAGGAGAGAAAAAAATAACAGGAAAGGGAAGCTGTGGTTAAGAGAGGTTTTGTTATCACTTTCTTCTTGAAGCCTTTCATAAACTTCTCTTGAGATTTGCCTTCTCTGGACTTCTCCAGATACCTATCTTCCCTCCTTTTTATCTCAGACTTTGTTCCTTGTGGCCGCATGCTTTCCTCTGCTCTCATCTCCCTAACACTGACCACATTCTAACGGAAAACTTCAATCCAAATGGGAGTGATTTCCAAATGAGAGAGAGGGCCAGAGCGGTAGCATAGCAGTAGGGAGTTTGCCTTGCATGCAACTGACCCAGGACGGACCTCGGTTCAATCCCCGGTGTTCCATATGGTGCAAGGCAAACGCCCTTTCACTGTGCTATCACTCCAGCCCCCAAGAACTTTATACTTAAATGAGTGCTTGATGGGACGAGTGAGTCAAGTGAGTGGGCACAGAATCCTGGGTAGCAGGAGTTAAGGAGAATATTTGACCTAACAACAACTGGAGGTCATGTGTCTGACAGTAGGGAGTCAGAAGCAGAGACAGAGTGTGACCAGAAATCCTGAGTCGGCGAAACAAGGTCAGTGTATTTATGCTTTCAATTCAGAAAGTCATGAGAAAAATTTAAAGTTAAAAAAAAGTATGTTCCCCCAGGCTCGCCAGGAGCAATTTCTGAGCGTAGAGCCAGGAGTAATCCCTGAGCACTGCTGGGTGTGACCCAAAAACAAAATAACAAACAAAAATTTATGTGATGATCAATATAGGCTACCCACAAGTGCCTGACTTTGGTATCACGTTCAGGGTTAGGGAAATAAGATAAACAAGAGGATGGGTTTAATTCGAAAGTTACATTTGACAAAAGGCTGAGAACTCAAGCAAAGGATGAAACTCAAAGCAAAGTCCCTGGGTCAGGGAAGCAATTCTGAAGCAATTCTGAAGCTCACTGATGGAAGGTCCTAGGTTTGATTCCATCTGCTACTCCACAAAGCCCAGCTGGGTGTAGTTTCCCCATAATTAACAACAGAAACAACAGAAATAAGAGATACAAGTGAATGAATGGCCACTTTTATTAACACCCATTAAATGCTAACACTGTTCCTAGAGCACTTCCACAAGAAAGGTCTTATTTTTTATTTAAAATATTTGGAGGGCTAGGGCATTTGTTTTGCAGGCACACATCCAGGTTTGATCCTGGCATCCCAAATGGTCCCCCGTGCACCAGGAGTAATTCCTGAGGTCAGAACCAGGAGTAACCCCTGAGCACTGTAAAAAGTGACCAAAAAATTTTTGTTTTGTGGGTCACACATGGCATTAAGGCTTATTCTACACTCAAGGGTCATTTCTGGGGATGCTCAGGGGACCATATGATGGCCAGGGATACAACGTGGATTGGCCTGTGCAAGGCAAGAGCCATGCCTGTTGTCTTATCTCTCCAGATCCAAGAAAAGTCTGATCTCATCATCACAATAACGTGATCACATGGAGGCTGTTATCATCATGATCTTACAGATGGAAAAACAGAAGCACAAGAGTCAACAGTTTGCTTTAGTCATATGGTTGAGTCAGAATGCCAATCCCCAAATACTAGAAAACTGTGTCCAGGACCCTGTAGATATTATTTAGCCAATAAGGATGTAATAAGAATCTCTAATCATGGCTTTGGTTCTAGGGATGGTGGGGAAGAACAGTTGGACAAACATGATAGTGTCAGAGTCTATCGACATAGGCCTTAAACAAATACTTAATGGGCCCTCCATGCCTGAAAACTAAATCAGACTAAGATTAAAAATATAAATTATATGGTTGGGCCTAATCTGCGGTTGCATTTGTATTGAATGAATGAACATGAACCTATTTATTTTTTCTTGTCATGATTCCCTAGACAATATACTATATATCATTGACAAAGCATTTACATCCTATTATTATCAACAATAGAAGTTATTTCATGCCTAGGTTTCTGTAACTATCAAACTGGTTTATGAGTCCCAAGCATGCTCAGATGTGGTCACTGAGTGGGGCCAATTCCTTTAGGACCTGCAGGAATCACAAATACTGATTGATGTGAAAGAGCCAAGTTTCAGTTCAATATGTAGAGGGATGTCAAGTGTATAAGAGCTCAGGGGAATGGAATGTGCAAATGCTTTTGAGGAGAAAATACTAGGGAAAAAAGGAGCCTTGGGAAAAAAAAAAGTTTTTATATGGGTTGAGTATAGAGAATGAGCAGACAGTGAGAGTTGGGGACAGTGAGAAGAGAGATAAATTGACACCAGTCTGGGAAGGAACCTCTACTGGTTGGCAAAGAGAAACGCCTGAAAGAATTCAAGTTGCCAGTGATTTCATCAGACAATATTGACTGCTCTGGTCATGGAGTGGCAAACAGGCCATTTTGGAGGACCTGTGGAGCTTGATCTGAGGAGGGAGGGAGGTGAGCCCGGCACGAGGGGCAGGCCACAGCTCTGGAACATTCTGGCATGTGAGAAAGGTGAAGGGGGACAGCCCTTATTTGGCCAGAGACTCAGCCAGCTTTGGGGGGAAACAGGCAGTAGGAGTTGGACATGGCCGCATCAGTGAATGAATGATTAGCAAAGGCTGCTGGAGATGCGGATCCAGAATGCCTGAGGAGGATGGAAGCTTGATTTACGCTCTGAGAAGAGTTGAGAGGAGGGTCTCTGAGGGACAGGAAGATGTGTGGGAGAGGTTCAGATGCAGGCTCTGGGATGTCTAGAGTTTATGAGTTGAATCAAAAGGACTGGAAGGAGAGAAAGCACCGCGATAGGACCTATTTGCCTGGCAAGAGGATGACCTGGGTTCGATCCTCAGCACCCATAGGGTCGCTGGAGCCCGACAGGAGTGACTCAAGTGGATTAAAAAACTGGTGGTGGGGTTCAGAGAGATAGCATAGGAGGTAAGGCGTTTGCCTTGCATGCAGGACAGGGTTCAAATCCCGGCATCCCATATGGTCCCCTGAAACCTGCCAGGGGCGATTTCTGAGCATAGAGCCAGGAGTAACCCCTGAGAGCTGCCGGGTTTTGGGTGCGACCCAAAAACCCAAAAACAACAACAAAAACCTGGTGGTTAGCGAGAAACGGGTAGAGAGGTTCAGAGAAAATCTTTGTTTGCTGTGATGGAAGGAGCACTAGGTGACCAGTGCTGGTGTTGAGCTCTTCAGAGATGAGTACTGGGGACCAGAGAGAGAGAGCACAGCGGGGAGGGCGTTTGACTTGCAGAAGGCCTACCTGGGTTTGATCTCCACATTCCACTTGGTCCCTGGAGCCCGTCAAGAGTGATCTGAGTGCAGAGCCAGATGTAACCTCTGAGCACCACTGGATGTGGGCCAAAAACCACCACCACCACCAAAATGGTGAGTCCTGGAGACGCAAACGACCGGCTAGAGGGTGGAGTGAGGACCATAAACAGAAGGCGTGGGGGCCAACTGGTCAGCGAGGGGCTGAAGGAGGGCAGCAACTTTGTTTTCCTCTCTTGTGTTTCCGGGGGGGACGGGGAGAAGGAAAGGGGGAGCCGGCTGGAAGGACATTGGGGCGTCCCCGTCCGCCCCAGCGCAGGGCGGGAAACGCAGCAGCTGGAGAGTGCCGCGCTGGGCGGAGCTCACCTGTGCAGGCGCCTGCAGGTTCGCGGGCTCTGCTGGGCAGGGCGGGAAAGAGGACAGGCAGGTCCTAGGGGCTCGGAGAGGGCGAGTGGACGGGCTGGGCGGCTGCAGCGGCCACCGAGAGCGGTTTCCGCAGCTGGGAGGCGAGAGGCAGCCACAGCGAGGACCCAGAGTGGGCGGTGGAGGACGAAACGGCTGCCGAAAGCCAGCGGGCCAGCAGGAAGCGGCGAAGGGGAGACCCAAAGTCGGCGGGACACTTGGAGAGGGTCCGAGGGCGCCCGGGGCCGGTGCCGGAAGCTCAGGCTCACCTGCAGCCTCGCAAAACAGCCTGCACGCACCTCCCCGCCCAGGCCTGAGATTGCCAGCGCCAGCGCCCGCCCACCCGCGCTGCAGCGGGGCTGCGGCCCACGTGGTGCCGAGTCCCGGGGGGTCAGTCCCCGAAATAGTAAGGCTGGGCTTGGGGGCCAAAAGGTCGCAAAACGCGCCCCAGGCCCTAGTCTGAAAGCGCCGCCGCCGCCGCCCTTGCTTGCCCTTCCCCATCGGAGCCCTCTCAGCCCTCCCGTGTGGGACGCAGCTCCCCGCGTCCCCACAAAGTGCCCGGGACCGAGTCGTGGCCGCCGCAGGGATCAGGCGGGCGCCCAGGGGGGTTTCCAGTCCTGTCCGGACTTCCCCGCCGCCACCCCCAGCCTCCATGAACTCCCACCCCGCCCCTCCTCCTAATTTCCGTCAGTAGCCCCGGAACGCGCGGTGGAGGACTCCTCCTCCCCGCCAAATCCTCCCGGGGGCCCGCCCGGCTCGGTGCAGCCCCCGCAGCTCCCCGGGCCCGCCTGGGTCCAGCCCCGGCGCGCCGGCCGGGCCTCCACGGACGAAGGCGCCCGAAAGCGCTCGGCGGTTTCCCGAAGACGCCCGGCAGCTGCCCGAAGGCGCTCGGCGACGTCCGGGCCGCGCTCGGCCGCCGCGCGGAGATGCCCGAAGGCGTTCGGCCGCTCGGCGCGCGGGCTCGGCTCGGGGCGGGGCCTGCCGAGCGGCCCCCGAAGCGCGCTCGGGCGTTTCCGGGCGCGTCCGGCGCGGGCTCGGCACTGGGCGGCGCTGCCCGGCTCCCCGGCTGGCGGCGGCTCCTCAGTCGGCGGCGGCGGCGGCGGCTGCCTGTGGCCCGCGCGGCTGGGAGAAGCGCGAGTGTCGGTGAGTGACGCGGCGGAGGTGTAGTTTGACGCGGTGTGTTACGTGGGGCCGAGAATAAAACGGCGCCGAGCCGCGGGCGCCGGGCGCGACCAGTGACGGAGGAGCCCAGCCGCGCGGCCCGGTAAGAGGCGCCGCGCCCCGAGCCCTGCCGCCGCCCCGAGAGCCGGGGGGCCCGGCGGGGGGCCCGGGAGGCGCCGGCCGGCCGCGCTCGCCGGGCCGCGGCCAAGATGGAGCCTCGGCCCGGGCCCCGGCGCCTCGGCGCGGCTGCAGCGAACAAAGGATAATGGCGGCGGCCCCGGGCAGCGGCCGCCCCGGCGCAGCGACTCTGCCGGCCGCCAGCGGAGGCGCTCCTGGCGGGGGGCGGCGGCGGGCGGGCCGGGCCGGGCCGGGCCGGGAAGGGAAGGCGAGCGAAGGAAAGGACGGGAGCGAAGCGAGACCAGGCGAGGCGAGGCGAGGCGAGACGGAGCCACCGCACCCGCACCCGCACCCGGGGCCGGGGCTGAGGCCTCGAGCCGGAGCCAGAGCCGCGAGGATGGAGCTGGAGCTGGAGCTGGAGCCGGGCCGCGGATGGGCCGGGCATGCAGCCGGGCCCGGTATGCGCGGGCGGGCGGGCGGCCGCCTGCCTGCCTGCCTGCCTGCCTGCCTTCCCGCCGCGGGGCCGGGCCGGGCCGGGCGTGGAGCCGGGAGCGCCGAGCCGAGCCGCCCCGAGGGAGGCCGCCCGCCCGCCCGCTGCCCGCTCGGACCCTGCCCGGATCAGGCTCAGCTTCAGCTTCAGCCTTAGCTCGGCCCCGGCCCGCCTCGCCTCGCCTCGCCTCGCCTCGCCTGGCCTGCACTCGTCTCCACTCGCCTCTCCCACCCGGCCGGGCCCATGTCCGGCTCCGGCGTCCGGGCGCCTGCGGGGGGTGTCGTTGGCGGCCGCCTTCGAGGCCGGAGGAGACGGCGAGGGCTGCGCTGGAGGGGACCGCGGGCCGGCCGGCCGGGCCCGGCTCCAGGGCGCGGGGAAACAACGCTCGTTCGTTGCACAGCTCCAAGCCTCCCCGCGCACCCTTCTTCCTCCCTTCTCTCCTTCTTTCCTTTCCTCTCTCTGCAATAATAAAGTTGGAAGCCCACGGTTTTCTTCGCTAGTCCTGTTATTTTATTCCCGCCCGGGTTCTGCGGCGCCCACCCACTCCACCGGTGGGGGGAATAGGAAAAAAAGCAAAACAAAACAAAAAGCTTTTTCGTTGCATGTGCACTTGGCTGAAAGAATGATGTGAACCCCTGCAGGTTTTTTTTTTAAACCACCACTCCCCCCCCCCCCAATTTTTTGATCTGTTTCCCTCTTTTATTCCCCCCTTTATTTCTTTTTATTTGTCAGTGCTCATGGAAATGTGTGCAGCGGGGAAAGGAACGCTGCTTGGGGGAAAACATGCTTGTAAGAACTTTTTTTAAAACACTGTTGGGAGCCTGTAAAAGGGAAGCTGTTGTGTTCGAAGGCAGTTTCGGTTTTAGTCCCCTTCGGTAAGGTAATAAGCACTGGAAGTCCATCCGAGACGAAGCACTTTGTTAGAGCTAATATTAGTCGGTACACTTTTTTTTTTACACCACTTTTTTTCGGTCAGCCTGTGTCCATGGCTTTTAGGGTTTTGTGGGTTTCCCCTTGTTTACTTCACCCAGCCTCCTGAGTCCCCTCCTAATTTCTGTCTACACATAAATAAAAGATTAATTCTTACTCTAAAAATAGGCATTTAAGAGTAGCCATTATTTGTCTTGAATGCAGTAGGCAGCCCCAGGCTGAGGCTGGCAAGAAACTAAGCCCCACAGCTTAAAACAAAAATTTTTTTTTCTGAAGAGCAGAAGAGGCACTGTCACATTAAACACTAATAAGGGAGTTTTTGAAGAACCTAGCTATGCCCTTTGAGGTCTGTCAGACCTTTCTTATTTAAAGTCAGAACTGAAAGTCTAGCCTCAGCTCTGCTCTGCCTTCTCGAGCAAGCACTAGTCTTTTAAGAGGACTTGTGGTCACGGCTATTGAAATGGCAGTTGCTCAGTTCCTGATGGAAAAGTAAGACAAAGTTACCTGAGCAGTGCAAAGGATAAACCGTCTGTTTTTTTGAGAGACCTTTTGTCACAGTGCAAAATGTAATGGCTACATACTTGCAAAGGTTCTTGGTAGAAATAAATAGCGATTGCTAACAGAAACCATGTCTCTTGGACTTTCTGACTGTGCTCACTCTGTTCTGCCCTGTTTTTTCTCCAGTCTTGAAAAGACCACCGTAGCAACATGTCAGTCAACAGAGAGGCTTAGTTTAGGAAGATCCTGCTATAGCATTTTTCCTTAAGACTTGAAGAAATTGGTTTATTTCTAACACTAGGGAAATTATAGTATCAGTGATGGTAGGTTACTGGGTTTTTTTTTTCCCATAAGTAGCAATGGACTAGGAATTTTATTCCCTTAAAATATATTACAATGAGAGCTGGAGAGATAGCATGAAGGTGGGGCATTTGCCTTGCATTGCAAAAGGACAGCAGTTCGAATCCCGGCATCCCATTTGGTCCCTGGAGCCTGCCTGGAGCGATTTCTGAGTATAGAGCCAGGAGTAACCCTGAGCGCTGCCGGGTGTGATCCAAAAACCAAATATAAGAAAATATTCTAATAGGTTCCTTCTTTTCTTTTCTTTTTTTTTTTTTTTTTTTTTTTTTGTGGTTTTTGGGTCACACCCGGCAGTGCTCAGGGGTTATTTCTGGCTCCAGGCTCAGAAATTGCTCCTGGCAGGCACAGGGGACCATATGGGGCGCCGGGATTCGAACCGATGACCTCCTGCATGAAAGGCAAACGCCTTACCTCCATGCTACCTCTCCGGCCCCTTCTTTTCTTTTCTTTTCTTTTCTTTTTTTCTTTTTTGGGTCACACCCGGGAGTGCTCAGGAGTTACTCCTGGCTCTATACTCAGAAATCACTCCTGGCAGGCTCGAGGGACCAAGTTCATAAATTGAGGATTTCCAAACTTTTTATTAATACTTGAAAATTTAAATATTTGGAGCCTGATACTAAATTTATACTTCTCCCTCTAAAATTTAGATCTGCTTGACCTTTTTATTAATGGACCCCTGTATTTAGAAAGAAAGATATCTTTGATACAAATTGACTGGAAAGATTTTAAAGGGCATTTCTTAGAACCTGCTATCCCTTTTGAATGATTTTTTTTCTCACAGAAAACTGCCGAAGAAAAAGGCAGTGTGATTAATAAATGAAATCTTTATCTGCTTTCCCAAGTTAATTTTATTAGTTACAGGCGATTAATAGAAATTTTCATGTCTATAATTTTATTATGTCTCATTTTAAAGAACGATCGGATTTTGTTTTGAGGGGCTTATTTGTTTATAGTAACACCAGGAATGTGTCCTCAGCCATGTAAAAATTATTTTTTGCCTTTTGACCTCAGAAAGATACAACTTCATTGCTACCCTGTATCAATTCATACCAGCCATAAAGACTTGTTTATAGCCAGCCTGCTAGTTTTGTAAGCAAAATCTTGATGTTACTTCCAGTGATAGCTTTATTGAGAAGTTGAGTTAAAATTTGAACTGTCGAGTCAACAGAAAAAAATGTCAAGATTTGTTTTTTCTACTGCAGCCTCACTTCAGCCAACAGTGTGTAGTAATTCAGAGAATTCAGTTAGCATTTAGCCACAGAGGGTATGTAGTTGATGCAAAGAATATTGGAGGTTGCAATCCTAGGCCCACAGCTATCGTCCCACTGTCATGTGTTCACTTAACTATAGCATAAACCCCCCCTACTTTATAGGGCTGTGAGCTAATGGGTACGGTTAATGATAGCTAATCCTGCCTAGTTCCCAGACCTTGGGCAGTTTCTCCCTCTCTCCATTTCGGTCATAAATGTGCAAGTGTGTAACTCAGAACCACAGGGATCACATAAACTCAGCTGCGTAAATAAGTCAGTACATAATAAATGACATGCGTTTCACAAGTGCTGACAAATGTTTCCTATTTAAAGAATTGTTCATTATTTAATTGTGTTTTATACTCTGGGTTAGGAGTTTATCCAATCCAGATAAGATTTATGCTGTTATTTTGACTCAAATTTAGGGAGCACAGCAACAAATAGCAGAACTTACATCCTAGGAAAGCAGGCTGGGGAGAGACCCCACACGTGACCAATGGAACCATTAGCTTTTCCCCCATTCTATTTCTGAATAATTCATTTTATTACTAAATCCGAGGAAGGATTGGTCTGCACCGCTGGTCTCAGCATTTGCTCTTCATTCTGCTCAAGGGTTACACCTGTTGGGGGGGGGGTGCATATTGGTGAGTGGAGTCTGAGCTGGCACTTTGCAAGGCATATTGCCTCCTGTAATGATCTCTGGCCTCAACTGCCCAGACTTTCATCTAAAATATAACGACAGCAAAGATTCAGGTGTTCTTTCTCCACTCACCAAAGTGCCAGTTTTGCCCTGGTGCATGCACTTGTACTTACGCACATTTTCTTCTCAGGCCACCTGCCCTTTTCTTTTACAATGGGGAGGGGTGGCAGTGTAAGCAGTGCTCTTGGGGATCTCAACTGGGGCCCCCGAAATAGTTATGTGTATTAGATGCGTGCCCCCCCCCCCACGCAAGTCCTCCCCCACCGCAACTCATAGCTGCTACACTTATGAGCCTGGATCTTGTTTCTTCGTTTTTGTATTGGCCCATAGAAAGCTTCCAAAAAATTATATTTGGACATATAGATGCATCTATATTGTGTTTTTAAATTTTTTAAGTCATTTTTAGGGGATTTGGGGGTGGCACACTTGGTTTTGCTCAGCTCCTGGATCTGTACTCAGGGATCACTCCTGGCTGTGTTCAGAGGATTGGCCATTGGGATTATGGGAATTGAACCTGAGACTGCCAATGCACAGCAAGTGCTCTGCCTGCTGTATTAGAGCTCTGGAGCTTCTTGGCTTTATTTTCATTTTTAGGTCTTTTCCCTTCCCTCACAGTGCTCAGCGTGACTGTTTGGGGTGCAGGAGGAGGTAGCTGAGAGTCCTTGGCCCAGTTTTTATGTCTTGGAGAATTTAACTCAGGGCATCTGCATTTCTTTGAGGGCATATCTAGACTGGATTTGAATACTAGTCTGTGACAGGAAGTTACTTGAAACTGCCTCATTATCATTTTCTTTTTATTCTATCTGTTGGGGGAGTTCACATCCAGGAGTGCTCTGGGCTTACTTCCTATTTTAAGAAAGTTCTAGTCCAGGGCTCTTGGCATAGAGGCCTGTAAAGCTGCCTAAGAATGAACTAACTCACCAGTGTTACTTAATTCAGCCCTATTGTTGAGAGCCTTAGAGCCCTGAACTTCCTCCAGTGACTGTTTTCAACCCCAAAAGTTTTGTTTGGGGGTCACTTTGGGATTAATAGGGGAAGGGTCTATTCCCTACCAAATGCTCCCTCCTGAGCTGTCCTCCAGGAACTGGGAGGTGCTGGAAGCGGAACCAGTGGATCCCGAGTGTGCCTGATAAGCTTTCCAGCCCCCAAGGTGACTCTGAAGGAGAAGTCCCCTGCTTTTGCAGGGAGGGGGAGGGAGCTCCCAGATCACTCTCAGATCTATGCTCAGGCACTAGTCTGAGGGATCGATCGGTGCTTGGGTCAGCTCAGCGTAGGTTGGACTTTTTGGGGTGGAGGTAAAATTGATAGATGGGAAAGCACCAAACTGATGGTGCAGACGATACTGTTGGTAACAGTTGGTCATTAAGAGACTTGCACTGGTGGATCCCGCTGCAAAGCTGCTTGCCTGTAACTGCACTGTGTCATTTGCGGTGGATGCCCTGCCCTGAGTGCTGCAGGATCAACTTCATCCCAGTCCACCACCACCACCACCCGCACCCATGAATCAGTATAACCTCTGAGCACTCACTGCCAGTCATGTGTGTGTCCCCCACCCCCATCAAAACTAAGAAGCCAGTCCCTGTTCACTTCCTGAAGTTAGAAGGAAAAAGTGATTTTATTCTGCAAGGATAGCTTTGTGGACCTCTTGAAATCCGGTAAAAAGAGCCATTCACTTTCCTTGTTATTTAGGTTATTTCTGTTTTCAAGGTAGATACACACACTTGCCTTGTGTTTCCTGGGTCCCTTTTTGTTTCCATCTTTTTCCCCCTCAGTTCTGCCAGATATGACTAAAAAGATGGTTTTGTTGTATTTCACCTAGTTTTGCTCCTGTCTTCTGGGTTACAAATGGGGGTGTGTGATTTTTTTATTTGGGGCTTTAGTCCAATAGTAAGTAGAGGATTGTATTTTGCCAAGTCTTGATGCCAGTGCCTAAATCATTTATAGTTTTTTTGCTTGAGCAGTTGGAACAAAACTCACGTGTGCAAGGTTGGCTGGAACAGTGTCCAGGACAGGAATGGGACAGCAGAGGCCACACAAGCCCTGCACTCCAGTGACTCTGACTGTCAGCCTCTATGCTGGAGTTGCCTTCATTTTTTCCTTTGGGGGGATGAGTAAGAGGATCAAGATTATACCATCAATGAAATGGGGGTGATTGGTGATGCTCAGGGCCAGTTTTGGCTCTACCCTCAGGAATCACTCCTGGCAGGCTCAGTATGTATATATATATATATATGGGATACTGGGATGTCCCTCCCAGTGCAAGGTAAAGCCTTTCCCACCACATTATGGCCCTGGCATTCTGGACCTGTCTTTCCAAAAGAGAGAAGCATGCGCCTCTGTTCTTACTGCCTGTAGTCTTCATCTCTGGTGCAGCTACAAGGAAAATGTTGAGGGAGTCCGTTGCTTTGTTTTTTTTCTCTAGAGAGACATTGGTTGGAAAAGAAGAGCCAGAATTACCTTGGTATAGGAGTAGAGAATAGATCTAAAGTTAATTTTGGTCTTTGGTCATAGAAATGTATTTCTGAAAGAATAAATGAGCTTGTCATTTTTATCTGCTTCTAGGAAGAGGGTTGTTTTGGTTTTGTTTTGTTTTGTTTTTTGGTTTTGTGGTTTTTGGGCCACACCCTGTGATGCTCGGGGGTTACTCCTGGCTATGCGCTCAGAAGTCGCTTCTGGCTTCTTGGGGGACCATATGGGACGCCGGGGGATCGAACCGCAGTCAGTCCTAGGCTAGCGCAGGCAAGGCATGCACCTTACCTCCAGCGCCACCGCCCGGCCCCGAGGGTTGTTTTTGTTTGTTTTGGGTTTGGGTCACTCCTGGGAGGCTCTGAGGACCCTAGGCTGGCTGTGTGCAAGGCAGATAGATGCTTTACCCGCTGTGCTGCCTCTCAGGCCCCTAAAAATACCATTTTGAATAGTTACCTATCTAGTCAATTTAGTGAATATTGTACATGAATCTTTTTTTAATTATTAAAAAATGAGAAAATAGATGTAGGTAGAACTATTAAAGATCGAAATGAATTGATTTTAGTTGCTCTTTAGACTGAAGCCCTGGGGCCAGGATATGGCTCATATAGGTAGGGCACAGACAGGCCTTAGGGGTGGGCCTTGGTCCCAAGAGACACCCCCACCCCCTGCACCTTCCCTATGGGCCCAGTATAGACCACAGAAACTAGGAAGTGAGTTTCCTTGTCTGGCTTTCACAACCTTTCACGGCACTGCTATGCCCTTTACAAAATAAAGACTGAAGGGCCCAGAAGTCTTGTAGGCCTTCTTTAGGCGCTGTTCTTGCAAGGGGTCCATCCTGTTCACTCCCCAGGAGCACTGTAGTGAGTGATCCCTGTGCACAGTCATGAGGATCAGCTGGCTGAGTGCCTGGGGTTGGGGGGCTGGGTAGGCCATGCAGTGCTGGGTCTAGAACGGGAACCCCTGCCGGTTGCATGAAGAGCCTTGGGTCCAGCCTTTTGTGCATTTCCCCAGCTCCCTAAGACTCATTTTTGGAGAACAGCTTTATTCAAGTAGGATTCACACACCCTGTATAGTTTCCTCCGCAAGTCTACATTTAAGTGCCTTTGACTTGATTCTGAAGTTGTGTTCAAATTAGTTTGTGGTCTTCCATTAACCCCCCAAAACCTCATATATCACTGTAGCATCACCCTTACCCTCTTTCATCTCCAACTCAGGCAACACTTAGTCGACTTTCTCTAGATTTGCTTGGACCTGAGCAGTGAATTCATCCATTCGTTCACATTAGTTCCTTGTGAGCTTCTTCTCCTTCATATCTTCAGAGTTCACCAATATATCAGTACTTTGTGCTTTTTATTACTACATGATTTTCCATTTTGTGGGTATACATTTTTTTCATGCGTTCTTAGGCATTGGGAGATTTATGAATAATATTGCCATGAATGTCCACCCAGTGGATCTGCTTTGCTTTCATTTCTCTTGTCAGAGGCCTAGGGCTGTTTTGAACTAGATTTAACTATTTGAGACCACCAGATTGCCCGAGCTGCTTTACTTTCTACAGTGTATGAGAGGGCATTCGTGGTTTGTTTTTTTTTTTTTTTTTTTTTTTTGCTCGTTATGATCATTATAGTAATTGGTAAGTGATACCTAAGTTGTTGCTTTGGTTTGTGTTTCCTTAGTAACTAATGATACTTAACATCTTTGTGTTTAAGAAATCATTGCAGAATTTTGAAAAGCTTGTTCAGATCACTTACCCATTTTGATTTGTGTTGGGGTCCACAGGATGGATTAGGCCATACCTGTGAGTGATTGGGGGTCATTCTGACTCTTCTTATTTCCAGTTCATCTGTTTTGTTTTCTTTCGGGGGGGGGGAACACACCCTGTGATGTTTAGGGGTTACTCCTGGTTCTGTGCTCAGAAATCGCTCCTGGCTTGGGGGGACCATATGGGACGTCGGGGATCTAACCAAGGTCTGTCCTGGGTCACCTGCGTGCAAGGCAAATGCCCTACCACTGTGCTATCACTTCGGCCCCCTGTTTTGTTTTCTTAATTTTTAAACATTTACTGAATTTTTCTGAAAGTCAGGCTTTCAAAATATCTTACTGAATTAAAAAAAAAAAAAAAAAAAACAGGAACTCCTGTTTGGAGTTAGATGCCACCATCCTCCTCTCTTTATTCCTTTACACTGTCCAGATCCCTTGGTAGAAGGGATTGAGGGAAAGAAATGAAGGTAAAAAAAGAAACAAGTACCTTCTTATTTGAAATGCTATATTTTGGGAATTTATTGCTATGACATAATTTATTATGATTGGGTATTTTGTATTACTTTTTTTTTAGGGGGGTATTTTTGGGTATTTTGTATTGCCTTTTTTTTTTGGTTTTTGGGCCACACCCATTTGATGCTCAGGGGTCACTCCTGGCTATGCACTCAGAAATCGCTCCCAGCTTGGGGGGACCATATGGGATGCTGGGGGATGGAACCGCAGTCCTTCCTTGGCTAGCGCTTGCAAGGCAGACACCTTACCTCTAGCGCCACCTCTCTGGCCCCTACTTTTAAACAACACTGTATTGGGGAAATTCACTCTACACAAACTTATACCATCAAGGAAGGAGTAAATTCCTTTTCTTTTTTTTTTTTTTTTTTTTGGTTTTTGGGCCACACCCAGTGACGCTCAGGGGTTACTCCTAGCTATGAGCTCAGAAGTCGCTCCTGGCTTGGGGGACCATATGGGACACCGGGGGATCGAACCGCGGTCCATCCAAGGCTAGCACAGGTGAGGCAGGCACCTTACCTCTAGTGCCACCGCCCGGCCCCAAAATTCCTTTTCTTTAGCAGATAACCAAACAGCCCTGGAGAGTTTTGATAATTTACTTGCTGGTAAAGACTTTTCCCTGAAGTTAAGATCATAGTCTTAATAATTTTTTGTAGAATTTTTACTTTGTGGAAAAGATTTTCAGAGTTGTAGTTTTATACTAGTGATTACTAATATCTTTGTTCCTAAATAACTCGTTGATGTCCATAGAAGTTCACTTATAGGAAGGCTGAAAAGTGATCTTTCTAAAAAAAAAAAAAAAAAGATCGTGATCTGTTTATCAGACTTGCTGCAGTAGACAGATAACCTCAAGTAATCTGCTCCTGTCTCTCCCTTTTTTTTGTTATTCATTGTTTTTACTATCATTTACCTTTTGGGGAGGTTGGGGCCACACCCTGTGCTCTGAGCTTTCCCCTGCCTCTTAACTCTGGGGTCACTCCTGGTGGGTTCTGGGAACCAGTTGGGATGCCCAGGATTGAACCCTTGGTCGGTGCTTGTAAGGTAGATGTGTGCTGTGACTTTGACCCTTGCTGTCAGTTGTATCCTGTGGGTGTAGGTCACTGGTACTAATTCTTTCCTGGCTCTCCCTTACTGGCTTTTATTTGAAGCTCTTAGAGAGAAGGATGAAATGCAAGTTTAATTTTTGAAAGCCAAGGAAATTCAGTTTCAGGGCTCATTGTAAAAGTTTCTACCTGGAATTTTCATTAACTTGAATGGAATACTGTGATTATACCTCCCACCTCCGAGACATGAGATACAGCTTAATAGAGTATATTGGCTCATCAAAATGACCGTACTAGAAATTAGTGCCAGGTTGGTTAAACCAGAACAGTATGGTTTGCCCTAAAGCTTGAACTTAATTGTTTGTTTTTAGATTTGTTATAAAGGCACCTGAACGGGGCCGGGTGGTGGCGCTAGAGGTTAGGTGCCTGCCTTGCCTGCGCTAGTCTTGGACGGACCGCGGTGGTTCGATCCCCCGGCATCCCATATGGTCCCCCAAGCCAGGAGCAACTTCTGAGCGCATAGCCAGGAGTAACCCCTGAGCGTCACCGGGTGTGGCCCAAAAACCAAAAAAATAAATAAAGGCACCTGAACACAAATTGTCTTTTATTGAAATTGTATGTAAAATCCATTCAGATTGCAGATGAACCATGGCCAGTTTTTAAATATTGTTCAGTGTATCTTTATGTGTGTCAAGTGCTTGGGCTTTTTCTGTCAAGCAAAACAAATGACTAGCATGTTGCCTCATGTACTTTGTTCCATTGTCTACAGATAATTTTATACTTATATCCTTGGAAACTCATGCAGCTGAGAGCAAGCTTTTAATTTCCTTATAAATTTCTTAACATCTTTAGTTATTTATTGTGAAGTCAGAGAAAACCAAAATTCCTATAACTTCCATAATATTGTTTCAGAAAAATGAATTTTCATTGGTTAATGATGACCCAAATACAGCATTTCAAAATGAAGTTTAGTGCATAACTATCAATAATTGTTATGCTTTTAAATTGTTTTATTTATTTATTCGTTTTTGGGCCACACCCGGCAGTGCTCAGGGGTTTCTCCTGGCTGGCTGCTCAGAAATAGCGCCTGGCAAGCACGGGGGACCATATGGGACACTGGGATTCGAACCAACCACCTTTTGGTCCTGGATCGGCTGCTTGCAAGGCAAATGCCGCTTGTGCTATCTCTTCGGACCCCTAAATTGTTGTTTTAAATTTTTTTAATTTTTTAAAATTGTTTAAAAATAAGCTGCCGTTTATTTTCCATTTGAAGGTTGTATTTCCGAAACATAGTCCTTCATTGAGTAAGTGGATAAATATTAACATGACATAATTTTTATGAGCTCTTATTTCATATTAAATTAACATAGAGTTTAAAAATTGAAGACAACTTCACTCATTCAACATGCAAATTGCTTTTCTGAAAATTATCTGTCAAAAATTATTCTCAAGAAAATTTTGTGGGGTTGAAGAGATAGCATGGAGGTAGGGCATTTGCCTTGCATGCAGAAGGACGGTGTTTTGAATCCCAGCATTCCATATGGTCTCCTGCCTGCCAGGAGCAATTTCTGAGTGTAGAGCTAGGAGTAACCCCTGAGCGCTGCTGGGTGTGACCCAAAAACCAAAAGAGAGAGTGGGGGGAGGGAGGGAAAATTTTGTTTCACTGGGGATATTGGTGGCAGGAAATGTGTACTGGTGAAGGGTGTTGTACATTGTATGACTGAAATTCAATCAATGAACAACTTAACTATCTCACAGTGATTCATTTAAAGAGTTTATAAAATAAATAAAAGAGATAAGGGGGACATGTTTGAAAAATCCATTTGGTAGTACTTATTTAGAAGTTGATAGAAGAGACGAGACTGGGAAGGGGAGATAAAATGGTGCCTGAGTTAATGCACAGTCATGGTTTGCTGCTTTGCTAAACAACAGTGTCTTGGTGACCAGACAGGGGAAGGCTTGTCTCAGAGCCTGAGTCCTCCCTCTTTTACCTCCAGGAAAACAAAACAAATCTGTCTTGCCAGTGCTTTGAAAGGAGAAATCACTCGTTTTCTTATTGAAGAATTAGTTATATCCTGGGCTTTTGTTTGTTTCTGGTTTACTTCCAGCAGTGCGCAAGGGAACCTGTGGGATGTGGGGTTCAAATCCTGGCTTAATGCGGATTAACGCCCAACTGCTGTAGAATATCACTCCCGTTCCACGGCACATTGTCTGGGATGCCCATCATAAACCATGCGATATGTTTCTATAAATCCAGTTGCTTTTTATTTCTATTTTTTATTTTGTTTGTTTGAGGTGTTGGGCCATACCCAGTCGCAATTGGGGCTCACTCCTGCCTTGCTCTGTACTCAGGTCATTCCTGGTGGGTCTGGGAGACCTGATGGGGTGTGGGGATCCAAAACGGGATCGGCTACGTGCAAGGCAAGTGTCTTACTTTGCTGTACTACTTCCCTTCTAACAGAAGTCTGTGAAATAGCTTTTTTTGGGGGGGGGCCCACACCCAGCGATGCTCAGGAGTTACTCCTGGCTGTCTGCTCAGAAATAGCTCCTGGCAGGCACGGGGAACCATATGGGACACCGGGATTCGAACCAACCACCTTTGGTCCTGATCGGCTGCTTGCAAGGCTGCTTGCCACCGCTGTGCTATCTCTCCGGGCCCTGTGAAATAGCTTTTTAACATTAACTGTTAAATACTTCTAGGTTAGTATCACAGAATATACTACACTTAAAAGTTACTAGAAAATAATGACAAAACTGCAGTACTTTGTAAGTACTGAACATAAAAGTTTCTAAAATTAGAAAATGATATGAAAATATTTATTTTTCCTTTATACTATCTTTTGGTAGACATGGTTGATTTATGCTATTTACTATTTACATAAGGAATTTGTAAAAGTATATAAGTATAAAATATATATAAAAGAATATAATCAAGTTTTTATGCCTTTTGTTTTACAAGTCAATCTCATCAAATTCAGACCATCTAACACTAAAACTATATAACACTTTCTTGTTTCCTGTAATATATAAGCTGTAGAGTCTACAGTATGAATTTGTTCCTTGATTAAGGGAGGTAAGCCTTGTTTAGAAAATTCAACATTCCCTGTGGGGCCAGAGAGGTAGCACAATGGATAGCACACTTGTCGTCCCCCCACACACACACTCACCTGATCTGAGTTCAGTCCCTGACTTCTCCCATGTAGTCCCTACTGAGCACCACCAGGAGAATACAACCCCTGGGAACAGTCAAGTGTGACCCAAAAACAAACAAAATAAGGAAGAATTCATATTACTTGGACAAGACACTTTTTTTTTTTTTTTAGGTCACACCCGGCCTCGCTCAGGGGTTATTCTTGGTTCTATACTCAGAAATCACCCCTGGCAGGCACAGGTGCATGAAAGGCAAACGCCTTACCTCCATGCTATCTCTCCGACCCCATCAAGACACTATTTTAACTTCTCATACACATAAACATATATATGTGACCTCATTTTGTCAAGATGTGATCGGTCTCATGGAGTCTTTACAAGTTGAGGTTGGTGTGTGCAGAGTAAATACGTAATGTATTCTGGCTTGTATACCCGAACAGTAGTTGGACTTCATTGAAGACTGTGCTGTATTTACATGGAAAGTTGTCTTTTGGGGGGGGGGTTGGGGCCATACCTGATGATGCTCAGGGGTTGCTCCTGACTTGGGGGACCATATATATGGTCTGCCAGGGGATCGAACCTCGGTCCGTCCTAGGCTAGCACGCTCAAAGCAGATGCCTTACGCCCTGCGCCACCACTCTGGCCCCGAAAGTTGTCGTTTTTGTTGGGGACAGAAACCTGGAGCATTGCTAAAATGTTCAGTATTGATCTCCATCTCAGTTCTGCTAGGTTGGATGATAGAGTGAAAGGAGAGGTATTTCAGGATTAACAACCAAGGGAAAGTTATTGTAGAGGAAGAGGCTGAGCCAAAATAGTTACTGATTCCTGCAGAGTTACAGTCTTTTGTGTAGCGCCTGAACATTTTGCTACTCTTTAGTAAATTAATCACAATAACACTTCAGAAAATTAAATCAAGACATGTTGAAGGTCAAGAATGCATGTTAACAGGCTTTCAAACAAAAAGCCACAGTTGAAAATAACTAGACAAGGGACCAGAGAGATAGCACAGCGGTAGGGCGTTTGCGACTGTATTCTGTATTGCTCAAAGGTACTTTGGCCCAAATAATCTGCAGAATATTGGGTGGTTTGGGGGTTACACCAGGTGGTGGTGGGCAAGCTTGAGGTGCTGGGGATGAGTAAGCAATGTCCAGTAGGCATGGTAACTTTCCAAAAAGAGGGCTTAAAACTAAATATCTCTTCTTGTGTATATATGTCCCAATGTGTATATGTGCTTGGATACTATACTTTAATGCAAGTAGAAAGTATAAAATACACATTGTTAAAAGTTAAAGTAATTTTTTGTTTTAGAAAAGATTTCTTTCTTGTGGGATCTTTCAATATATATAGACATATAGCTACATAATAATGTGTTATATAATAGTGGGATGGAATATAATAGACATTGTTATAATCTAGTATAATGGCATAAAATTGTAAAATAGCTTATTTTAAGAGGCTTTTTTCCTCCACACTCAGCAGTGCTCAGGGCTTACTTCTGGCTCTAACTTAGAGGTCACTCCTGACAGGTTCGGGGAGAATACAATCAGGATCAAGCCCAGGACAGCTGTGTGTACAAACCCCTTCCTGCTGCAGTATTGGCTCTGGCCCCAGAGTTGTCTTTCTCCTCTCTCATATCACTGGTTGTTCATTGTGTTCCTTTTTTAACATCTTTTGTCTTTTCTTCTTCTTTACAAAATCTTATATTCTATCCATAATACATTCATTTCACTGAAGTTTTACTATAATTTTAAGATTTTGCTCATAGCAAAATCTTATGAGAGAAACTTAATTTTAATGAGGTTTTTTTTTTTATGAGAGAAGTTGATTTTTTAAATAAACTTGAGGACCGGAGCAACAGTGGAGAGGGCATTTGCCTTGCATGTGGACAACAGGGTTTAATCCCAAGCATCCCATACGGTCCCCCAAGTTGGCCAGGAGTAACCCCTGAGTGCCAGCAGGTGTGGCCCCCAAAACAAACAAACAAAAAGCCTTGGTTTTTGGCCAAAGGTGACAGTGTTCAATGATACTTCTAGTTCTTTGTTCAAGGTTCACTCCTGGTAGAGGTGTGGGGGGGACCATTTGAGGTGCTGGGGATTGAATCCTGCTTGCTGTGTAGGGAATGCATCCTATCCCTTGTACTCTTTGCTCCAGCTCCCTTTGGAGCCAGAGTGATAGTTCATTGGCCTTGCACACTACAGATCCCCACCATCCCTGTGGTCCCCAAACCTTGTCAGGCCCCTGAGTGCTGTACCAGGAATAAACTCCAAGCATTTCTGGGTTCCGTACAAAAAGAAAAAAAAAATCTTTTCTCAAATTAAATTACCAGTATGGTATTCCATCTCTGGGTACCCTTGGAATTCTGCCGCTCCTGTTTGTCTGATGGTGTTTTCCCTGTAGATGTCATTGAAGCTCTCATTCAACAGCTGCCAGGATGTTTCTATGAACATTAAAACATCTGCCATCTTTACTGTGTACTGTCTGTCTGAAGAGCACTGAAGTGAGAGAAACAGCCCTTAGAAAATTCTCAAACTTTCTAAGATGGGAAGTGTAATTACTCAGACTTTTTGAAAACCAAGAAATTTAAATGAGTAGCTGGCAGTGGTTAGGATCAGAATAATGGGATGAGGGGCCGGGCGGTGGCGCTGGAGGTAAGGTGCCTGCCTTGCCTGCGCTAGCCTAGGACGGACCACGGTTCGATCCCCCGGCGTCCCATATGGTCCCCCAAGAAGCCAGGAGCAACTTCTGAGCGCATAGCCAGGAGTAACCCCTGAGCCTCACAGGGTGTGACCCAAAAACAAAAAAAAAAAAAAAAAAAAAAAAACAGAATAATGGGATGAATGAGGGTCTCTACCCCTGACAGACCAGTTAATGGAAAGTTGCTTTGCATTATTTTTGCTCTATTGTTTTGGCCACACCTTCACTCCTGTCTGCTTGGGGACAAAATCTGGCCATGCTCAGGAGACCATCTGAGGTGCCAGTGATGAAAAAACTGAGCTAACTAAAAGATGCAGAAGGCAAGTGCCTTATTCCCCATACTAACTCTGGTCCCCTGAACCTCCTCACTGTCCTCCTTTTCAGTAAACCGTTTAGGACCAGAAAGATATTCAGGGCCAGTACCAGAAGATGAAGTGCATGCCTTACATGTGGGTCATGCAGGTTTGATTCTTGACACTGCTGCGGTTCACCCTTAAGGAAAGATGCCTGGGCACTGCCAGCTGTCACCCACACTACCCCCTGCTTACTATTGTTCCTTTTAGGACCACCCCTAGGGCTTTTGACTCTGCGCTCAGGGATCAGGCCTAGGTTGGCAGGTCACTAACCCACAGTGAGGTGAGTTCCTCAAAAAAAATCTGTTCCTCAAAAAATTTGTTTTTGATTTTGGGCCACACATGATGTTACTCAGGGGCTTACTCCTAACTCTGCAGTCAGGAATTACTCCTGGCAGTTAGAGGGTGTCTAAAAGCCATCCAGTTTGAAAATTGTTACCTGTGACTTTCAGTTTTAAAGGTTTTTGAAATGATGAAGTCATTCTACCCAATTTCCCCACATCTTCTCCTCAGGGCTCTAGCTAAGAGTGGATTGTAGATGGGGTTGGAGCAATAGTGCAGCAGTAGGGTGTTTGCCTTGCATGCAGCTGATCCAGGACGTATGTCGGGATCCCTGGCAGCGCTCGAGGGTTCCTCCTGGCTCCATGCTCAGAAATCGCTCCTGGCAGGCTCAGGGGACCATATGGGATGCTGGGATTTGAACCAGTGACCTTCTGCATGAAAGGCAAACGCCTTACCTCCATGCTCTCTCTGGCCCCAGCAATTTCTTCGCACATAGCCAGGAGTATAATCCCCGAGCGTCACCAGGTTTGACCCCAAAACCAAAAATAAATAAAATAAAGTAAAATGTGTCCTTTATATATAAAAGAGAGTGGAGTGTAGAATTATCCAGACCATTTTCCTTGTGCAGGTTTGACCAGGGGGTGGTGAACAAGTTCGACACAAAGAGCCAAAATTTTAAACTGTGAGTCAGAGAGCCACACCACACAGTGACCTGCCGAAACAGACAAACACACATACTGCATTTTGTCATTTTGAGTGAGGGTAAAAATCCTGCAGTGAGGGTGTGCTGCGTCCTCCACACTAAGAACTCTCGGCAAGATGTGACCCAACATGTGACACTCGGGTCCCCGCTCGCTGGCTCGCGCAGTTGTTTCCGAGGGATGGGAGACGGGATGCCGCAGCCTGGGGGCGGAACTCTGTGCTTGGAGATCTCTCCTCAGAGGTCCCTCCTCAGAAGCAGCAGAACAAAATCCAAACTTGGCAAAGAGCCACAGTATACAAAATAAGAGGCGAAGAGCCACATTCATTTTGGCCAGGAGCCGTATGCGGCTTGAGAGCAGTGTGTTCGCCACCCCTGCGCTTAACAGTAATCTGTTTCACACCTTACTCTTTTTACCCTTGATTCCCATTTCTTTCCTTCCCCCTCTCCCTTCTCCTTCTCTTTTCCCCTAACCCTTTCCCCCCTTTCCTTTCCCTTCCTCTCTCTTTCTGGGCAGTTATTTACAAAGTTGTTCACATCCATGTTCCAGGCATCCACTGTTCCAGGACCAGCCCATCCACCAGAGTCCCAGGATGCCATTCACCCCTCCCTCCTCCATACAAAGCACTCTCCACAGTTGACCTGCTGGTTCAAGTATCCTACTGGTAGACTTGTGGCTCCCATTAGTTACACATCTCATCTCCACTCCACCAGGGTGTGCTAGGGGTCATTGTTGCCTCTTGTTCTCCCCTCCTTTCTTTTGATATCTTGCATTTTTTAATCTTTTTTTCTAAATAAAAAGATGGAAATGCCTTTGTATTCTACAATACAATCTATAACTCATCTTTCATCTTGAAAAGCTTTATATCAGAGATAAGCTTCAAGATTTTTACTGCAATTTCTTTGATTTGCCTAATGGTATTTGTATCCATTATTTTGCTCTTGTAGAAGAGTTCTACATTGACTGTCCTTGAATGTATACATCTTTGTGAGTTAATCAGTAATACGAGCTTGACTTGTCTTTTCTCTGTATTCTCGATGTTAAGGATGTTGATTGTATGTGGCATATATTCCATTATACATGTCTTGTTGGCTTTTGTCATGAATGTTTTAAATAATTATGTACGTGAGTCCTGTTTCCCTTTGTCTTTAATTTTGTAGATATTATTGCTAAATTATTTATGCTCATATCCATGTGCTTTGCTTTTAGGTCACTTTGTAAGGCACTTTCTTTTTATAGAACCCTGTAAAAGGTGGCAAAATATATGAGAATGGCAGACACATTCTGATGGCATGTAATACTCAAAAAATATCAGTGACAACTTTACCAATTTCAGAATGACGAAATAATACTGAAAAAGCATCGAGACTCTTCCGTTATTCCCGAAATCATTTAATTACTCCCTACCTATTAATTTTTATATTTTAATAGGTAATAACTAGTTCACAAGCAAGAATTCTTTCTGTTGTGGATCCTTCAGACACGATCATTTCCACAATTATCAGAAATGTCTTTAACCTCCAGGTCGTTGGTGCTGCCAGGATACACTGCTCACTTCCCTTGCTGCTGTCCCATGTATATGACCAATGCATATACAAAATTCTTAGCAAAGAAGAGATCAGAATGCTTCGAAGGTCATCACCCCTCATAACTTAATGAGATTTCATAGTTTTAGTATTTTTTAATTGAATTTCATGGGTGACTGCTTGTGTAAGTGCACAGTGCATTGGGGTGAGCATCCAGATATTGTCCACATGTGGGTCCTCTTGAGAATCAGGAAGATCTTTCGGCCTTGAGACCCCACAACATGGTCTTTTAAATTGGAGACTGGTTTTTGTCTTAACCCAGGAATGACATTCCCTCAAGTATTTTACTGTTTTGTTTCTTCACGCTTGCAGGATGGTTACCTAGGAGGCACTTGTCCTCAGCTCCCCTCTCTACAATTTGAGTTAAATAAGTAGAACTTTGCTATTGCCATTCATCTGGTTGTTGGTAAGGGAGATTAATCAATCCTTTTTTTTAACTCTAGATAAATCATATTTAATTGGGTAGGAATGCACGGAAAGAGAAAAAAAAATTGGCCTGGAGTAATAGTACTGTGGTTAAGGTGCTTGCCTTATACATGGCCAACCCAGGTTTGATTGATTGATTCTCTGGTATTCCACAATCCATTCATACTGCGAAGGGTGACCACCACTGCGTTTGACAAACAAAATCAAAAATAAGAAAAGCAAACGTTGGGCCCGGAGAGATAGCACAGCAGCGTTTGCCTTGTAAGTAGCCGATCCAGGACCAAAGGTGGTTGGTTCAAATCCCGGTGTCCCATATGGTTCCCCGTGCCTGCCAGGAGCTATTTCTGAGCAGACAGCCAGGAGTAACCCCTGAGCATCGCCGGGTATGGCCCAAAAATCAAAAAAAAAAAAGAAAAGCAAACTTTTATAAAGGGACTGAAACTTTACAACAGCAAATTTGAAGAAGTTTGAGAGTTGCTGTTTGTGCTTAGGGGTCACTACACTCAGAAATCAGTCCTGGGGGTTCTCGGGACCATATGGGATGCTGTTCTTTGGACCCCCAGGCAGCTATGTGTGAGGCAAACATACTACCTGCTGTTTCTCTCTTTGGACCCTTCAGCTATCCTATTCTAAATAGATATCCAAGTGTGTATTTGTGACTTGAAATTTGTCTTTAGAGTCCCAGTGGCAGGAAGCACTGTCGTGCTTGTAACACTCTTACTTATTATTGTAGGTAACTCAATGACCATGGAATCAGGAGCCGAGAACCAGCAGAGTGGAGATGCAGCTGTAACAGAAGCGGAGAGCCAGCAAATGACTGTTCAAGCCCAGCCACAGATCGCCACACTAGCCCAGGTACCAGAGAGCACACACCTAGGTTCCGAGTTCTGCTTTTTTTTTTTTTTGGTTTTGGTTTTTGGGTCACACCCGGCAGCACTAAGGAGTTACTCCTGGCTCTCTGCTCAGAAATTGCTCTTCGCAGGCTCAGGGGACCATATAGGATGCCCGGATTCCAACCGCCGACCTGCATACAAGGCAAACGCCTTACCTCCATGCTATCTCTCCAGCCCTGAGTTCTGCCTTTTCTTTTTTTTTTTTTTTTTTTTTTTTTTTTTGGTTTTTGGGTCACACCTGGCAGTGCTCAGGGGTTATTCCTGGCTCCAGGCTCAGAAATTGCTCCTGGCAGGCACAGGGGACCATATGGGGCGCCGGGATTCGAACCGATGACCTCCTGCATGAAAGGCAAACGCCTTACCTCCATGCTATCTCTCCAGCCCCGAGTTCTGCCTTTTCTAAGAAGAATAAATGTAGTTCCTGTTTTGGAGCCAGTGCATTGGTGCAAGCAGTAGGATGTTTGTCTTGCTGACCTAGGACGAACCGCAGTTTGACACACACACAACCCCCATAATGGTTCCCCAAGCCAGGAGTGATTTCTGAGCGCTGAGCCAGGAGTAACCCATGAGCGTCACTGGGTGTGACCCAAAAACAAAACAAAAAAATCTAGTTCCTATTTCATTTGGGGGGGGGGGGGGCCTAAGAGGGCTTGGGGTCACTTCTGTTACCTTGGGCTTTCCTCCTGGCTCTGGACTCAGGGATCACTCTGATGGTGCTTAGGGAACCCTGTGAGGTATAGGGAACAACGGGATTGGGCCGTACTGCATGCCTGGCTTCAGGGAAGTTTTTTTAGACAGGCTTCAGTTTTTATTACACAGGTATACATACATTGGATGGGTAAATGGATTAGAATATAAATGTTCTGATCTCACATTTATGACTTTACCTAGTTTTAGAAGTATTAATTCAATGTTTTAATGAACACATTTAACGTTAAAATATTTGTAGTGATATAATTTTTAAAAATTACATTTTAAGTGATGGGTATATTTTCTTAAATAATTGGGGGGGAAGCTATGATCATGGGAATTGCCTTTTGTTAATATACAGATTTATTTATGGTGGATGGATAATTTGAAAGTATAAGTTTTACATATATGGCAATGGCATATACTTAAGTATAATGGCATATAATATAGGTTTTAAATAATATGGAATGGCAATGTATTGACAGGTTTCAAGTGTATTTTTTGTTTTCAGGGAATTTTTGTGTTGTTGGCAATGTTTTATTAAAAATATTTTGAAAATAATGGGACCGGAGTGATAGATAGCACAGCAGTAGGTTTGCCTTGGATCCGGCTGACCCAGGATGGAGCTGGGTTTGATCCCATGAGACCCATATGGTACCCCAAACCAGGAGCGATTTCTGAGTGCATAGCCAGGATTAACCCCAGAGCGTCACTGGGTGTGGCCCAAATCCCACCACCAAAACATTTATTTTTCTTCTTTGAGATTTTTGGGCCACACCTGGTGGTTCTCAGAGGACCATATAGGATGCCAGGGATTGAACTAGGACTGCCTCTTGCAAGTCAAATGCCCCACCCGCTGTGCTATCACTCCAGCCCCAATTATTTAAAAATTTTAATTTTAGGGGACTGAGCGATAGCACAGTGGTAGGGCATTTGTCTTGCACATGGCAAACCCAGGACAGACTCTGATTGGATTCCAGGCATTTCATATGGTCCCCTGAGCCTGCCAGGAGCAATTTCTGAGTGCAGAGCCTGGAGTAATCCCTGAGAGCCACCAGTGTGACACAAAAATAAAATGAGCTGTGGTGATTTAAAAATTAATTTTAATTTACAATATTTTGGTGTTTCTTAAAAATTCTTTCTCTATGGTTATATTATTTTGTTCTTAGGTATTTTTCCCCCAATTAATTCACTTTATTGACAGTTATTTGCATATATTTGAGAATAATTAATAGAAAAATCAAATGATAATTATGAACGCATTTGTTGAGAGTGCAATAATGACACTTTGAGATGAAGACTCCTAGGAGAAGTAATCCTAGCAGAGGTTCTAATACCTATTCCCAGCTTTCTGAAGGATTTGAGCCTCTTGCTTTTTTTTGGATAGTTGCTGAGCAGAAACGGGCTTTGAAGAAGAGCCACCTATGTGATTCTTACTTCTGTGTGCACACCCTGTGTGTGTGTGGGTGGGGGGAGGGCTCGAGCAGAACTTGACTGCAGGAGGCTAACTGCACCTTGCTTAGTCTTAAGGGCATCAGGCCTATTTCTATTGTTCAGGAGTAGGATAATTGTAGCCATGACTGTCCAGTCAGGAATACATTGCACATTGTTAGGTGAGGCAGGTGAACCAAGGCAGTGAGCCCAGGTTCCATTAGTTTGAGATCAAGATAAGTGTGCTGATAGGACTCTCTCTCATCTAAGCATTAGCTATGGCAAAACTTTAAATGCCCATCTTCCTGTGGGTAGTGATAGTCATCATAATGCCTTGGATGACACTTCTTTCTAACTGATCTGCTCCGTGGCATCGTTCTGGAAATGGCTTCTACTTCCGCATGGAGTGAGTGTTCTTGACATAGTATAACATTGCCTTCCAGTAATTCTTGAGACTGTTGGGACTTGCTCAGGTATAGAATTCTCCAGAGATTAAATTGTTTTCTTTTAAGTTCTGAAACATTGATCACCGGTCAACATCTAGTTAACTAGTTCAATATATAGTTGAAAAAGACTACTTCTTGTATCTGGCATCTATTAAAAAAAAATCTATTCATGGTGCTTTGAGTCAGTTGGTTTTCTTTCTGGCTGTGTATAACAAACTCTTCTGCAGTAGACACTTTTCATAAATTCTAGGCAGTTTCTTTAAGTTATTTTGTTGAGACTTTTTTTCTCTTCTCAGATTCTTGTGATGCAAATGTTTTACATTTAGGACAAATTCTCTTTTATACATTGTCTTTTCTGCTTTTGGGGAGATTTACTCAATTACATATTCTATGACCCATTTATTGAATTTTTATTTCTCTTACCTTATTTCCAAGAGTCATACATTTGTTTCTGAATATATTAGAAACTGTTCTCAAATATGAGAAAGGTGTGATTTTCTGCCCACCTGCAGTCTCGGCTATAACTTTGGATAGTCAGGCTTAACAGCTTTGAGCTGAGGCTGCACTCAGGGTTGCCTGTTGTCGAGCCAATCAGTCTCTTCTCAGTCATCCTGCACTTGTGGTTTTTGGTTGGCAAAGGGCCTGGGAACCCAGTGAAATGAGGAAGTGGAGATTAGAGCCCCCACCCCACCTTTAGTGATGCCCAGTATTAGGGAGTTAAGAGAAATCTCACCAGGGCCGGAGAGATAGCACAGCAGTAAGGCATTTGCCTTGCATACAGAAGGACAGTAGTTTGAATTCCGGCATCTCATATGGTCCTCTGAGCCTGCACGGGGGCGATTTCTGAGCGTAGAGCCAGGAGTAATCCCTGAATGCTGCCGGGTGTGACCCAAAAAAACCAATAAAAAAGAAAGAAAATCTCACCATTTTTCCGTTAGGAGCCCGGGGGAACATGAAAAGGCATATGGTACCTTGTTTTTCCACAGACAGTCATGAGAGGGTCTGCCTGCTTCTCATAGCTCTTCTCAGAAGCCTGACTTTGGGCTTCGCCACTCTACCTTCCAAGGGGCCCATGTCTTAAGCCTTTTAGGAATTTTCTGTTGCAAATCAAACTTTGCCTCCAGTCAGCCTTCTGATGTGTTCAGGTTCATGGTCATGAACAGGTTGAACAGGTTCAACCACCTGTCTCCCAGCCTCTCAGATTCTCACTTTCACATTCTTGAATGCAATGATGCCTATAAAAACAAAATCAAGTTCCTGAAATTTAATTGGTAACGAGGAGAGAGCAGAATTAGAAGCATATGTTCACTTTGCCATTGTTAGCAGACAGCCCTCCAGCACACGGGTACTTCTAACAATAGAATAACAGAAGGAATGCTACCACCTGATCATGTACACCATGTGCTTTTCAAATAATCTTTTCATTATTCTGATTTTTTTTATTGCCAGTCATTAGCACTAAAAGTAAAGTTGTCAAATCTTAGTGTCGTGATTTAGTCAATGAAGAGGGAAAAACAAATTTTGCCTGCTTTGTAAAGGAAGATAAACTAAAACTAATGAGATGTTTTAGTTTACATTTTTTGACAGGGGGTTGTAGGAATTTCTATTTCTTTTTCTTTAAAACTGGAGGGGAAAGTTGGTTTTGATTATGGGAATGTTCTTGTTTTTTGTTTTTGGGCCATACCCGGTGATGCTCAGGGGTTACTCCTGGCTATGTGCTCAGAAATAGCTGCTGGCTGGGGGGATCAAATCGGTCTGTCCTAGGTCCTAGGTCAGCCGTGTGCAAGGGCAACGCCCTGCCACTGCGCCATGATTATGGGTATATATTTTTTATATATAGGATGCTGGGGGATCAAACCGCAGTTCATCCTAAATCAGCTGCATGCAAGACAAGCACCTTACCGCTGCACCACCGCTCCAGCCCCCTGGGTATATATTTGATATGGATTTAATAATGACAATTTGAGTAAAAGGATGGTCATTGAAATAGGAATTTATTAGCATGAATGGAATTTTCACTATTATGCAGCCACTAAAACTACTGAAGAATTTGTTGATATGGAATAATATTTATCATAGATTTGAGAGAAAAAGTTATTCCATAGCAGAGTTGTTGGTTGTTGGTTGTTTGATTCAACATGAGATCCAGAGTTACAAAGTTGGTGATAGTTGTGTTTTGGTCTCCAACCCCAACCCTTTGCCAGTGTTCATTTCCCAATAGCAGTTTCCCCAATTTCCCTCCTGTGGTGTCATCCCACCCCAGCCTGTCTCTGTAAGATAATTTTCTCCTCTCTCCCTCTCAATTCCTTTCTCCCAACCCCATTTTAGACACCTGTGAGGGATGTCATGCATATCACTTTGCTTCCTTTCATTTTTCTAGCTGTTGCCTAGAGTGATCCTGTGCAAGTAGTGCTATCCCATAGCACAGACTTCAAAAATTAATCTATATTGTTTAAATGGGTCTAATATCTATAGTTAAAATAGCAATGATTAGTTCAGAGTGGTAGGAAAGTAATTTTCATCTAATTTTTTGTATCCGGTTTACAAACTTAAGAGAATTGCTTCTAAGAAAAGTGATTAGCATGGACAGGGATTATTCCTTTTATTAGCTTGTATATTCCCCTATAGGATGTCCAGGGGACTAATAACTGCATTAGGGGATCTCTCTCTGCTTCTTGACTGAGATGCTCTAAGTAACATAGTCGAAAGAGTGTCCTGGCTCCACCAGAGCTTCTGGGCTTTATAAATATACCCTGTGTCACTTTGTGGATGGGGTGGGGAGGAGGTTATAAAAAGGCCACATGTAGAGAACCAGCCAACTAACTAGGCAAGACTCCCAGATGGAAGCTCAAGCTCTTTTTTTTCCCTGAATTTAATCTTTTATTTTTAATTATCTTTATTTAAACACCATGACTACAAATATGATTGTAGTTGTATGATTACAGTCATGTAAAGAACACCCCCCTTCACCAGTGCAAGATTCCCACCACCAGTTTCCCAGATCTCCCTCCTCCACCCCACTCATACTTGTACTAAAGACAGGCTTTCTATTTCTCTCATTCATTCACATTGTTATGATAGTTTTCAGTGTAGTTATTTCTCTAACTGCACTCATCACTCTGTGGTGAGCTTCATGTCATGAGCTGCACCAACATGGGAAGATGAGAAATAAGGGTTGAGACTAAGGCAGTAAAAGATTAGAAATGAGCTTTGTAGGGCAGTATCAAGGTCACAATACAAGATGGATATTATGCATATATAAACTATATGCATACAATACTATCAATAGGAGACCAAGGAGAAAAAATTTTCAGTGACAGTCCCAATATAAACCAGTGCTAGAACGGCCCGCTCTCCTCCCAAAGCACATTCCCATTAGTGTAGGGAGAGGTAGGGGGAAAGCTTGATGATCCCTATAGAGTCCACCTGGACCGGCGCCCAGGGAAAGCCTGGAGTCCAGGGGAGAAAGAGAAAGTGCCAAGCTTCCCAACACTCCCCAGGCTAGGGAGAAGGCCTCCAGCATGGGGACTCCCCAAACCCCATACCTGGCAAAAGCTGGCCTCCAGAATCAAAGGGAAAACCGGAAGCCAGATATTTGCCCACCTTCCTACCCATGCACCTCCCCCCTGGAGTACGGAGGGAGGGGGGAAGCCTGAGGACCCCTAAGAGTACACCTGAACCCACTTCTGGCCATCTGAACTGGCACCCAGGGAAGGCCTGGAGTCGGGAGAAAGAGGGGGACAGTTGGGGGCCTGCCAAGCCTCCCAGCATCCCCAGGAAGCTCATGCTCTTAACCGGCCCTGAAGAAAGATCTTCCCTTTTACTTCAATCATATTTACAACTGCTTGCTAAATATTTCTGCAAGTTCAGCTGTCCTGTCAGTCCATCTTCCACCACCAGTACTCGGAAAACTGTTCCTCCTTGGACGATGACTTGCAGTCAGTCAGTCTCTTGATTCCTCTTACCTCATCACCAGTCATTTAGTAAAGCCCGTTCTGGTCTGTTTGTGCTGCATTTTTACTAAATCACTTCTTGTGCCCACCCTTACCACAACCAATCCTTTGTTTTCTGCCCTCTTAATTATTTATAATTGATTATATTGCCCTAATTAGTTGAAAGGCTTTCTCAGTTGGCCTCCTTGTCTTCGTTTTTCTCCTTTCATACAAATCACTAAGGCTGTGTACTGAAATGCAATTCTCACCATGTTTTCATGGATCCCATGTCCTTCAGTACCTTTTCCAATCACTTTAGGGTAAAATATAGGCTATTTAGTGTCACACAATATGAAATGTTTTTATGACTTGCTCAGCCAGTGCCTCAGTATTCCTTTCACTTGATGTCTCTTCTTCCTGCCTTATGTAGTGTGACTCACTCATGTGCTATGTCGAGTTGAATTATGTGAGTCCCTCTTGTTGTGGGACCCATCTTTCTCATTTTCATAGTTTAGGTTTTGTAAGTTAAATTCTAACATTCCTGGTGTATCGTGAACAAAGAGAAGTCCTACTCTAAAAGTACTTACTCATAGGAACAGTACCTGATAGACATGTTTTATTTAAGAGACCCCTCCCCCCTTTTTTGTGTTTTGGGACCATTACCTGGTGATGTTGAGGGGCTCTGCTCTCAGGAATTACTCCTGGTGGACTGTGGGGGTGGGTGGGGGGTGACCATATAGGAGGCCCAGAACCCAGCCCAGGTCCACTTGGTACAAGGCAAGCAAGCACCCTGACCCAGTTTCAGAGCCCTTTTAACCTCAACTTGGTTCATTAAAATTGCCTTCTTTGCGTCTCAAAGGAAAATAAATTATAACCTATTAATATTAACTGTTCAATGTTTTTTAAAAGGATGCTAGAACTTTTTAATTTCTGATATCCCTTGAAATTCTCATTAACAAGGCCATATCAGCTTAAATGAAAAAATTATCCTGCAATTACAAGATTTATTTATTTGTTCTTAGTATGTCAGACTTAGGTTAGTTTGAGAGCAATTAGATTTGAGAACATGGTTTTGTTAATAAGACATATTAAAGAAAGGCCTGCTAGCATATTTCTTGACTTTTGCGAGTAACTTTTTCTTTGAGCACTTGTTATTTCTGTTTGAAGTGAAGATCTTCTTATGGCATTATCTTGATTTCTTCAAGAGCAACATGGAAAATTGGCTATGAATAAACTACAGATGGGAGCCCTTAAAACTTTATACAAATTACATGGCTTTAGTGTTGAAAGAAGTCAGTGTTGCATGTTTTATAAGTTTTACACTAGTAAATTGTGTTTTTTGGGGAACCGCACCAAATGTGCTCAAGGCTTCCATCTTCCCTTGTGCCTGGACATCACACCTGGTAGTGCCATATATAGAAGCATGATTGCTTCTGGATTCACTGAGACATATGATGAGTGTGCTCCCTGCCGCACCATCTCCAGCCCAGTTATGAAATTTGTTGTGCTTGAACAGTTCCTCCCTAGTGGATATGGAGCCTCCTGAGGCCATCTCTGACGGCCATTTGTCTCTCTGTCTGACTCCGTAGGTATCCATGCCAGCTGCTCATGCAACGTCATCTGCGCCCACGGTAACCTTAGTACAGTTGCCCAACGGGCAAACCGTTCAAGTGCATGGCGTCATCCAGGCGGCCCAACCCTCCGTGATCCAGTCTCCCCAGGTCCAGACAGTGCAGGTATGTGGACAAAGAGCTCTGCGTGTTCTGTAGTTCTGTTTATAGTCATGTCTCTATGCCACTATTGGGAAAATAGGGACAAGTCTAGCTGAGAGCTCATTTGGGGTGTGTGTGCTTGTGTGATCCATCTTACATCAAGGAACAGACAGAACCGAGAACTGAGAAGAAATACTTCTTTTTTGGTTTGTGTGTGTGTGTTTTTTGAGGGAGGTCACACCCAGCGGTGCTCAGGGGGTTACCCCTGGCTCTATGTTCAGAAATTGCTCTTGGCAAGGCTTGGGGGACCATATAGATTGCTAGGATTCGAACCACCATCCTTCTGCATGTGAGGCAAGCGCCCTACCTCCATGCTATCTCTCTGGCCTGAGATACTTACTTTTAAATGATGCTTGTTTGGAGGGAGGGTGTTCTCCAGCAGTGCCTGGGAACATGTAACATTCCCCCCACTCCCACCCCACTCGGAGGTGTTTCATTCCCTGTGATTCTGGGCCCAGCAGAACCAAGATCGCGTGAAAGAAACATTTGTAAAGCTGAGGGTGTTTAGGTTTGTAATTAAGTCGTATCGTTGTGAAATAAGATCTGTTCAGAAAGTGCATTGTTTCGTGCACGATCTGACACATTTTCTCTGGTGAACATCCTTTGGGTTGGATTCTCAAGGGACTCAAGGCACTGCAGTTTTTGGAAGGTGCGTGCATGTCTCATAGGAAACCTAGAGCATATACATCTTTAGATTAAGCTTAACGATAGAAAGAAAAGGGTAAAAACCTTGGAGAGCCAGTAGGCCATAACCCCAGCCTCCCATTTCATATTTTTTGCTTCACAGTCTTCCTGTGTAAGGACTTAAAAAGACTTCTCTGGAACAAGGTGAGTCCTAGGTCCTAGGTTTGGAGAAGTCTGTTCTTAGAAAGGAAGGTGAGAAGTTACACTTCATTTCCTTGTTCTTATCTATGGAAATGAAATTCCAAGTTGTTAATATCTTCTTAGAGGTAGGTCTACCCAGACCTTGTTCTAAAACTTACTTTTCCTTCTATATTAGTCTCTCTTCTACAATGTGGCCCAGCATTCAAATACAGAGAACGGAAGCTGTTCTCTCCTGATTTTTCAATAGTCATAGTTACAAAAAAATTTTCCCTGGGGTGAACAGCTTTCTAAAGCTTTTACATTGTCTCAGTTTCATCATTGGAAAGTAGAAAAGCAAGTTTTCACTTTTTTTTTTTTTTTTTTTATTGGACCATACATATCTGTACTCAAGGCTTACCTCCTGGTTCTGTGCTCAGAAATCACTCCTGGTTATACTCAAGGGACTATACAGATGCTGGGGATCAAACTCTTGTCTGCCACATGCAAGGCAAATACCCGCCATGCTGTACTATCATTTGGACCCTGAAAACCTGACTTCTGTGAGTCGTAATAAATTCCTTCAAGAGTCTACCCCATGGAAAGCCTATAAACTTTGTTTAATGTCATTTGGTTAAGTTATTAATTAGAATTAATAAGTAGTCTACATTAAATAAATATGGACAGAAATGACCCCTTCATTCTTGAGGCTGCAAGGAAACCATCTAGACCATTTCTGGTGGTAACTTTTTTTTTTTTTTTTTTTTTTTTTTTTTTTGGTTTTTGGGCCACACCTGGCGGTGCTCAGGGGTTACTCCTGGCTGTCTGCTCAGAAATAGCTCCTGGCAGGCACGGGGGACCATATGGGACACCGGATTCGAACCAACCACCTTTGGTCCTGGATCAGCTGCTTGCAAGGCAAACACCGCTGTGCTATCTCTCCGGGCCCATCTAGACCATTTCTAAAGCAGAGACTAGATATCAGAAATTCTGCTTATATTTTCCAGTATTTTTTAACTATAGAAGACAACTTATTAATATTTTATATATAGCTTGACATTAGCACCTTAACTTAATGTGTATGTATGAGTCATCTCACAGAATCACCACAAAAATAATAGGATATGGTCTGAAAGTAATACTATAGCCTTCTTGGCTTTTCTCACTGTTAGTCATTTTAATACAAAGTCATGTACCATAGGGGTTCCTTCAAAAAATGTTTATTGTTTACATACTGTAAATGAGGGTGGTGAGGTTGAATTCCAGGTGAGTAGAGTACCCACAAAGAAGCATCCACCAATCACTTGTATTTTAAATGGGAAAAGGATATTTATTTTTATTTTTTTTTTAAAGGATATGTTTTATTTATTTATATTAAGAGAGAGTAGGGAGTGGATTTTGTGTTAGCCAATCAAGTAGGACAGAAGAGGGGATTAAAATAGGGTGTGTTTTAGGGAAAGCAGGGTTTGTGCTCTGGGTATTCAAACAGGTTGTGTTTAAGGTAATTAACTACAAGATACTATGTGAAGGTCAACATTTTGGCTGCTATTCTCATGCTGCTCACCTTGGGTCAGAGGAGACAATGAGAAAGTCCAGTATGTCAGGTGAGGATAAGTGCTAGGAAGATGATCAAGCAGGAGGAAAAAAAGGGACCAGGTATCTGTCATCCTTTATTTAGGGTGATAAAGGAAACAGGCCAGAAAGCAGTGAGGCTGAACTCCACAGATACTAAAAGTATGTTCAAGGGCTCAGCAGAGAGAATGCTTCTGTGTTTCAAGATAGAGCAGAAGGGTTTACCTCAGAAAAGCAGTGCAGAACCCCACCATACTTAATGCATGAAGGTGGTAGTTCTGAAGACCCAATTAGTCTCTGCAACCCATATAGCCTTTCTGGTAAGGACTTTAGAGCAGAAATGTTGAGGATGTTCAAGGAACTCGAAAGAAACCATGGAACAGATAGCCAGTAAGCCTTGAGGATATGAAAGTAGAAATGAGAAAACTTCAAATAGAAATGAATCTGAAAAACTTGGTAGGTGAAATGAAAAACTCACTGGAACTCACTAGAAGGTCTCACTAGCAAAGTAACAGCTGCTGAGGACAAAATTAGTGAGCTCAAAGATGAGCTGCATAATACTTCCAGATAACAGCAGATGGAAAAAATCCTCATGCTAAGAGAGCTATTAGTTGAATTCAAGAGAAACAACGTTAAGAATCATGGGTTCCCAGTGAGCCAGGAAGAAAATCCCTGTGAAGAAGCAAAGAGGAGTTCCCAGAGATGAAGAGACTAAAAGAGACTCAAATAAAAGCACCCAAGGCACAGCTTAATACAATGATGAAAACCATAGAATACTGAAAGCAGCAAGATCTTTAAAGGAAATTACATACAAAGAAGCATCCTTAAGATCTACAGCAGGTTTATCACAAGCAACGCTTTAGGCCCAAAGGCAGAGGTGGGATACAGTGAAAAATGTTATTAAAATGAATGCCTTACCACAAGTACTTCACCCACATAGAGAGACTCATTCAGGTTTATAAAGGAAGGCTATAGAGCTTTCAGTTCTTTAGAACTGAAGGGGGTACTTTAAGGCAAGACAAACTCTACAAACACTGAACTTTTAGAGAAAGGTGGCACAAAATTCCATGACAGTCATCTCAGTGTCATTGCACTAAATGCACCAATTAAGAGATACTGGCAAAATGGATCAGAAAATTGAATACAACATTTTGTTGCCTGCACGAAATGCATTTTAATAGTCAGAGCAGACAATAGATTCAAAGTTAAGGGTTGAAAGACAATCCTTCACCCTTAAAAAGGTTGGGGTGGGGGCCAGAAAGAGAGCACAGAGGTAGGTTGTTTGCCTTGCACACAGCCAACCCAGGACAGATCTGGATTCGATCTCTGGCATCCCATATGTCCCTGAGCCTGTCATGAGTGATTTCTGAACACAGAACCAAAGGTAACACCCCTGAGTGCCTCCAGTTTGGGCCCACAACCCATCAATAAAATAGCATACTCTTAACCATATATATATGCACCCAATAAGGAGCCAGCAAAATACCAAATGCTTATATTTAACAATCTATTAAATATAAAATTACAGTTAAATCTTACTACAACAATATTTTTTATTGCTAATTTGTTTCCAGGTCATAACTTCTGCACATAGGACCATGTGCCACAGTCAACCCTTTTCTACAGTAGCATGTTCTCAGGCTGCTGAGTTCTTTCTCTAGGACACCAGAAGTATTTGGACATGATTCCCATTAACCTGAGAAATGATTTGGGGGGTGGGGTGGGTGTTAGGGTTTACGGTCCTTAGTTCTCTCTAAATAGCATTCCCAAAGAGGAAATGTTTGATTCAGCATGTGATACTGAGTTGTTCTGGTTTTTGCTTGTAAAAAAGTTTCCATTAAGGGGCTAGAGGTAAGGCTAGAGGTAGCGCCTTTCAAGCGCTAGCCTAGGACGGACCACGGACCTCAATTCGATTCCCCAGTGTTCCATATGGTCCCCCCAAGCCAGGAGCAATTTCTGAAAACATAGCCAGAAGTAATACCCCTGAGCGTTAATGGGTGTGGCCCCAAAACAAAAGTTTCCTTTAAGACTTTATGTCTTGGACTTTAGGATATTTTATTAATCATTCTTAGATTTCTATCACAAGGTTAGTCAAAAATGAGTGAGTGCTCAGTTATCAGAACCTATATAAAGATATCTTTGGCATTTCTCAAGTAACTACCAATATGGTTTTTTTTCTTTTTCCATTACACATATTTTAATGTGAAAATGTTCTGCATAGACTCCTGAGCTTGTTTAAATCTTAATTCTTTCACAGAATGAAGTTAACAAGTTCAGTTGGCAGTATAAATTTGATAGTCTTATTCAACGAGTTGATTTGTAGTTTTGTTTTGTTTTGTTTTGTTTTTAAGGTTAAAACTACCTCTGGATTGCTATATATAACCAAACTGGCTTGAGATTGGAACCAACAGAAATTGACATTGTCTCCACTATGTCCTGGCTTTATGATTTGTTGAGTTCTTATCCCCTTTGTACTAGTTCTTCACCTATAGCATGATTCAAATTAGTTGGACTTACTTACTAGACCCTAATGTTACTTTGGTAATGAATATTGATATAATATGCCTTAGTCAAAACCTGGCAACACATAGTAAGTTCTCAATTAATATTATTAGCTATTGGGGCCAGCGAGGTGGCACTAGAGGTAAGGTGTCTGCCTTGCAAGCACTAGCCAAAGAAGGACCACAGTTCGATCCCCCAGCGTCCCATATGGTCCCCCCAAGCCAGGGGCAATTTCTGAGCACTTAGCCAGGAGTAACCCCTGAGCATCAAATGGGTGTGGCCCGAAAAAAAAATATATATATATATATGTATTAGTAGCTATTATTCATGTAAAATCTTAATTCAACTCATCTCTCCCCCCCTTTTGGGCCATACTCAGTGGTGCTCAGGACTTAGTCCTGGCTTTGCACCAGTGACTTAATTCTTTTTTTCTTTTTTTTATTTATTGATTGGTTGGTTCTTGGGCCACACCCAGTGGTACTCTGGGGTCACTGCTGGCTCTGCACTCAAATCAAACTGGATCCCTCCCGGATTAGCCACCCAAGGCAAATGCCCAACCACTGTGCTATCTCCTCGGCCCCATCAAGGACTTATTTCTGTTGGTGCTCAAGGGACCATATGGTGGGCCAGAATTGGACCCGGCTTGGATGCATACAAAGCAAATACCTTACTGCTATAGTATCTCTAGTCTGTATCTTCATTATTTTTAATTCCATATGTTTTTATATGGTAGAAGTTATTGAATGTGAATTGTGAAATAATAGTATATATTGGGGACGGAGAGATAGCACACTGTTAAGGTGTTTGCCTTGCACGCAACCAACACAGGACAGACCCCGGTTCGAATCCTGGCATCCCATATGGTCCCCCGAGCCTCCCAAGAGAGACTCTAAGCGCAGAACCAGGAGTAACCCCTGAGTGCCACCTGGTGTGACCCAAAAACCAAAAAAGAAATAATAGTATATAGCAAAGGGCTTCTCTCATTCTCTAGGAACAAACAGCTGAAACATGGTTGATGCTTATTGATCTTATTTGTGTACTTGTGTAAACAACTACAAGGGTTTATACAATAATAGAAAATATTGTGTATACTTAGGTCCAAATACTTAGTCTTCTGTTCTTTCATGTCACAAATTATCTTTTATCTGGAAATTTCATTCTAATAAAGTCAAATACATAATAGTCAGACAATCAGGATCACATAGATGAACTTTGTGAAAAAAATTAAGCTATATTTAAGTATCACAGACATTTGGTTTTGAAAGAACTTAGCACTCTTAGTGGATAAATAAAAGGGCAAGTGATTGGTGTACTGATCTTTAATAAGAACTACAGTGTGTATTTTTTTCCATGAATGTATGATGGCTATAAGATCTTTTTTTATTTTTACATTTTCTTAAAACTCAGAAGTATGTGAGGATGAAACTTGATTATCCTGTTGAATATCCTGTTTATTTTCAGATTTCAACTATTGCAGAAAGTGAAGATTCACAAGAGTCGGTGGATAGCGTAACAGATTCCCAGAAAAGAAGAGAAATTCTCTCAAGAAGGCCTTCCTACAGGTGTGCAATTTAACAGTTAAAAGTTCAGAAGCATTGGGCCAGATCAGGTGGGCAATTTCCTTCCCTGGGGCTTACCATGCATGATCCCCAGCACTCTATAGGTCCAGATTCTTTGAGCTGCCATAGGAGTGATCCCCGAGTACATATATTTGGGTGTAGCCCTAAAGCAAAAAAAAAGAGAGAGAGAGAAAAAACCACAACAGTTTTGGAAACATGGGTTTTCTAAAATCTAGGCAAATGTTATCTGCATTTGATGTGGAAAAAGGAAAACCTGGCTCTCTAAATTTAGGCAAATAATGTGACATAAAATATGTACTTCATGTGCAAAAAAACGTTAAGGAATTTGCCTTAATTATCTTCTAAACTGACCTATATCCCAGCAGAGGCCATTTAAACAATCACACTGTAGGGCCTAAGGAATGGAACAATTCAATGGGAAATGTAGAGAGAGAGCATAAAAACACTGCAACCCTCCTTATGGTCAGACCTGAAGAAGGAGTATCCTTTTTCATTGCTAGGAATTCTTTTTTTTTTTTTTTTTTATAATTTTTTATTATGAATTATGAGAACAAAAGATGCAAAGAAAGAGGATAAGGTAAAGTTACAGTGGAAGGACAATCACCCATAACATAATTATCAGAAGAAGTCCCCTTGCTGATATCTTAACTTTGAATTTTCACCAAAGAAAGTTAAGATAAATAAAACAGAATCCATGTGCAATTACTTTTTCCCTCAAGTCCCCAGATTGTAGCACATTATAATATTTCTCAACAGCACACAAGGCAATCTAAAGCCATCAAACTTACGTAACTCCTTAAACATTAGAGGCATAGTATTTTTTACATTTCCATGTACATGCATATTAGCTTAAGTTAACCTCAAATTTTAAGTGGGTGTGTTTTAAGGATTAGAGTCAAAGGAGCACAGTAAAAACGGTGTTAGAGTGGCAATTGTTGTTTGCATAGGCCCACCAAAATATGAGAGGCATGGAAAGGAATAGCCTTGGCCTAAATACAAAGAGATCCTACCCCTGAAGTTTCCTGGCATAAGACCAGCTCTAGGCCTCAGGAAAGTTATCGTTCGCTCCAAGACATTGTCCGTAGCGCCAACACACTTATCACACAGTCTCTGTTGTTGGTCTCATGTTTCTGTATTAAAGATTCTGGAATCTGCATGTCCTACATTGAAGTCATGATGTGGAGTGCCTTCTCGTTTCACCTCACCATGAAAGGGGAATGCAGGAAGCCCTGTCCTGTAAGCAGGTTGTTGTTGTTAAGTCTTCTCAGTGTTAAGGGAAGTCTCTTTTGAGCAGGACGATGTCTGAGCAGTGGTAGGGTCTTCCGAGGTAGAGGATTGCTTCCAGGTGATGTTATAGACAAACCTCACCATAAAGGGGCAATACAGCAAGCCCTGTCCAGTAAACAGGTCATTGTTCTTGTTGTCTTCTCAGTGTTAAGGGATGTCTCTTTTGAGTAGATCGATGTCAGAGCAGCTGTAGGGTCGTCCCTGGTACAGGAATGCCTCCGGGTGATGTTATATACAACCTTGGATGTTTTGTAAATGTCTTCTGTAGATCAAGGGGTAAATGGAGAATGCCCATTCTTCTGAGGCCTGTGCCAGGTCTTTATGTCAATGTTCAGGGTGTAAGGTCTCATTGCACTACAAGATTTGTGTGTTCCCATTTCTATTAGATAAGAACTTATTGGTATGTATAGTATTTTCCCATGTCAGTGTGCCTACGCAAACAAGATATAAAGCCACGTGGTGCTATCAGATATATGGGGGCATAAGAACATTTCCAACAAGACCCATGACTTGGTTCAAACATAAGTATTAAACTGAGGGATTCTTTCACACCAAATTCCATATTGAGCAGTTCACAAAGAGAAGATAAAAAACATGGGGGGGGGGGGGGGATCATCACTGTATAAGAAAGTATTTAGCAAAAGTTATAGCCGTCAAAGAAAACACCCATAAAATGTTGAAAAGATATGTGTCCTTTTTATGCCTTTTAAAATAGTTGGGTGGGTGTTAACTCTAGGGCACCACTTTGGTCTGTGAATTAGGACTCAACAGTGGCACCACTTTGGTCTGTGAATTAGGACTCAACAGTACTTAAGTTAGAATGGGTAAAAAAGGAGTAATGATGATAGGAGTTAAAGAAGTTAAAGAGAAATATGAACTTATGAAGGGGTATGCAAAAGGGCAGAGTACAAAATGGACATTCTGCATACATAAAAACATAATTCAATGATAGTGAGTACTATTAATGTTTCTTGTGAGAGTACTATTAATGTTTCTTGTGCGCGCGGGGGCTGGACAGAGATTACCAGTGCCAGCCAAACCTCCTCCTGCTAGACTCCCGGCTCCCAGGAAGGAGAGATCCTTCAAGAAGCTGGGAGAACAGAAGTTCAGAGCCCCACCCAGACCCTCCCTAAGGAGCCGCATGGATAGTGGGGGAAGGCCTAGGGTACCTTCAAGCTCCACCGAGGGACCCAACTCACCGGCTTGCCCAGGGGTGTGGCCCGGGGAAGCCCTGGAGATCTGGAGCAAGGCGGCAGAGGGGTGCTGGGGTTACCCAAATCCCGCACCCCCCCTAGGCCTGGCCAAGCAGGCCTCCGGCATGGCGTGGGCCTGCCAAACCTCCTCCTGCTAGACTCGCTAGGAATTCTTGAGACCTTGTCTCTAGGTCCTGATTACAGCAACTCTTCTGTTGTTTTCCTTGTGAGATTCTCAGGAAGTTGGGGAATAGGGATTAATTGATGCAGTACAGCCAGATGAATCTTTGTTGAATCTTTATTGGAGTAGCCCAGAGGGAGGGAGTTCTTGAAGGGCTCTCCAAATTAGTTTTGTCTGACTGGGCACATTTCCCTGCCATTTTTAGCAGAGGAACTTTAAAGCCAAGGTTTGTACATGATAAAACCTGAAAGACTAGTACCACAGTGAATTAGGGAAGAGGGGGGTTTGGTAAATGGGAGGTAAATACTTTGAAATATTGTATTAGCTAAGGAGGGATATTAAAAACAAATAGGAACTGATAATGATTCAAATCCTGCGTTTAAAATAGACACATTTGGGGCCAGAGCAATAGCACAGCGGCCCTGCACACGGCCGACCTGGGTTCGATTCCTGGCATCCCATATGGTCCTCCAAGGCTGCAAGGAGCAATTTCTGAACCCCGCTGGGTGTGTCCTCAAAAAATAAAATAAGGGGCCGGGCGGTGGCGCTGGAGGTAAGGTGCCTGCCTTGCCTTCGCTAGCCTAGGACGGACCGCGGTTCGATCCCCCGGCGTCCCATATGGTCCCCCAAGAAGCCAGGAGCAACTTCTGAGCGCATAGCCAGGAGTAACCCCTGAGCGTCACAGGGTGTGGCCCAAAAACCAAAAAAAAAAATAAATAAATAAATAAAATAAAATAAAATAAAATAAAATAGACACATTTAAACTAATTAATTGCTCAAGTATAGGAGTTGGGATTCAGAGTTAATTTGAAAAAGATCGTGTTGTTGGCAAAATATAGCATATGAAACACAAAGCTGTTGCAAGGCTACATTAGTGCAACATGGAGGGAATTCTGCATCTTGAAAAACACATTTGGGGTTTTCTTTAAGAGAATGTGGACTGTTGATCTCCACAAGAACAACCAGGATGATCTGAAGCAGCATTGCTTGAGAAACTGAAAGAAAAAAAAAGCTAAGAGGGGCACAGGGAATCAACTCAGTGTTCAGATGAATGAGGTGTGGATTCAGCCCTCAAACACTGACACACACACACACACACACACACACACACAAATGGGGGAAATAAGGTGAATAGCTGGAGATATGGTACAGCAGGGATGGTACTTGCCTGCTACACAGCCAGCCTGGTCTGATCTCCTGACTTCTATATGGTCTCCCAAGCTCTATCAGTAGAAATCCCTGAGCACAGCCGACCATGGCTCAAAAATAAGCATATCAACAGAAGGAATGTTACTGCCTTTATAAATGGGGAGGTCTGTTTATGTACAGATCATTTTGTGAGAGCCTATGTTTATTTCAATAGGGTTTGGGTTACACACTCAGTAGTGCTCACAAGCTGCCCCCAGTTTGGTGCTTGGGAGGTTGCTCCTGCCAGTGCTTGCAGGACCATCTAGTCGGCTACAATTGGGCCCATTAGGATGCAAACATCTTGTTTTGTTTTGTTTTGTTTGTTTTGTTTTGGGGCCACACCCGGTAACGCTCAGAAGTTGCTCCTGGCTTGGGGGACCATATGGGACGCCGGAGGATGGAACCAGTCCAAGGCTAGCGCAGGCAAGGCAGGCACCTTACCTCTAGCGCCACCGCCCAGCCCCGGATGCAAACATCTTACTTACACTGGTCCTTTCACCCATCTCCCTTTCCTGAAAAGTTTTAAAACATCACATAATGGCACCTCTCCTGGGTTCTTTGTAGTTTGTGCACACTCGTGTATCTAGCTACATGGGTGTGTTGTCCAAGAGTAGGTGCCTGGAGCCATGCTGACTAGGAAGCAGACACTCTTAACGGGCAAAGCTACGCTGCTGTTGTCCACCCAACCCCCCTGTTCTCTGGGGTTACTCAAATTCTAGGGGGTTGCTCCTGATAGTCACGGGGCTTCGGGTGGTGCTGGGAACTGAATCTGAGGTCCCATGTGCAGGGCATGTGCATGAGGCCTTTTGGCCATCTCCTGCCCGTGCAACTGTTATTTACTTTTTATTTTGGTTGCAGCACACTTGTCATGGCCCCATTGGGGTTATGGCCTTAGTCTGAAGACATTGCTCTAAGGCTAAGAAGCCTGAGGATGTGGGTAGCAATCCAAATGTAAATCAGCATCTGGTTGCAAATACTGCAAGCCCTGATTTGGTTCCTGGCGTTGCATGTGGGCCCCTGAACACTACTGATAGTTGTAAGTTCTCCCTCATATCGAATGACATTCTTTGGATAGACTCTTAAGTTACTCATGCAGGCTGATTTGTTTGAAATTCTAGGCTTTAGCCTTTACCCTCTGTTCCCTATGTCAATGTCTTGAAATATGAGGGAAGTTTAATCATCTGTTTTGTGTTCTGTTCTAGACTTTTTATTCCTATCCTGATCATATATTTTTATGCCATGTAAACATTTTTTAAATATACATCTTTATTCAGCCATGTAGACATTTAGTTTCTAAGATATACCTATATAGAAACATGTACCCATCCATCTATGGGTCATACTTACATAACAAACAGAAATAGTTAACATAAAATGGAAATTGGCACCCATCTTTCTTTTTTCAGCTCCACCAGATTGTCTCTTTACGCTTCATGTTTGGTTTTGTTATTTTTATTTATTTATTTATTTATTTTTGGTTATTGGCTCACACCCAGCAGCGTTCAGGGGTTCCTCCTGGCTCTACGCTCAGAAATCGCTCCTGGCAGGCGTGGGGGACCATATGGGATGCCAGGATTCGAACCACCGTCCTTCAAACGCCTTACCTCCATGCTGTCTCTCCGGCCCAAGGCTTCATGTTTTATAGCATGTGTGTTTGTGTGTAAATGAGTAGATATGCAGATTTTTCCATAAAAAGTGATGCTGGAAACTAGCTTGGGACCAACTACAGGGGAATAAGAAAAGTGAGCAACAGTCAGAGTTCTGGGGCTTTGGTTTTATTGGGAGAGAAAGGAGAAAGGAGAGGAGCGATCTTGTGTCAGTGTTTCTGCAAGCACAATGGAAGGGCACATTCTGAGACTTTCAGGGTTGTGTGGTCCCTGGGCCCAATCCCAAGTGCTGCATTCCCCCTTCAGGGATATGTGTATTTAGTTCCAGGCTTTGGGCCCCCGATCCTGAGTGCTGTATTCCCCCTTCGGGGATATGTGTATTTAGTTCCAGGCTTTCCTGCTCCACCACCTTTGGAGAAGCCTAGACTCTCCCTTGAGCTTCCCACCTCACCTTCCTCAGCAACTCCTGATAAAACCTGTTTTTACCGTATTTTCCAGCATATAAGACAACCCCCTCATTTTGCAGTTAAAACATAGATTTAGGCCTATTTTCGCTGTATAAGACAGAATGTTCCTGTATTGCAACTGTATGTACCACAGTGAGCCAATCACAACAAGCAAAGGCTCAAAGGTTATACTGTAATAGACTTTCTCTCTGACTCTGGCCAATCTGAGCAGGCTTTTTACTATGTAGATTCGGGTCCAGAACATTGTCTACTTTGCATACATAAAAAGCCTGCTTGGATTGACTGAGTTAGAGAGGCAGTCCGAGCAGCCTTGCAGTGATTGGTGCAGGATCGGAGTTAGAGAGGCAGTCCGAGCAGCCTTGCAGTGATTGGTGCAGGATCGAGTTGAAAAATTTGTCTTGTGGCAATATCCAGACAATTTTCGTTTAGCGGCTTATCGAAATGTTTTTCGGGATATACTTGACGTATAGGACGACCCCCGATTTTCAGTTTACTTTTTTGTTTGTTTGTTTGTTTGTTTCAAAAGTCATTTTATACGCCAGAAAATGCAGTACTTAAAATCAAATAGCACAGCGAGTAGGCGTTTGCATTCCATACGTCTGGCCCAGCTTCGATTCCCAGCATCCCATATGGTCCCGAGAGCACTGCCAGGAGTAACACCTGAGCACTCCTTGGTGTGGCCCAGAAACCAATTCTGTAGGTATGTTTATATTCTTTAATAAGAGTTGTGCCAGGTGATTCTTGCAAGTCTATGTTCTGTAAGTAGTAGTATTTACTCTAAATTTTAACTGTTTAAAAAAGATTCTGAGTTGAGAAGTTGAAAGTTGGATTTGCGGTGTTCGTTTTCACCCTCAAATTAAAAAAAAAAGTATTTTGTTGATTTGGGGACCATACCTTGGTGGTACTCAGAAGATCACACTACACTGTCTTGGGGATCCAAAGCCCTGCAGGGGGATCTCTCGTTGCTGTCCCCTCAGTTTTTAATTTATGTTAGAGAGATCTATCCCTTTACCTAGGAGATCTGAAAGTTCTCCGCAGCATTATTCATCCTGTTTTGGCTTTCCTTTTCTTATTCTAAAGGATTTTGGGGTAGTTAAATCTTGTTTTGTTTTTGTTTGTTTGTTTGTTTTTTGGTTTTTGGGCCACACCCTGTGACGCTCAGGGGTTACTCCTGGCTATGCGCTCAGAAGTTGCTCCTGGCTTCTTGGGGGACCATATGGGACGCCGGGGGATCAAACCGCGGTCCGTCCTAGGCTAGCGCAGGCAAGGCAGGCACCTTACCTCCAGCGCCACCGCCCGGCCCCTTGTTTTGTTTTTTATAGTTGATTTGTTGTTGGTGAAGTGAAATTTTTTTATTCAAAGAAATTTTATTACAATTATGGGGGAAAGGGGAGAGCTACATGTGTCCTAGAGGGGCCTGGCTTCCCCAGAATGGACATCCATTCTTCATAATGGGTTCAAGAACATGGGACATGTTTCTATTCGACTTCATTTTTATTGAAATCCTAATCCATTTTTAATTGTGTGTGAAGTTTTTTTCTCTAATTCTTAAATTTTGAACTTCTGCGTTAAGAACTAGCAGCTCCGTTGACTTCCTGTATTTTCCCCCAAATTGTATGTGACCACTGAATGTCACTTTCCACTAACAGGCTCTTTATTTTTCCAGAAAAATTTTGAATGATCTCTCTTCTGATGCACCCGGGGTTCCGCGGATTGAGGAAGAGAAGTCGGAAGAGGAGGCGTCAGCCCCTGCCATCACCACAGTGACGGTGCCAACGCCCATCTACCAGACGAGCAGCGGACAGTATAGTGAGTGACAGAAACCAAAGAAAAGACCTGGGTCCCAGTTTTCCTTAGTTCTTCCAGAAGTTTCTTTTGTAGTTCAGCCCACTCATGTCTGTAGTGGATAATCTTCCTTTCGAGGTTTTAGTTAAGATTGATCGAGTTTGTGAGTATAGATTGTTATAAAGTACTTTTGAATTATGCTTTTGTTGCATCAAAGGCATTTTTGTGAGTAGTACTTTTGTCACTCTACTCCATCTGTTTTCATCTCTTTATTTTGATTTATTCATTAAATTCAGTACTCTGGTTATATAGTATCCCTTCATTAATTATGAGATTTCCCTTCTGCATCCTTATATGCCCTTTGGATCTAATCAGTATCAGAAATGCTGTAAAAGTATATCAGTTTCTAGTTTCTGTGGCTTTAATTTGCATTTGAAGAGAATCCCAACTAGCTAGTTTCTTTCTTATTTTCCTCCAGATCTGTATCACTGGTTCATAGCCAGAAGAAAGGATCATCCCCTCAATACAGTGAAATTTAGTTCCATTTCCCTTTTCACTTTTCTTGTATCACATTTCTTACTCTCAAATTTGTTTTCTAGGGCCCAGAGAGATAGCACAGCGGCGTTTGCCTTGCAAGCAGCCGATCCAGGACCAAAGGTGGTTGGTTCGAATCCCAGTGTCCTATATGGTCCCCCGTGCCTGCCAGGGGTAACCCCTGAGCATCGCCGGGTGTGGCCCAAATAAAAACCAAAACAAGGGCCCGGAGAGATAGCACAGGCGTTTGCCTTGCAAGCAGCCGATCCAGGAACAAAGGTGGTTGGTTTGAATCCCAGTGTCCCTTATGGTTCCCCCGTGCCTGCCAGGAGCTATTTCTGAGCAGACAGCCAGGAGTAACCCCTGAGCACTGCCAGGTGTGACCCAAAAAAACAAAAACAAAAACAAAAACAAAACAAAATTTATTTTCTAACATGGCAACATCATCAGTATTATGTAGTTAATGCTAGAGTAAAGAAAATAAGGGTTGCAAAGTGGTATCTTGTTAGAAACAAATAACAAAGGAATTTAATATTTTTCTCATTTGCCTATTTTAAACAAATTTTATGCAAATTTTAATGTTCATCTAGTACATTTGTATAGTGGCATTTTAGTAGTGTATAGTGGTATATATTGGTATTGAATTAAGCATTACCTTTTATAGTTTTATGTGATATTAATTATACTCATAACAGTAAAATCTATTGGGTTTTAGTCGCCATTACCCAAGGAGGGGCAATCCAGCTGGCCAACAATGGCACGGACGGGGTACAAGGCCTGCAGACGCTGACCATGACCAATGCCGCTGCCACCCAGCCAGGTACCACGATCCTTCAGTATGCACAGACCACGGACGGGCAGCAGATCCTGGTACCCAGCAATCAAGTTGTCGTTCAAGGTAAGGGAAGTGGGGTTTCACCCATGTGGTAGATTCTTTGAGAGATTAAAATTGTATAAGAACTGAGAGTGTGTCACTACAAGTCACTGTTAAAATACAGTTCATTGCTCCTCGTTTTAGATACGATTTCCCATGAAATCGTCCATTATTCCAGTTGTACCAGGATGTCATGGCATAAAAACAATTGTTTTCAGTTTTAAAAATGTAATCACTTGGGGCCGAAGCTATAGCACAGCGGTACCTTACAGGTGGTCAACTCAGGATGGACCAAGATCCGATTCCTGGCATCCAGTATGGTCCCCCGAGCCTGCAAGGGGGCGATTTCTGAACGCACACCCAGGAGTGTGTCAGCCCCCCCCCCCAAAAAAAAAAAAGTAATTCTTACCTTTGAGAACCTTAAGCACTTAGAGGGGAGGAACAAGATAAGTCAGAGAGAAGACCGGAATCAGACTCGAGGTTGCCACCTCAATTGGTTGTGAAACTTGCTAGAAGGTCCCAACTCTGAATGACCTTTGTATTTTCGTAAGTTAAAGAGGATTTGAATTAAATCACTGATAAGAATTTTGGGAGGTAGAATTCTGCTTCTCTTTATGATTAAAAATAAATTTTATTTTCACATGATTTTTATATAATTATTATATATGTGAAATGTATATTATTAAATATATATAATATTTTTCACATGAAAATTCTGTTTTTTAAAACCCCCTCTTTTTTTTAAGACTCACTTTTTATTTCAAATGAAAGCATCATAATCTGGAAAAAAGTTCTACCAGAATACAAGTGTGCTGGTCTGCAGCAAAAGGGTAGTAGTTAAACCATGGTTAGTTTTGTTTGAACTTCCTTTTTGTTTTTTTGTTTCGGGGTGGGGGGTCACACCCGGCAGTGCTCAGGGGTTACTCCTGGCTCCATACTCAGAAATCGCTCCTGGCAGGCTCAGGGGACCATATGGGATGCTGGGATTCGAACCAATGACCTTTTGCATGAAAGGCAAATGCCTTATCTCCATGCTATCTCTCCAGTCCTTTTGTGTGAATTTCTAATTTTTGTTTGACTTTCCTTTTTTTTTTTTGGAATATTTGTAGATGAGAGTTGGCTTTTTCTGTGAATTATTTTAAAGATATGGTTTAAGTTAGATTGAAAATTTTCTTACTGAGAAAAATAAAAATGTGTTTCTAAAAATATTTTCATTAGTAGTAACATGTTTTCCCTTGGTGTAATGACTGTTGAACAGTTGTGCCCCTCACTGTGTGGATAATAACTTAAGAATTGTAAAATATCAACTAACATCCTAACTTATTTACAGGGACCGAATGTATTTACAAAAACCATTTTGTTAAATACTATTGAGAAAGGTAATATTTTGCTTATTGAGAGAAAAAAAAACGCTTTCACTTTACATGTATGAACTAAAAAATTGTTAAGCAGGTATACACAAAAGGGGCCACAGGGGGAAGGTACAGGATGCATGTTGGTAACGGGTAGAGGGAGGACAACACTGGTGGTGAGAATGGCCCTAATTCACATTGGTCACAATAAAAATAATTTAAAAATATTGTGAAGCAGGGACCAAAGCAAAAGCACAACGGGTAAGGCATTTGCCTTGCACACAGTAAACCCAGATTTGATTCCCGATACTCCTTATTGTCCCATATGGTTCCCCAAGCCTGCCAGGAGTGATTTTTGAACGAAGAGCCAGGAGTAACCCCTAAGTGCTTCCAGGTATGGTCCAAAAAAAAAAAAAACTGAAGCAGAATGTGTGTGAATTTGAATTCTGGACGTTAGTTTGAAGATGCTAACACGTTTAGTATATAAATCTTTTTCTTTTAAGCAACACATTGCAATGAGTACTAAATATAACAAAATATGAATGATTTTATAAAGTTTTCAAATGATCTCAGACTGTTAGGTTCCATATTTTAAGGAGGTCATATTTTGGGTGGTGGCACACCCAGTGACACTCAGGGTGTTACTCCTGACTATGCGCTCAGAAATCGCTCCTGGCTTGGGGGACCATATGGGACTCGGGGGAATTGAACCAAGGTACATCCTAAGCTAGCACCAGCAAGGCAGACACCTTACCGCTCCATGCCACCGATCCGGCTAGGAAGTCATATTATTAACAGTGATTTGACACACAGTGATTGTTTCTTTTTCCAAGTGATGGATCATTTAGAGGTTAGAGAAATCAAAAAGTTTGTTAGCCAGTGTTTGAGTACTATAATTGGCATCAACAATTAGATTTTAGATCTATTGCAGTTTTGTTTCAATGAGAAATTTACAGTAGTTCACTTGATTTTCTCTTCCATTTTTGCTATTATATGAAAATATCATGGTTGTTTTTATGTCATGGCAAGAGTCTACTTGAAATTTTTTTTTTCCCTTGCATTCTCAATATCCCAGGAAGACACTGAGGATGACTGATCTAGGAAGATCCAGCTGTCTGCTCCTTTCCTTTTAGATGCCAGGTTGCTGACCATGTTGGGCACAGAATAGGCCTGTTCCAGGAAGGAGTGTAGTGGTGAGAGGCCCAACACCACTGAGCCTGTTGAAGTGACTTTTCAATAATGACCCAAAGAAAGTGCCCATTCCCTCACTGTCCTCTAGCTTTCTCTGGGCCTTCAGTCCAGAGTGCACTATTGGTTTTGTGGAGACGAATATGTCTTGGTGTCCCTGTTTGACCCATGCTCACTGTTCCTCTCTCCAGCCGCTTCCGGGGATGTCCAGACGTATCAGATCCGAACAGCGCCCACCAGCACCATCGCCCCTGGGGTGGTGATGGCGTCGTCCCCAGCACTTCCAACACAGCCTGCCGAGGAGGCAGCTCGAAAGAGGGAGGTTCGCCTGATGAAGAACAGGTACTGGAACTAGGCGGCCGTGTTAATGGGCCAAGCACTACTTTGTAGTCAAGACATGGAACTTTTACAGTCTCCTAAAAATTGCTTCTTTGCATTAAGGGTCTTTATTTTTTCTGCTAAAATTGATAGCCTCTTGGGGCCGGAGAGATAGCATGGAGGTAAGGCATTTGTTTACCTTCATATAGGTCAGTGGTTCCAATCCCAGCATCCCATAGGGTTCCCTGAGCCTGCCAGGAGTAACCCGAGTACTGCTGGATATGACCCAAAAAACAAAAAAAGATAGCCCTCATTAAAGCTTCTTTCTGTTGGGAAGATGGGTCTCCCACACAATGATGCTCAGGGGTTACTCCTGGCTCTGCTCACAGGAATCACTCCTGGCAGTGCTCAGGGGACCATGTGGGGTGCCCAAGATGAGGCAGGTGCCCACTATCATTTTGTTCCCAAACCTTTTTATTTAGGAGATGACTAAGGGGATCATGGCTTGCTCTCATCATAGAGGAGTTTTCTTTTTTGGGTTTTTTTTTTTTTTTTTTTTTTGTTTGTTTGTTTGTTTTTGTTTTTTAGTTTTTGGGCCACACCCATTTGACGCTCAGGGGTTACTCCTGGCTATGCGCTCAGAAATCACCCCTGGCTTGGGGGGACCATATGGGACACCGGGGGGATCGAACCGCAGTCTGTCCTACGCTAGCGCTTGCAAGGCAGACACCTTACCTCTAGCGCCACCTTCCCGGCCCCAGGAGTTTTCTTTTTTATGACTTCACTCTGTGGCATTGTTATATTTTCACTATGGCTAGCTAGGTAATTTAAAAGTTACGTATCGCCGTGAACATACTGAAATTAAGTGTGATGTTTTATTTATTAGATTATAAAGCAAATTATTTAAGTTTTATAATTATGCTTTAATGAATATTGTCTATACTCAAAATGATGTGAGCAAAGTTATTTTTGAAACTAGAGTCAGTCTAGTAGTAACTTGTTACTACTATAATCTTAAAACAATCTTCAATTCTGGGAATGCCACATATCAAATTGGAATGCTTGCAAGTGCCCAGTCTGGTTTCATTTCACTCATGCTACTAGGGTACCTGCCCCTAGCCTGTGTTTCTCCCAGGCCCTTCTAAAAGTTTACTAGATTTAGATCTTCAGTGATTTCAAGTTCACTTTCTTATGTGACATAAGCACCTCTCTTCGTTGTTACTTTGTTGGATATTCAAGATTTAGCAACAGGTGGTTCTGAAAATAATGCATTTGTGAACTTTTTTGTTTTGTTTTGTTTGTTTGTTTGTTTTGTTTTTGGGTTACACCCAGCTTTGCTCAAGGGTTACTCCTAGTTCTACGCTCAGAAATCGCTCCTGGCAGGCTCGAGGATCATATTGGATGCCTGGATTTGAACCAACGGCCTTCTGCATGCAAGGCAAATGCCTTACCTCCATGCTATCTCTCTGGCCCCTGAACTTAACTTTCCTTTTTTCTTTTTTTCTTTTTTTGGTTTTGGGTCATACCCGGCAGCGCTCAGGGATTACTCCTGGCTCTATGCTCAGAAATCGCTCCTCGGGGGACTCGGGACCATATGGGATGCCAGAATTCGAACCACCATCCTTCTGCATGCAAGGCTAATGCCCTACCTCCATGCTATCTCTCCAGCACATTTGTGAACTTTTTAGTGACCATTCTGCTCTTTTGATTGGGCCATACCCGTCGTTGCTCGTGGGTTACTCCTGCCTCTCTGCTCAGAAATCTCTCCTGGCAGGCTCGGGGGATGATATGTGATGCTGGGATACGAACCACCATTGGTCCTGGGTCAGCCGCTTGCATGGCAAACATCTTACCGCTGTACTATCTCTCCGGCCCCCTCATAGCTTATTTTTTTAATTAATATTTTGCTATGTAAAAATTTAAAGTTTTGTGTAGGCTATTTCCAAGTCACTCTGTATTTTCTCAATTATCTAATCTGGGGCCAGGGCACTAACACAGTCAGGAGTGTGTTTGCCTTGCATGAGGTTGACCCAGGTTCCATCCCTTGGCATTCCATGTGATTTTTCCCCCCCAAGCACCACTAGGAATGACCTCTGAGTGCAGAACCAAGAGTAACCCCTAAACACTTACCAGTTATGGTCCAAAAAAAGCAAACAAACAAACAAACAAAAAAATCAAATGTCTAATCTGAGGAGATAGCACAGCGTAGGGCATTTGCCTTGAACAGCAGCTGATCCAGGACAGACTTAGGTTCGATTCCTTGCATCCCATATGGTCCCCCGAGCCTGCCAGGAGCGATTTCTGCACACAGAGCCAGGATTAACCCCTGAGCACCAGGTGTGGGCATCCCCAAGAAATATTTTTTTGCCTGATCTTTAATAGACTCAACTGCTCGTTACTTTGAGCAAATTCTCTAAAAGAAGCTATATTGTGCCCTCATGTGTTGTTGTTTTTTTTTTTAATGCCTGTTTTTAACTTGTAGAGAAGCAGCCAGAGAATGCCGAAGAAAGAAGAAAGAGTATGTGAAATGTTTAGAAAACAGAGTGGCAGTGCTGGAAAACCAAAACAAGACACTGATCGAGGAGCTCAAAGCACTTAAGGACCTTTACTGCCACAAATCAGATTAATTTGGAATTTCAATTCACTTCACCTGCTTTGGTGGAAAAAAGGACCGGCTTGGCCACAAACAGAAAGACAAAATAGACATCTTATTTTCTAAAACATTTCTTTTTTTCTATGCGCAAAACTGCCTGGAAGCTACTACAGAATTTCATTCATTTGTGCTTTTGCATTAAACTGTGAATGTTACAGAACCGGCCTCTTCTCCCCTCAAGAAATCTCCAACGCCAGGAATCATGAAGAGAGACTTCTGCTTGCCTGCCCCCCCACCTCCCCCAGAAGCGATTATTTTGTTTACCCAGAAATCGCTGGGAGACACAAGAAAAGGAACCCCTTTTTTTTATTTTTTAAAGTGAGTCAAGGGTTGTGCTGAGCTCCTTGATTGCCTTAGGGACAGAATTGCCCCAGCCTCGAGCTGCAGTCATGTGTGTGCCGCACACTGCAAGTAAGTAAGGTGCGATGAAGAGTCTTGATTGTTGCCAAGTTGACTTGTGTTCACATGTTCATTTTGAATTACGGAGTAATGCTCGATACAGACCCTTTAGAAAAGAGTAGTTCGGTGGTGAAGTTTAGGATGAATTCATAATTTCTTTAATCATGTTTATTCTCTTCCCTCCTGAAAAGTTGTCTCGGATTCTTAACAACACAGTGTCCCCACACAACTCTTCCACAAAGCAATTGTTGCTTCTATGAATACATTAAAAGAAGTAACAGACTGAATGGAAAGCATGGTATTTGAATTTTTTAATTAAATGGAAATCAATAAAAGTATAAAGCTTGTTTTAGTCAGTACTAAATTCTTAGTTAAAAAAAAAAGATGCAAACTAGTAAACCAACCCCTAGATTTTTATAATAGGGTGTTTTTTTTTTAAATAAATGTCTTTGTCATCACCTTCAAAAACATTTATTTTTGTCACTCATTACTTAGAAATATAGTCTGGTGTTTCCCCTCCCCAACTCTGCCTGCACTTATATTACATCACCAACAGGAAAGTCTTCAAGGTGTTAAATATAGCAATGTGATTTTTTGTTTATAAAATACTGTGTTCTAGAAAAATACTGGTTTAACTTTTCCCATATTAATGTACTTTTTATAGTAGTTTTTTTTTTTAATGAATGAGGCTGTAAGGACAAGGAAATTTTCTTTAGACATAGTTGAATGGTTGCAGGTTGTCATTCTTACAAAAACATTTTTATCTGCTTTATTCTAAAAAGGATAGTTCTGCTTTTGCGTTGCAGTTACTATATATACATATATATGTGTGTGTATGTATATATATATATATATATATATATATATATATATATATATAGCCTTCACCATTTAAAGGAGCTTCTTGTTTTAATATAACAATCTGTTTTATGTACCATATGTACCATACATTGTTTCCATATTACTTTCTCCTATTCTTATTGCTCCTTTTGTTCATAAGCCTCATAAATTTTAAAGTTACCTTTAAAAAAATAAGACAAAGGAGAATTTAAAAAAAATGGAGACTGATATAATGTAAGTTATAACTTCTCATAGGAGGATATTCCTTTAATGAGTCTAGAAGAATAAATAATTTTTATATTTTAGTCTTGGGTTACTATTAAAAGTTGTTAATGTGTAAACAAAGTATGCAGATATGGGTGTTAATTTTGGGTCTGTTATGAAGATGTTTAATGAATGTTTGTAAATGCTGTATTTTTGTTTGTAACAAACCATTGTCTTTTTTCAAGGATGAACAGAGTTTATGAAGGAGCTTCATTCTAAGAATTGAGTGATGTAGTCTTATATTTGGACAATTCACCAGTCTCAAGAAGGCTTTCAAACGACTGTAAAGTTTGATGTTTATCCTGCTGAGCTAATAAGGAAAGTTATAGAGCGTAAAAATTATTTGTATACCAGTCTATATAGATACATCATTTTTCAAAACTGGTTTTATAGAAACCATGCAGAATCACAAATCTTTTCAATAAGTCAAAATGTCACTGTTGAACATTTTGAATGTTGTCAGCTTTTATAAGTGAAAATCACCTGATATTTAGTAAATTCTGTGTCTAAACTTCAACATTTCAAGTTCAGAAATTATATTCAATTAGGAAATCAGTGGTCCTCTTTGTTCATAAGTCTCAAGGCAATCCTGTTGGGTTTGTAAGTTTTAAAGAACTTAGATATGTTCTCTAAGTTACGGAAGGTTATTGTGAGGATGATTTCACTGGTTTGAAGTCAGTTACTTAGTGGTGAGATAAGAAATGTATTCTGTGGCTAAATCTGCTTTAGACCAGAAGACTTGAAGATTTTGGTTTATACAGATAGAAATTAAGCATCTTTTATGCAGAATTTTTTATGAGAATTGGGAAAAGGTGTTTGTTTTTACGCATGCAATTTTGCGAATCTTTATTAAGAAAATAACATAATAAAAAAAATCTTGTAGCCAAGACCATGTGGCCATGTTACCTGTAAAAATGTTTTTCTCTATTGGCCAAAGGAAATGAAAAATGTCGTCATAGGAATCTGTACATATGCTACTGATTTGCCTAGAAAAAAATAGCATTTTTGGCTTTGCTCACTTTGCAAATATAGGGCCATGTGGTACTTTTATCTATAGGACAGATTAACTAATAAAAAAGAATGAAGTGGGAGGGGTTTATTTTTGATATATTACTATTATGAGTTTTTAAACTTTGATAGTGTTCAAAAGTGATTTAGAAAGGGCTAGAGTCAATGTGTTCGCATTATTCCAAAAAATATATGTGGGATATGATTTTTTCATTCTTTTAAATTTCAAGTACCATATTGGCAACTTCAGTAAGGTTGTCAAAGGTGCTCTGTTCATGTAGATACTTGTGGGTGGGCGGGAGTAGCCTTTGTCTCATCTGTACATATATATATATATATACATACATACAGTGTATAGCCCGCAGCTCCGAGAGCTCATCAGGAATGCCGAGTATTAGAGTATATTGAGGTCAAATGAAATTTTACATTGCTGTGTATTCTGTTGCTCTTTTCTGGAATTTATTGGACTGCATTACTTTAGCACTCATTGATTTTTTTTTAATTTTCTTCCAAACATTTTATTTTTTTTTTTTTTTTTTTTTTTTTTTTTTTTTTGTTACTAGTCACTAGAAAACTCCCCCCACCCCCCACAAAGTATTTGGCTTCTATGTTTTGTCTCTGGCAGCTATAACAGTGGTAAGAATATTTTGAAGATAACTTCCGTAAAGTACCACTGTTTTTGTTTGTTTTTTAAAATCATCCTGGGGGAGGAATTTTGGTGTTTTGGTTTGAGCAGGGATTTTCTCCAAACATTAATGCAGGGTGGTGGGTCAGTGGCAGTATTAGGTCCCGAAGCACAAGACAAGTCAAATTGGCTGGCCCAAGTCATCTCTCTCAGGCCGAATCCCCGATATCCTTTGAACCATTTGAGGTGACAGGTGGAACCGTACAAAGGCTTAGGAAGAGACAGAGGGGTTTAAACCAGGATGCTTTTATTTATTTAAGGTGGCTTCAATCTAGAGTTGAGTTTTTAACTCTGCGATCAGCTACAATTTGTTACCAGCATTAAGTATCTCTCATTTTAAAAGCAGAAAGAGCTGCTTTGTTTTTGTTTTTTTGTTTAATTATTTTCAGAATCTTGATATGTTTTTTTCCCATTAAAATGACTGTCACAAACTGGTTATGTACCTTTTTAGTTGTTTTTGGCAGTCATTTCACTGAGAATGACAGGTATATAGTTTCCCATTGACCTAATAAAAAAGTTGTATATTTATTTGGATTATATTTACATGATATTCTTTGTAAATGTTTGGTGTAACTTGCACTTTTAGACTAACCCAGTTTGGGGTAAAAGCAACTTGAGAAATCTCCCTTAGTTACCAGGTTCTTGGGTTTTAATGTCTTTCTCCTCCCTTTAAATCATGTAATCTTTGTTTTTGAAATTTTTCATTGATTAATTTCAGCACCTTCAAACTAACCTTTTAAGTAGTTAAATTAAATATATCAGGAAATTAAATTTGACTAGCCCATCTAACAGAAGCAGGGGTTTGAACCCTCTTTCACTTTTCCTCACGGAGGAAGCTAGAAGGAAAAGTAACTCAAGTGAATTATAGTGTCTAATTTTAAATGAGACGATCCTTAACTCCACATGAAGTCTTGAAGGCCAAGACATTCATTTGTCCATAAACAGTAAAAAAAATTGTGGTCATCATGGAGATCATGTGATCATTTTGATTTTTCTTAAAGAAATAAGTAAATTTGATTCAGAGGAGGAGAGAAAAAGTGAGGCGAGGAGTGAGGCGGTGAATTTGCCTATGCTCTCCAAAGCACAGCTAGACTTGGTTGGATGCTCACTTGACATCTTGAATCTTTTTAATGTTGATGTATGGGGTTTTTTGTTTGTTTTTAGTTGGCTGCACAGTCGGTGTGCGTTTGGAACTGGTTTCCTTGGCAGTCCAGAATCATGGCCAGGAGGGGCACTAATCCCCAAGGGGATGAACATATCACGAAGCCGAGTCAGGATGGAAGAATTTCCAATAAACAGGGTGCTGAAGTTCCGCCTGGCTCATCTGCTAATGATAGGTTCTTACTGATTAGTGAATGTAGCTTAAGCCTTTGTATGTGTCCTCAGGGGGCAGACAAACTTTTCGGAGGGACCAGATAACATTTGGAGGGATTATATTTCAGGTGTTTTAGCTTGAAATTTATTTTTAAAAAAATATTAAAGAAAAAAAAAAAAACAATGTTGTTGCCTGTGAAGCCAGTTGACTGAACAAACAGGCAGAGCTGTTGAGCACAGAATCACTGACCTGTCTGCATTTTGGTGCAGGGCTGGGGGACAGGATGTACTTGAAGCTTTGTTCTTTTCAGCATGTCAAAGAAAAACGGGCAACCTTCAGGAAATGCCTTTGCAAAGGATCAAACAGTGGGAAATTTGCATTTAATCCTATACTTATTTAATCTGGCCTTCAGAAGTCTCCATCTCCATGCTTCTAGTCTAAGGGCATCCTGGGAGCAAGTCAATCATCAGAGCTAGTTTCATGGTGGGGGCAGAAGTCCCTGCAGGTCTTGTGTCATTGGCCAAATGCATGGTCTTTGGGAGGTTTTATTTTGTTGTTTTTTTTTTTGTTTTTTGTTGTTGTTGTTGTTGTTGTTTTAATTGGCAAGTGCTTTATAGAAGTATTTTTATCCAGGTGCCACTCCAATTTGTGTCTGTAATAAAACTATATTATAAGACGGGAATAATTCATGGGCATTTCTCTGCGTCTAGATGAGGGGTGGTGGGGAGAGTGCTACTTGGTGTTTTCCGTGTGACATTCCCCTTGTTGTCCACTTGTCACTTGTCATGCCCTCCCAAGAGAAGGATTTTAAACCTAGCTATATCACTTGAAACTTTTTAGAAATAATCAGGGAAGTTTCTAGAGAGAAAAATCTTCCTTTATTTTTTAGGAGGGGGGTGGTATTTTTGCTTTGCTTTTCCATTTAGGTTGGGGTACAGAATACCTCCCCCAAACTATCAGCACAAAACAGGGTATTGGTTTTTTTTAGCTCTGATGTTATTGGAGTTGAATAACTAAATAAATAACTATATAAGGGAATAATGTTTCTAATAAAGGTTCCCTACATTCTCAAAGCATCCCTGTTTTAATTTTTTTACCTAAATCTTTGTGCTTTATCTGTGTAAAGAGAAAAATGTACTGAGTTATAATGCATTTTATTAACACTATGTACATATTAGCTGCTTTATGTTCAGAATGGTAGCAGTTGCTTTGTATATTAAAGTGATTCTTGTGAATTTGTGAAATATTGTCATAAAGTGCTTTTTCTTACTGTAATCTTTGTGGTATGACCTGTCATATTGCCCTTTTTTACACAAAAGTTATGTGCAGTCACATAAACATGCTTTTAAAAACTCTGTAAGTCTCTTTCTTGGGGCTGCGATCTCATCTGTTGTGTGAGGCTCTGTTTTCTTGGGGCAGGCATGTGGCTTTTGTTAAATGAGTAAAATCTGTTGGAACAGACCACAAGCTTGTGTTGCCAGCAAGAAAATCCAAGCAGTAAGCTCCTCTCTTCAGTTATTTTGACTGTGCTTTTCTTTGCAGCCCAGTTCTTTTTTTTCTTTCCCTCAAATGGACTTAATAATGCCTGTTTGAGGTGGGGTTGTCAGTTCCCTACTGAGTCGACTGACAACAGAATCTTCTTTCTTTCACCATTATAAAAATGCATGTTTGCACTAAAGAAGAATTTCTCAGGTCCCCCTGTAATTCTTAAATTCTGTGACTATATTAAACAGAAGGAAGAGGGGAGGGGTGTGTTCTTTGCTTAAATGCATAAGAATAAAAAAGAATCTCATACTATGGATTCAGTTTCTGAAAATTAGCAATTGCATTTATTTCTCGATCTTCCTGTCATGTTGGTCAAAACTGTTCGTGCTTGCCATTGTCAAACAAAATACATAAATATTTTCTTCTACCAAGAGTAGCCACATAATTTATTGTGCAGACAAATATTTTGGAAAGTTCGGGCAATTCTCCCAATGACACAATCACTAGACCAGGACTGTGTTGAGAAACATCAGGGTGTGTGGTCTGGCCATGCCAGCTGTGTATGGGCGTTTCGGCCTCCAGTCCAGGTTCTTCCCTTCAGCCTTTGCCGACACTTGCTCATCTCACACAAAACTCAGTGAGCACCCTGGCCACTGAGAAGTCAGTCATGATCTACACTCGTGGAAACAATCCTATTGCTTAAATTTGGACCCATTTCCATCTCCATTCAGATCGCCAATTTCCGAAACAACCCTAAATGTATCTCCTTTCCACTGCTTTGTTTGTCACTGTCCATGTCCCCCCTCCCCCCATCTTTAGATAATGCCTCTAACCACCGGTCACATGTTAAGTGCTGGTTGGATAGACTGTTCAAAGAGGGGACATGTCCCTTGTATATACACAACCTGAGTCTCGTCTTGGAACCTCATTCATTGTTCCTTCAAGCTTCAACCTGGTTCCTGAGCCAGCAGTCGGCCCTAAGTACAGAGGTTGTGAGCCCACACACATTCTAAAACAGAACTGCCCTATATCAGTTGCCCTCACACTCACTGTACATTCTAATTTCTCCAAATTGTCCACATTGAAGTGAAGGATGTTTTGGGACCACACTGTTCAGTGCTAGGGAGTTATTCTGGTGACTTGTGGGCCCGAACATATGTGGTACCCATGTCTGTCTGACCCAGTGCCCAAAATTAAAGTCCATGGAGTTCAGAATTCTTGCAAACCAGGCATAGAAAAAAGCAATTCCAAGGAGTTTAGGTGTGAACTGGATGGCACGAGGTACTTCATAGTAGTGTTAGACCATCAACCAAATGTAGATACACTACACTGAGTGGATATGCATGCAAAGTTAAAGCTTTGTTGTATCCTTGGGGCTGGAGAGATAGCACAGAGAGGGCATTTGCCTTGCATGCGGCTGACCTGGGTTCAATCCCTGGTATTTCTTAGGGTCCACTGAGCCTACCAGGAGCAATTTCTGAGCAGAGCTAGGAGTAACCCCTTAGTGCTGCTGGGTGTGGCCCAAAAACACAAACCAAAAAAGGTTTGTTATATTCTCTTGGTGACACCATGTCTTTCTCCCCTCCCACTTTAATACACTGTCTTGTCAACAGGTCTTTTCCATCCACATGTGCCTCAGTCTACCAGGTGTCCCATACTCACTACCAAGACATCATTTGACCAGTGGCTTCTGGTTATGGTGAGAAAACTCAAGGATAGACCAGCTGAAATGTCACCCAAGACTTCTGAGAACTAGAAATCTTCACATACAGCCACTCTGGGGTCAAGGATGGAAGAAAGATAGCATCAGTGCCTTGTGTGCAGAAGGTTTTGGGCCCATCAGATGTCACATGCCTTAACACATTGATCATTAAAAATACATTAAGGGGCTGGAGGAGAGCACAGTAGGGAGGACATTTGCCTTGCATGCGGCTGACCTGGGTTCTATCCTCAGCATCCCCTAGGATCACTCTAGCCTGCCAAGAGTGATTTATTTTTTCTTTTTTTTTGGGGGGGGGGGGGTGGTGGGTTTGGGCCACACCTGGCTATGCACTCAGAAATTGCTCCTGGCTTAGGGGACCATATGGGATGCCGGGGGATCGAACCATAATCCATCCTAGGTTAGCGATTGCAAGGTAGATGCCTTCTCACTTGTGCCACCACTCCAGTCCCCAGGAATGATTTCTGAGTGCAGAGTCTGGAATAACCCCTGAGCACTGTTGGATGTGTCCCCCCCCCCCAATAAGTTGCTTAATATCTTTTTCATAATATCTTTAAGCACCATGATTACAAACATGTTTGTAGGGTTTATTTTGTGTGTTTTTTTGTGTGTGTAGTTTCTTTTGAAGGAAGAAAAGTTTAGCTTAGGTGATGCATCAGCCTGTTTAAGTTGAAGCATAAGCAATGTCTTTTGGGGGGGGAGGTTGCTCAAGGGTCACTCCTGGCTATCTGCTCAGAAATCGCTCCAGGCAGGCACGGGGGACCATATGGGACACCGAGTTTCGAACCAATCACCTTAGGTTCTGGATCGGCTGCTTGCAAGGCAAACGCCGCTGTGCTATCTCTCCGGGCCCTGCATAAGCAATGTCTTAACTCCTAAATTTTAACTCTTCCTGCTTAAATTTAGGAGGAATATGTGTCGTGGTGTTTTTTTTTTTTATATTTTTTTATTTGGGGGGGGGGATAACTGGCTGTGTTCTTGGTGGGCACTGAGCCACTGACTAGGGCATGTGCCTCCATGTGCTTCCTCCAGCCCGGTACCAGGTTGTTGGGTTTTGTTTTTTGTTTTTTTTATTTTAACCAGTTAATTCTTGTGTGTGTGTGTGTGTGTGTGTGTGTGTGTGTTTGGGGGGGGGGTTGGGCCACATCCGGCGGTGCTCAGGGTTTACTCCTAGCTATCTGCTCAGAAATAGCTCCTGGCAGGCACGGGGGACCATATGGGACACCGGGATTCGAACCAACCACCTTTGGTCCTGGATCGGCTGCTTGCAAGGCAAACGCCGCTGTGCTATCTCTCTGGGCCCTTAACCAGTTAATTCTTTAGTTGAATCACTGTGAGATAGTTACAAAAACTATTCTGGATTGAGTTTCGGTACTGCAATGTTCAACAACCGTCACCAGGGCATATTTCCTGCCACCAATGCCCCCAGTCTTCAGCCTTCTCCCCGGCCTGTCTCGAGAACGGACATCTCTGCATCTCTGAAGGCTCTCTGTCTCTCTGTGTCTCTGTCTCTGTGTGTGTCTCACCCACCCTAACCTTCCCCCCTCCTCCCAAGTCCCTCCCACTTTCTATACAAAACTTTCACAGAACTATATCTTTACCTAGCCTCTTCAGGCATGGGGTACCCTGGAAAGGGGGTTATGACTGTTCCAGGTGCCTCATTCCTCACTGGGGTACCCTTTTCCTCCCCAAAGCACCCCAAGTTTCCTCCCATTCAACCCCAAAGCTACTCTCAAATGTTTGGTTTTCCTGATTAAAAAAAATGACCCCAAAAGTGTTTCTAAGTCCAGGTAATTGTTTATTTTGGGGTCATATCCTGCAATGCTGGAAGGAGGGGGGCTGCTGTTCTTGGCCCTGCACTCAAGGATCAACCCTGGTGGTACTTGGGAGACTCTAGGATCAGGGGTTCAAACCTGCTGTGCTCTAGTGATTCAAGCTCTAGTGATTCAGTTTTGAGCCACACCCAGCAACGAATGTTCTGTGCTTACTCCTGGATTGTCACTCCTGATACTGCTCGGGGAGTTTGGGATGAAATGCCAGGGATCAAGCCCATCAGGACGTGCAAGGCAAGCGCTGGCTTTCAGCAAGCATTTTCTTTTGGTTTCTACATCACTCTCGGTGCTTGGGGCTGACACCCGAATAGGGCTCCTACCTATTGGGACTAGGGGGAATCATGCAAGTGTGCCAGGATCGGATCAAAACCAGGTTGGCTAAAGGCAAAGCAAGAGCCTTCCCTGCTTGTCGTCTCATCGTCATTCTAAACTGCTTCGTGCGTTTCTTTCCCACAGGCTATGAGAAGACAGAATAATTAGACACTTTAATAAGCCGTTTTATGAGAACCAATGAGTTGAGGGAAATTCCCTCGAGTGTCCATTTGGCTCCTACAGCAGGGCACTGGGCTCACTTTGAAAAGATCAGTGTGATTCATCCAGTCTCCAAGTGTGGCAGTCATTGGTAAAACCATACAAGCCCTGTTCGAGCATTTGGCGGCCCATTTGTCCAGGACGGCAGAGTCCGTGGCTGGCAGAGTTATAGCTGTTGTGCTCACAGTTTCCTCCCAGCAGCTCGAACCCTAGCCAAGGAAAGGGGCTTGTACTTAGGCTTAGGACAGTGTTGCTGTACCAGAAGGAGCTACCACCTGTCTAGTGGTGAGGTTAATTCAGAGGATTTGTTCAGGTCAGTTCGAATTCGGACCCTCCAGTAGGAAAGAAGGAAGGGCTCTGCTGGGAACGACTGGAAATGGCAACTGGGCCCAGATCGTCCCATCCTGAAAACAAAGAAAAACCCTCGGGGATATGCTGAAAAAAACAGCTTTATTGCCAATGATCAACAGTCCTGATGGTGTATGTTTTATTCAACATGAGTATTTGAGTAGTTGTGTTTGATTTGGTCTGAGAAGTCACTGATACCCACCAAAATAACAAGAGTCTGGCAGAAGAAACTGCTTCGAGAAACAGGCTCCGGAGTAGGATCAAACCAAGTTTCTTCCTTGAGGACAAAAGCTTATTGGAAATGCACACTTATAGGATGAATTAATCCAATAAAATGGAAAAGTCACAATTTTATCAACCTTTATTTTGGGGAGGAGATGCGCCTGGCAATGCTCAGGAGTTCCTCCTAGCTCTGCACTCAGGAATTACTTCTGGTGGACTCAGGAGACCATATATAGCATTGAGGATTGAACCCAGATCAACGGTGTGCAAAGCAAACACCTTCCCACTGTACTAGTGCTTTGGCTCCTTTATGAATATTTTTCATGATACCAATTTCCCTACCCCCCTTTGTTCTCTCATCCACACATACCACATACACACACACCCTAACAGCTCTGGAAAGGTCAGTAGTTGGTGTGACTCAATTGTGTCCCCTGTCCAGGAACTTGAACTTGGAACTTGTTGGCTCAGGGTCATGCCCCCAACCCAGGGATGGTCCTCACAGGACTGTGAAAGCTGCTCCCTGTCCTCACCTCAGCCAGTTCAGGGTCACCCCAGGTCCCCAGAGGCAGCCAAGGGTTTTACTGATCACACCCTGACTCACTCTTCCTCCCCTCTGCTATGATCCAGGGAGCTATTACAACAAAACACCCCCATTTCAACTCTGCACTGACAGGCATTTCTGGGTTTGGGGTTAGGATAGGGGCACCTCGTGGGGGTGTCATGGGAACCTTAGGGTACAGACAAAGCCTGCACCGGCCATGGTTTCTAGCCCCACACTTCACACCCCTGACATAGAAAACCACAACCTGCTGAGGGACATGGGGAAGATGGCCTGAAACCTTTTCTGATTTACTTACTCAGCACTCACGTCCCTGCTGACGTCACTGGGTAGACACTGGACACTTGTAGCGTGATTACACTCAGCTCCAAACTGCCCCAGGGAAGTCTGCCTCGGGGCCAGAGCAATACCACAGTAGAAAGCGCGTTTGCGTTTGCCTTGCATGTGGCTGACCCAGGTTCGATCCCTGGCATCCAAAAGGGTCTCGTCCCGGAGCCTGCCAGGAGTGATTCCTGAATGCATAGCCAGGAGTAACCCCTGAGCACTGCTGGGTATGGCCCAAAGACAAAAAAAAAAAAAAGCTACAACTCCATTAATATATGTTTCTTCCAACAAGCACATTAATTGGGATTTGACCTTTCTTTACACAGCTATAGATATGGCAGGATTTTTATGGCTTTTTGTCTCAGAAGACTGCATATTTGTAGAACAGTAATACTTTGGATTTTGGATTTGGTGACAGACCATTTATTTCTGGTGCACATGGTTAGAATTTCATTGAACTATTGAACCAATCACAGAATGCTCACAACTTTTCATTCATCTTTATTAAAGCCTCTATTTGAAACATGTAGAAAAATACTGTCAAGTATTGGAGGGGGCACCCCAATGACACTCAGGGGTTACTCCTGGCTATGCGCTCAGAAATCTCTCCTGGCTTGGGGAACCACATGGGACACCAGAGATGGAACTGAGGTCTGTCCTGGGTCAGCCTCTTCCTGGCAGGCTCGAGGGACCGTATGGGATGCTGGGCCTGTCCCAGATTGGCCATGCATGATCCCTAAACACAAAACCAGCCCTGAGCACCCGGGGTGTAACTCAAAACCAAAAACCTTAAACAAATGGAATAAAAATCTGCTGGGGTGCGAGCAGAAGGCCATGCTGCAGGCCGAGGCTGAGGGCCTGGCCGTCTTCCCCAAGTGCCTAGACTTCTGCCAGCACCACAAGGACGAGCCCCAGCAATGAGGGCACGTGGAAAAGAAAGGCAGTCGCGGCGGCCATTATGGTACAAAGGACCATGTCCGAGCTGGAGAAGATGACTGTGGCCGTGAAGGTTCGGTGGCGGCGGCTGCGGGAGCGGGATGAAGTGCCAGCCGCCAAAGTGCCAGTCGCCAAAGAAGTGCCAGCAGATGCTTCCCTGTCCCGGCCTGCCGCCGCCCAAGGCCAAGGTGGCCCGCCGCGGGAGGAAGAGGGTCGGCGGGAGGCGGCAGCTCTGGCCCATCGCCAGGCCAAGAAACAGTCTGGAGGCCTCGGACATGAGCCCTCCACAGAAGGAAGACGGGGAGAAAACAACGGTTCATTGGAGCATAATTCCAAATTTACCTCCTTTACAGTACATAATTGTGATATTAAAAATGTTCGGTTTTAGTTTTAAATTTTTTTTTAATTTTTAAATTTTAATCTTAATAAAGAATGCCTTTAATTCTAAAAAAAAAAAAAATCTACTAGGGTAGTGGGGCCAGGAAGAGACAGCGCTGGCCTTGCATACAACCAATCTGGGTTCAATCCCCGGCATCCCACTAGGTCCCTTCAGTCCCACTAGGATTAATTCCTGAGTGTAGAACCAGGAGAAATGCCTGAGCATTGCTCGGTTATGGCCAAAACAAAATCTCAGGTGACAGCAAACAAGGCTGGAAAATAGGGATACATACATGGTCCCACAGGACACCTCAAAAAAAAAAAAAAAAGAAATAAAGATATTACTTTTACTATTATTATTATTATTATTAATTATTATTATTATTATTATTATTTTGGTCTTTGGGTCACACCTGGCAGCACTCAGAGGTTACTCCTGACTCTGTGCTCAGAAATCGCCCCTGGCAGGCACAGGGAACCATGTGGGATTGCTGGGAATCTAACCACCATCTGTCCTGGATCGGCTACATGCAAGGCAAATGCCCTACCACTGTGCTATCTCTCCAGCCCCTGATTTTACTTTTATTTGTAAGCTGAATCTATAATTAAACCAGAGGGGTCAGAACAACAGAACAGTGGTAGGGTGTTGGCCTTGCACGCGGCCCGACCCCAAACCTGGGTTCCATTTCTGACATCCTATACGGTCCCTCGAGCCTGCAGGAGTGATTTCTGAGTGTAGAGCCAGGAATAACCCTGTGTGTGGCCCAAAAACCAAAAAATTAAATTAAATTAGGGGCCAAAGAGATAGCATGGAGGTAAGGCAGTTGCCTTGCATGCAGAAGGACAGTGGTTCGAATCCCAGCATCCCATATGGTCCCCTGAGCCTGCCAAGAGTGATTTCTGGGCCCGGAGAGATAGCACAGTGGCGTTTGCCTTGCAAGCAGCCGATCCAGGACCAAAGGTGGTTGGTTCGAATCCCGGTGTCCCATATGGTCCCCCGTGCCTGCCAGGAGCTATTTCTGAGCAGACAGCCAGGAGAAACCCCTGAGCAATGCCGGGAGTGGCCCAAAACCCAAAAAAAAACCCAAAAAAAAAAAAAAAAAAAAAAAGAGTGATTTCTGAGTGTAAAACCAGGAGTAACCCCTGAGCGCCACCAGGTGTGACCCAAATAAACAAACAAAATTTTAATTAAATTATACCAGAAAAGCATGACACCAAAAATTCACATCCTGACCTGAAAGAATCAAAAGTATTTCAGACTCAAGGGAGGAAAAGACCAAGGAGATGGAGATCATCCTAACAGACCAGAAAACATGCTCAATGGCATGTTTGAAACTTGGAAAGTGAGGAAATGGGGCTCATCTTCTACCGGGAGATGTTTCAGCAGGATCACAGACAACCTCACCAAGCCTCGTGCCCAAGGATCCCTGAATCCCTGGAGAAGGACATGCCTGAAGGCACTGGGATGGCCATAGACAAGGGCTATAGGAGCTCACATCCAGTTTTAATCAGAGCTGATTGTCAGAGTGAGCGAAATACAGCCCCACAGGGCAGCAGACGGACAGACAATGTGCTGCTTGGTCCTCAAAAGCTTCCGCTGTGTTCTCAAACTCTCCTGCTTTATTTTCAAACTCTCCATTCAGCTGAGTAAACTTCATCTCGCAAAGATTTTCAGTCCCACTTTCTGCCCAGTTAATATTCTGGGGTTGTAGCACCCCCAATAAAATGGGGTTCCGAGGTCCAACCAGCTACAGGTCCTCTGTAGGCAGCCTCTTCTGGGCTCTATAAATGTACACGTCCCTCTCCGGGTCATAGTAGACCTTTGTCACAGTGAACAGTTGCCCCAGCATGGCTAGGAAGGCCTGGTCTCGCTCATAGCGAATGCGACAAGCCAAGAGAATCACGGAGTGGAGGCCACTGAGGTGTTCTAGGGTGTGGAGAAGGTCTTCAAACGTCTCCTCCAGATAGACGATATCAGCACCCAGTATCAGGTCCCATTCTCCAGGTGGAAAAAGCCCCAAATTCTGCCCCCAAGTTAGCTCTTTGATCACAGCTCGGGGTTGGATATCAGGAGGTAAGTTGGCCTCAACATTGGCTTTCAGAAAGTCTAAGGCCACTTTTCGGTCGGTGATTGTCACATGAGCACCTAAGTGAGACAGAGACAAAGCACCATAGTAGGGGGTGAGGGCCAAGGCTGACCAGGCACCTCTCACAGTCCAGTGCCTACCCTGACAGAAGCCTCAGGGTCTCGCACACCAAAACAGAAGGTTCCTGGCATGTCATTGGCAGAGGATAAGGTATTGCCTTGCACATGCGCAGCCAGGCTGGGTTTGATCCCCAGCATTCCATCTGGTCCCTTGGCCACTACCAGAAATGATACCTGAGTGTGAGCCAGGAGTGACCCCTGAGTATCACCAGGTGTGGCTCCCCATACCAAACCCCAACAAGAGAACAACTCACACCTGTACAAACTGCAGAAAGAACAACAGCAGGTGTTGGTGATGGGAGGAGAAATGAGGCCCTGGATCTGGGGAGTGGGACAAAATACAAGCCAGTGGCATCATTTTTATTTATTTTTATTTTTTTGGTTTTTGGATCACACACAGCAGCATTCAGGGTTACTCCTGACTCTATGGTCAGAAATTGCTCCTGGCAGACTCAGGGGACTATATGGGATGCTGGGATTCGAACCACTGTCCTGCATGCAAGGCAAATGCCCTGCCTCCATGCTATCTCACCAGCCCTCTGGTGGCATCATTTTGACAAAGTGTTCCTCAAAAACCTCCAAACAGAACTATGATGAGATCCGGCAACCCAATTTTTGAGTGTTTATTCAAAAATGTGTAATCTGGCCGGAGCGAAAGTGCAAGCAGTAAGATGTCTGTCTGCCTTGCCCAAGCTAGACCATGGTTCCATCCCTCAGCATCCCATATGGTCCGCCAAGCCAGGAGCAATTTCTGAGCGCATAGCCAGGAATAACCCCTGAGCGTCACCAGGTGTAACCCAACCCCCCCCCCCCGAAAAAAAAGTGAAATCAGGGGCCGGCGAGGTGGCGCTAGAGGAAAGGTAATCTACCTTGCAAGCGCTAGCCAAGGAAAGATCGATCCCCCGGCGTCCCACATGGTCACCCCAAGCCAGGGGCAATTTCTGAGCGCTTAGCCAGGAGTAACCCCTGAGCATCAAATGGGTGTGGCCCAAAAAAAACAAACAAAAAAAATATCAGGGGCCAGAGAGATAACACAGCGGTAGGGCTGTGCACAGCCGATCCAGGACGGATGGTGGTTCGAATCCTGGCTTCCCATATGGTCCCCCGTACCTGCCAGGAGCGATTTCTGAACACAGAGCCAGGAATAACCTGAGTGCCACCAGGTGTGACCCAAAAAACAAAAATAAATAAAAGTGAAATCAAGGCCCTTTGCAGGTAGGGGATTGACCGGGTTCGATCCCTGGGGTCCCATATGGTACCAACCCTGCCAGGAACAATTTTTGAGTACAAAGCCAGGGGTAACCCCTAATTGCCACCGGCTGTGGATCAAAAACAAACAACCAAAAAAGTAAAATTGGGGCTGGAGCAATACCACAGTGGTAGGGCATTTGCTTTGCATGAAGCTGACCCAGGATGGAGCCAGGAGTAACCTCTGAGTGCTGCTGGGTATGGCACCAAACCAAAACAAAACAAAAAGTGAAATTATTAGCTTAAAGAGATAAATTCAGCCAAGGCCAAGTGTAGCACTACTTAGCATGACTAAGACAGGAAGACAACTAAGGCCCTTTGAGAGGTGAAACAAGATGTGGGGCCAGAGAGATAACTTGGAGGTAGGATGTTTGCCTTGCATGCAAAAGGACCATGGTTCAAATCCCATCCCACATGGTTCCCCAAGCCTGCCAGGAGCAATTTCTGAGCCAGGAGTAACCCCCGAGTGCTGCCCGGTATGACCCCCCCCCCCAAAAAAAAAAGAGACGTGGCATAGTGCATTGCTGTTTAGGTAGTTAAAAAAAGACAAAATGTTGGGCCAGAGAGATAGTACAGAGGTGGCACATTTGCCTTGCATGCAGAAGGATGGTGGTTCGAATCCCGCATCCCATATGGTCCCCGGAGCCCACCGGGGTGATTTCTGAGCCTAGAGCCAGGAGTAACCCCTGAGTGCTCCTGGGTGTGACACCCCTCCAAAAAAAAGACAAAATGCTGCTACAGCTACTGCTACTGGTGATAGCAAAGGAAGGGAGTGGGTATGTGTGTGGGTGTGTGTCTGGGAGCAAAAATGAGGGGTGCAAGGAGACAGGAGAGCACAGCCCACTGGGGCAAAGGTGACAGCAGCTTGTCCAAAATCATCAGGGCAGGGCAGGAAATCAAAAGATGTCTTGGGTCTCACATCTCCAAACTAGCAAATACAGTGGGCACAGGCATGGTTTGGCAGGGCATATGCCTCTTGTGTATGGGCCCCTCTCTCTGCCCCGTCCCCAGCAGCACCTCGCCATGAGTCAGTTCCACCCACCAGGGAATATGCCAACCACCACTCACCCAGCAGTGCAGCCACGATGCCCACCAGCCCAGTGCCAGCGCCCAGCTCCAGGACAGTGTGGCCCTGCAGCTCTACAGCGCCCGTCTCCAGGTAGGCAGACAGGACCACGGCCTGTGTGGGAGAGACAGACAGATGGAGTCAGGGGCCGGGTGCCACCAGGTGAGGGAGCATTTCCCCCAGGAGGGGAGCATTCACCCCTCTGGGACAGGGGTCCAGGCCTGGTTTAGGAGCAGTCCCAGCCACCTGGGGGCCCCTCCCCCAGAAGGCTGGCACTGCCTGTATCCCAAATTCCTTACACAGTCAGCAGTGGGGGGGTCTACCCACATGGGGGAATAATACTATCACCAAGACTTGGACTGAGTTTTAAGCTCACCCAGAAAAGGGCCTCCCTACCTGTCAGTCCCAAGGGAGCTGGGACTGCTTTGCCCTGCTCCCACATATACACCCAAGGGGAAGTCGTGGCCTTAAATTAGCAAATGCACAAACTCTCTTAAATGCTTTCACACAGAGATAGGGCATTTGCTTTGCACATGGCTGACCTAGGATGGATCCAGGTTTGATTCCCGGCATCCCATATGGTCCCCCAAACCTGCTAGGAGTAACCCCTGAGCATCGCCAGTGTTGCCTGCAAACTAAAAAGGAAAAAAGAAATGCTTCCACTGTCCTCATCACAGTGCTCCCTTCTCTGTCCTCACTGCTCTCCCCGCTCTTTGTAACAAGCTTCCTACCATAGTCCTCCTGGCCCTAATATCTCTGGATATTAATACCGTACTATCTTTCATTTTATATCCACAAACGAGTGAGATTATTCTATGTCTATCCCTCTCCCTCTGACTCATTTTGCTCAGGAGACAGTGGTGGCAGGAAATGTCCCCTGGGGAAGGATGTTGGACATTGCATGGCTGAAACTCAATCATGAACAACTTTGTTAACTGTAGAAAAAAACCTTAATTGTATTATGAACAATCTTGTCACCAGGGTGTTTAAGTAATTAAAAGGAAATGCTTCCTGTTCACAGGAAGTTTGAATACCATGTTTCAAAGCCACATAATAGCAATAGCAATAAAACTGGCAATTCCCAGAGTTGGAGAGTTGCCCAAAGGGTTGACTGACTGGGAAACATGGATTTGCCCCCCCTGAACTGCCCAGTCCCCGAAAGAGCATCTGGAACAGGAGCCGCCCCACAAGCAAACAAACAACCAAAACCAAATCCTGCTTGGTGAGCTTTTAGGAAGATCACCTGATTACTTCTGCATCTGCAAACACTTTCCTGTAGATCCTTCAGACTACAGCCCTAGGAGTTAGCAGTGTTCTAGGCCAGCAGACAGAAGGCTTTTTATTCCTAACATCCCCACCAAAAAAAAAAAAAAAAAAATCAAGTGTTGGGGCCTGAGAGATAGCACAGTTGTAGGGCATTTTGCCTTGCACACAGCCAACCCGGTATGGACCTGGGTTCAATCCCGGCATCTCATCTGGTCCCCCAAGCTGCCAGGAGTAATTCTGAGTGCAGAGCACGGAGTAACCCCCTGAGCACCAAAAACAAAACAAAACAAAAATATCAAGAGTAAAGCTAGAACTCTCCTTTCACTCTGCAGGAAGTATGCAAACAGAGCTTGGCTAGGAATAGAGGCAAAGGGAGCTGGAACAGGAGTTAGCAGAAAAGCCAGCAGAGGGCTACTGGAGGAAGGTAAGGGCCTTACCCACAGCTGACATCCCCCCTAGCCCTGCCAGAAAGAATCCAGAGCCACGGGTAAGCACTGAGTACCACAAGGGCCGCAGAAAAATACAAACACACATAGTCCAGTGAGCATTATCCTGCAAAAACGATTGAGGAAAACACACACACACACACACACACAAACTTGTCTTTACTGTGTGGGGTCTCAGAATTTTCGGCGGGTCCTCACTCTTTACCAGCCCCAAAAGTGGAGCACCGGGCTCCAGCTGTCCTCCCCAGGTGTTCCCTTCCTCTCTCCCAGAACAAAGTTCTGAGCCTCCCACCCTCTTTCTTCTCTCATCAACGTCTCCGGGAGGCCCGCTGGGCAGTAAAGCCAGAAGCAATCTTTGGGAGGGAGTGGGGTTCTTCCCAATGGGAATCAGCCCCTTTCCCAGAAAACTACAAACCCACAACTGTAGTTTTAAAGAGTGAAATGGGGCCGGAATGAAGGCACAGTGAGGAGGGCGTTTGCCTCGCAAGCGGCCAACCCGGGTTCGATTCCCGGCACCCCATAGGGTCCGTCCCCTTCCCCGCACCACCACCCCCACGCCCACCACCCCATCAAGCACTGCCAGGAATGATCCCTGAGCGCAGAGCCAGGAGTAACCCCCGAAAGCCGCCGGTTGTGGTCCAAAAGACAAAAGTAAAAGTAGCGAACCGAGCGGCACCTAAGTTTGATGGCCACAGTGCGGGGCCGTGCGTGGAGTCCGCCCAGCCCGCCTCGCGACCCGCACCCCCCGTTTCCCCAGGTCTCCCCCACGCCTGCCTTACCGCGTCCCACACCACCGCGGCGACGCCCAGCTGCCTCCAGTTCTGCCGGATGCGAATCGCGCGGTCCGCAAAGGAGAAGGCGGCCAGCGGCTGGTGGAAATGCCGCAGCCCCCCCGGACCCTCGTAGGGCACCAGGGCCATGGCACCGCAGACTCGAGGGAAACAGGCAGGGGACGCTTGGGTTTCCCTCCTCCACCGGGCGATGGCTCCACGTCCGCTGGGAAGCGGGGTGCGGGTCCGAACTCCAATCGCAGGGAGGCAGGGAGGAGGAAGGGCCGGGCCTGCGCGTGGAAGGCGCGGCCAGGCCCGGGCGCGCTGGGCGGTTGGGGCCCGCGCGCGCGCTTAGGCCGGGCAGAGAGAACCCCTGGGGCCGCGCGCACCGCTCCGCAGCTCTCGCGCGCCCCTGCACCCCGCTAAATCGGGGGCGCAAGGGGAAGGTCCCGAGCCTGCCCGCGCGCGCCCCGCCGCCTAAGGCAGTCGCCTTCCAGGTGGGGTGGGCGATGGTGCGGTTCCTCCGGGGCGCCCGTCACCCCTCTCCAAAAGGCCCCGAGGCGGACCCGCGCCACCCACGCGACCCACGTACCTCCGGCCACGGTCGGGAGCACGACCCGCCACGACCCGCCCCGCTCCACGCGCTCCGCCCCGGCCCGCTCTCCCCACCCCGCGCGCACCGACGTTCCCGCCCCGGCCCGCGCGCTCCGCCCACCCGGGCTCGCCCCGGCTACCTCCGTGCTGGAGCGCGCGTCTCCGGGGCTCCAGACCTTCCCTTTGCTGGGGCCCCTGTTCTGCGCGCTCCGGGTCCGGCTTTCGAACCCGAAGCGCGGGGTGCTCTTCCGACCGTGCGTTGGGGTTTGGGGAGGACAAAGCGATGGCGCTGCGGGGAAGAGTCTGACACTCACTCTCCCGGGTTCCATCTCCCGCATCCCAGAACTCTGGTCCCCCCAGCACCGCCTGGAATGACTGCTGGGCCCCGAGCCAGAGTCCGCCTGGAACACCGCGGGTGGAACCCCAGAACACGCAAAACCCTCTGCCCGGTTCGGCTGCCCACTTGGTGCGATGAAAGTCTTTTCGGGGAAAGGGTCGCCGCCCACCCAACCAGCCAGCAAGGGTCCGAGCGGGACTGGCCGGAAGCCTGGGTGGACGACCACAGAGGGGATAGTGGGGACCGAGCAGGACGCGGGGCTCGGCTGGTTCCGAGGACCGCTGCGACCCCAGTCTCTCCTCCCCGGGGAGGATCGTCCCTCTTGGGACAGCTGGAAGAGGGCTTGATCACAGCGTGAGCCCTCGGTCCCCCGACCCCGGTCACAAGTGCGCGTGGTCGTCCAGCCCTTCCTTTCTGGGCCACATCCCGCGGACCTTGTTAGGCTGGGGCTAGAGGCGCTTTCCTGTCCCCACTCCCCCATTCCGGTCTCTCCAGAGCTCCCCCTCAATCACCCTGACGCCACCAGCTCCTTCCCACCTCGTTCATCCAGCAGGACGTGCGCCGGCCCGGCCAGACCCGTGCCTGGGTCTGCAAAGCGACCAGTTAAAGGGCTTTTGATAATTTTCTCCTTTTTGGCTCAGTTTTTAAATAGAATTATTTTATTTTATTTTTTATTGGGGGGCCGCACCTGATGTTGCTCAGGTCTTACCCCTGACTGCACTCAGGGATCACTCCTGCCTTTGCTTGGAGAACCATATGATTGAACCCAGGGCTTGCCTGCAAGGCAAGTGCCCTCCTGCTGTGCACTCAGGCCCCACTTGGCGATATTTTATCCTATCTTATATAATATAGCTTTATTGTGGTAAAATAAACATTTAAGATATAAAATGTGGGCCCGGAGAGATAGCACAGCGGCGTTTGCCTTGCAAGCAGCCGATCCAGGACCCAAGGTGGTTGGTTCCAATCCCGGTGTCCCATATGGTCCCCAGTGCCTGCCAAGAGCTATTTCTGAGCAGACAGCCAGGAGTCACCCCTGAGCAACGCCGGGTGTGGCCCAAAAACCTAAAATAAAAAAAAAATAAAATGTGGGGGCTGGAGAGATAGCATTTGCCTTGCATGCAGAAGGACGGTGGTTCGAATCCCGGCATCCCATATGGTCCCCCGAGCCTCCCGGGAACCATTTCTGAGCATTGAGCCAGGAGTAACCCCTGAGCGCTGCCGGGTGTGACCCAAAAACCAAAAAAAAAAAAGGATATAAAATGTGGGTGCCAGAGAGATAGCTCAGCTGTAGGGCGTTTGCCTTGCAAACAGCTGGCCTGGTATGGACCTGGGTTCCATCCCTGGCATCCCATATTGTCCCCACCCCCAGCCTGCCAGGAGTGATTTCTGAGTGCAGAACCAGGAGTAACCAAAAAACCCAAAGATATAAAATGTGATGATTTTTTTAAACATTTTTTTATTTTACAACTATTTAAGCATTTATATTTATAAATATTTATTGATTACAAATGTTTATAGTTGGGTTTCAGTCATAAACAGAATATCCCCCTTCACCAGTGTGTAATTTGACCTATGTACACAATGTGAATGATTGCTACCATGGTTAACATATGCATCACTTCATAATTCAAATGTGTGTGTAACGAGAACAAATAAGATTCTCTCTTAACAGCTATTAAGAGGGGATTTTCATTTTCGAGAGGGGATACAAGCTAGTGGCATCATTTTGTTTGTTTGTTTGTTTGTTTGTTTTAGTTTTTCGGTCACATCCGGCAGCACTCGGGTTACTCCTGGCTCTATGCTCAGAAATCGCCCCTGGCAGGCACAGGGAACCATATGGGATGCTGGGATTCAAACCACCGTCCTTCTGCATGAAAGGCAAACGCCTTACCTCCATGCTATCTCTCCGGCCCCTAACAGTACATTTTCAAATAGCAGATTGACCATTCCAGTCAGCTTGGTGGAAATTTGATGCCTACAAGTTACTATCCTGTAACTGGATGTTTAAACACTTGAACCAAGACATTTCCCACAACCTCTGGAAATCTGTTTGAGTTTGTTTGTTTGTTTTTGTTTTTTGGGTCATACCTGGCAGCGCTCAGGGGTTATTCCTGGCACTATGCTCAGAAATCACCTCTGGCAGGCACAGGGGACCATATGGGATGCCGAGATTCCAACCACCGTCCTTCTGCATGAAAGGCAAACGCCTTACCTCCATGCTATCTCTCCGGCCCCTGAGTTGTTTTGTTTGTTTTGTTTTTAAGATTCCACACGTAGGGCTGTAGCAATAGCACAGCCAAAGGACCTTTGCCTTGCACAAGGCCAACTCAGGATGGACCTGGGTTTGATCCTTGGCATCCCATATGGTCCCCCAAGCCTGCCAGGAGCCTTTTCTGAGTGCAGAGCCAGGAGAAAATCCTGAGTGCCGTCGCTGGGTGTGGCCCAAACCCCCCCCCCAAAAAAAAAAAAAAAGATTTTACACATAGGGTCAGAGAGATAGTACAACAAACATGGTGCTTGCCTAGCAAGAGCTGACCCAGCTTTCATCCCTGGCACCTCATCAAGTCCCCCAAAACTGGCCAGTGGGAAGCTCTCTGTGTTTGAGCACAGACAGGTGGGACCCCAAACAAACACAAATGTATACACACAGAAGACTATTTCTATTGGCCTATTGTACTTAGGACAGTGCCTTCAAGGTTCCTCCCTGTGTTGCTGCAGATATCAGGATTCCCTTCTCAGAGGACTGAACAGTACTCCAGTGTGTGTGTTCACATGACCATACAAACACATACCTGTGCTCATACAAATATATGTGCCCACTGCATTTTTGGTATCTTTCCATCTGTTGATGGAACTCAGTCCTTTCCTGTTTGACTACTGCTGGGGTCAGAGAGGAAGTACAGGGGTTAAGTACAACTTCCTCACAGCAGACCAGGCTTTTACTCTCTACACTTCATTAGTCCCAAGTGCAGAGCCAGGGGTTGGCCCTGAGTGCATCTGGGATGCTCCCTCCCCCAAAGAAATGTCCTGGGGCCTACGTAGCCATCAGTGCTGCCATTTCCTTCTTCCCATCCAGGCAGGCTTTTCTACATTTCCCTTTGCTCTGATGCTCCTGGGTGTGGTTGTACACTTGGTCTTGGTGTTCAACATGCTCAGCAGTGCTTACAGGCCCACAACCCTAGATCTGATGCTCCAGCATCCTTTGGCTGTGCAGCTTATGGGGACCACACACTTTCCCTGTGGTGCTCACACACACCTTCCCTCAACCCTGGAGAGTCTGTGTGCTGCTGCAGAGCTGGGGTCCAAGATAACAGAGGCTCAGGGTCATGTGGACAATCAGGAATCAAACTTGAGGCCTCAAGCTTGAAACATAGGCACTTTTTTTTTTCACTTTTAAAAATTACTTTATTTAAACACTGTGCTGTACATGGTTGTTTGTATTACAATTTTTTGGGTTTTTTAGTTACAAAGTTGTTCCTGATTGAGTTTCAGTCATACAATCTGCAATACCCTTCACCAGTGCACATTTTCCCACCACGGATGTCCCCAGTTTCCTTCCCACTCTCCCCTCACCTGTCTCTGAGACAGATCCCTCCCTTTCTCTTTCCTTTTATACACTGTAGTTTTCACTATTGTTATTGAAGGAGTATCATGCATATGATTTTATCTCCTTTCAGCACCCAGTTCCTGATAGAGTGATCATTCCCAACTCTCACTGTCACTGTGTTCCCTTCTCTGCCCTCACTTCACTGTGTGGTCAAACCCAGGTTTGGAACTTGTTGGGTCTCCAGGGCATGAGGGGCGAGGCACTGGGTTGGGGAGAGGAAGAAGAGGATGACGTGGAGGTGGGAGAAGAGAGAAGGAGGAGGGGGAGGAAGTGGAAGGGGAGGGGGAAGGGGAAAGGAGGAGGAGAAGAAAAAGGAGGAGGAGGGAAGCTGACTAGTCTTGATGGGCTGATTCACAGGGTTACAAGGTGTTCAGAATAGGGCTGAAGCTCTTTCTATTCAAAGAATGAAGTCAAGCCTGTAACTATGGAGACTGAAAGTTAAAAAAAATCAAAATATCCTAAGTACTCAAAATAGGATCTGCATTAGAAATATGTTGTTGATTTTTTTTTTTTTTTTTTTTTTTTTTTTGCTTCAGGTTCTTCTGGCTCTGCTCGGAGTGATCTCTCCTGGTGTTTGGGGAACCCTGTGTGGTGCTGAGATTTGAACTGGAGTCAGCCACATGCAAGGCATTAACGCCTCTCTACTGTCTCTTGGGCCAGAAATACTTTTTTAAACTTTAATTTTAAACTTCCAAATTTAGGCACTATGGTTTACAAAGCTTTTTTGTGTGTTTGGTTGGTTGGTTGGTTTGGAGCTACACCCAAAAGTGCTCAGAAATAACTCTGGGCTCTATGCTCAGGAATGACTCCTGGCAGTGCTCAGGGATGCCTACAACTGGACTCAGGATGGCATGTGCAAGACAAACACTCCCTGCTGTACTATCTCTCCAGTCCCAATGTTACTACTTTTACTACAGTTTTGGGCCTTCAGTGTTCTAGCTCAAACCCATCACCATGTCTCCCTCCCTTCATGCTCTCCAAAGGCTCCTTCCCTCTCTTCACCCCACCTCCTCAGCAAACTCATTTAAAAAAAATTCACTTCGTGTGACTGGCAAGATAGTGCAACAGTTACAGTGCTTGCCTTGTGCCCAAATGACCTGAGTTTGGGCCTCAGACCCCTACCAAGGAGTGATGCTTAAGCACTGAGCCAGGGGGAAGCTTTGAGCATTACTACGTATGACACACACAAAAAATTCTTTTTTACTTACTACTGTCTCATAGTAAGCTTGGTCTCGTGCTTACAATAATGTCAACTCAGGGTTGATGAAATAATTTCCTTATCTCTCTACAATGAAAAATACAAGACCACTGACCAAATAGAAAGGCTGATTGATTTTTTTGGTGATCGTTCCTCCTAATTTGGTACTAATAGAAGAAGGGCAAGTGGCCTAAGGAATCAGCTCCAATGGGCGCCAAGAAAGGCCCCTTGTGGAATCCAGCACTATCTTGTTCCCAGTCATTGCCAACCTCCCATCCGACTTCTCTCTCTACCATCTGTCTGTTCTGTCCTGTTCTGCCTCTACCTCCCTCTGCTGTCTCTCTGCCACTCTCCTTTCTACCATCGCATCACACACTGTTGAGGTCTCACTCTTCCTTCCCTTTCTCTGATGGATGCATCAGTGTGCTCAGCAGTAGGTGTCACCCATCCCATTTTTCTTAACTTCTCCAGCTTCTTTCCCAGTGTTCAACTTGCCCTAGGAACTCACCACTCAGAGCTAAGAGGGCAGAACTCAGAACCTGGTACCACTTAGCAGAAGCGTGTAGCATGTATCCTGACCATTAGATGATTTCCTGTTGCCAGTGAAACCACAGTCACTCAGCTGTTCTGGAAGCCATGTTCTCATTCACACAGAGACTCTAGTGGCTCTTGCCCCTCACTTTGGGTTTTGCCATTACAGATACTGATTTCTGAAAACCGCTCAGCAAACCTGTGTTGGAAGAATGTTGTGACTTGGAACTTTCACCAGCAAAGCCTATCCTCTAGGGCCTGGAGCGGTGGCACAAGTGGTAGGTTGTTTGCCTTGTTTCAGGCTAACCTAGGATGAACCACAGTTTGATTCCCGGCATCACATATAGTTTTCCAAGCCAGGAGCAATTTCTGAGTGCATAGCCAGGAGTAACCCCTGAGCATCACCAGGTGTGCCCCTGCCCCAAAAAAAAAAGCCTATCCTCTCCTAGTTAGACACTGTGTTTGAAACTGACATTCCCTTAAGTCAATGAGGCTGAAGCTTGCATGTCACTGTTCTTCCTGTGACCCTCAGAACTCAATCCATTTTGCAGGGTGGAATCTTTTGGGCAGGAAGAAGCTGGTGATTTTTCTGGGTAATTCCACAGAAGGGGGAACGAACTCCTCACTTTTTCATGGTTTGCACATTCATTTCTGTCTACCTGTAAATACAGATGTATTTTGATGGTTCTTTTCTTTGATTGATCCCATACTTGATGGTGTTCAGATGGGATGAGTGCTTGGGCTTGGTTTTCTGTGCTTAAGGGGCTATAGGTATGTGCATCTGTCCTGTGGCTGTATCCCCTGCCCTCAAGGATGGAGATATTTTGAGTCTTAACAGGCTGGGGAGATCATATGGGATGTGGGGGATCAAATTCGGATTGACTGCATGCATGGTAAATTCCTGCCTTGCTGTGTTTTTACTCCAGGCTCCTTCTCAGAGCACTGACTCTCCCACAGAGGCCAAGTGAAGAAAGGTCCCTAAAATACCAGCTCTTGGGAGCTGGTTAGGTAATTTGCTTCCTGAAGTTTTGAGCTCAAGGTAAGCAAAGGTAGAGCCATGAGCAACTGTGAAAACAGTTTCTAGCAGGAAGGTGTAGTATAAAATAATAATAAGGCCCTTTGGATGGAGCTGGATGGTGATGGGATGAATGGAGGGGCCTTTTTCTGCCGTTCCAGCACCATGTGTATCCAACCCCTCCAGCCGGCAGGTATCTGGGTTCAGGAGAGCGGCAGGTAGAAAACCCACTCACAGGCAGGCTTCAGGAAATATCAGCTTTATTCATGCCCTAGCCAACATGTGTTGCTTCTCTCATAATCTTTTACGCTGGATTCCTATTCAGCCCTGCATTGTACCTTGTTCCTCAGCCATCTCCTCCTCTTGCTTCCTCCTCCATCCTGAATCCATGCAAATCCTCTTTTGCCCCTGAGGCCAAACCTTTTGTAACCTCCCCAAGACCCCTCCCAGAAATGGGAGGGTCTTTCTTGTAGGTAAGGTTACACGAAGAATAAGGGTGGGATTACAGAAAGAACCAGAGCTGTGGCCCCTGGAGTAAGTGAATTGGGGAGACTGGCTTTGAAATTATAGGCAAATAATTTTTTTCTTTATACAAGTGAAAGTTGGGGCCCAGGCAGGGCCAGGTGGAACCTAATGCTCACTGCCAGCCCCATCTCTCTGGCCTCAAGGCAAATGTCCTTCCTTTCCTTAAAAAGTCAGAGAACTCTAGGGCCGAAATTTAGCACACAGGGGAAGGAAGGCCTTTGCCTTGAACTTGATCAACCCAGGTTCAATCCCTGGCATCCCATATGGTCCTCAAAATCTGTCAGGCATGATTCCTGAGAGCAGAGCCAGGAGTCATCCCTGAGCACCACTAGGTGTGGTTCCAAGACAAACAAACAACAAACAAAAAGTCAGAATCCAGGAGCAGAATGATAGCACTAAAATGAAGGCATTTGCTTAACATGGGGTTGCAGTTATGTGTCCTTGATCTGAACCCCATCATTACATATGGTCCCCAAGCACTGCCAGGGATGCTCCACCCACTGAGAGAGAGAGAAGAGAGAGAGAGAGAGAACTCAAAGGGAATCCAGGAGGAGCTAAATTCTGATTCTAAATTTAGAAGAGTGACCAGCCAACTTCAGGGCACAGCTAACTTGTCAGCAGAGCACTTCCTATGCCAACCCTAGGATGCCAACCCCACCAGAGATGAGCAAATAGAGACCCAGATTGATCCCAGAGGACCAAAGTCCCAGGATGGGCCTGACTGGTCTCACCCAGATCCTGGACCCTCTCCACCCAGACACCATAAGTGGGTTCCTTGAACCCAGAGGCAGTCTGAAGCCAATGGGTGGAGGACCCACAACAGACTCCTGGAAGAGCTACGTTGGGGTCATGGTTCTCTTTTTCTGGAGAACCCAGACAATCTGACCTCTATGTAGCTGGATTTGTTGCTAAGAAGTCGGGCACCTCTTGGCCAGGCATCTTGGTTCGTCCAGCCTCTCCCTTGTACACCAAGGACAGAAAAAGATGGACATAGCTTCCAGCAGTGGCAGTTGGTTGGTATTTCCCAGAAAGAGGCAACAGGCATGTCCAGAGAACTTGGGGGGGGGGGGGGAGGGCTCTCCTGCCCTTCATGTCATCCTGAGGCCGGGGCAGACAAGCTCCAGGGACACTCACAGTCTCAACCTCACGGCTCTCCAGGAGACCAACTGCAGGGAGTATTTTTAGAAGGAACATATGGAGACTTTAAGAAGAGCTAAATATGGGCCCGGAGAGATAGCACAGTGGCGTTTGCCTTGCAAGCAGCCAATCCAGGACCAAAGGTGGTTGGTTCGAATCCCCGTGTCCCATATGGCCCCCCATGCCTGCCAGGAGCTAAGCTATTTCTGAGCAGACAGCCAGGAGTAACCCCTGAGCACCGCTGGGTGTGGCCCAAAAACCAAAAAAAAAAAAAAAGGAAGAGCTAAATATAAGCCCAGATTTACAGAGCAAAAGAAGGAACAGAGGAAAACACAAAGGCTCCATCTGAGGGGGACACATCCTCCAAAGCAGGTTGTCTTAGTGAGAGTGGGGGGGCCCTGGGCTGGACTGAGTTTCTAAGAGGTCATCTGCGATATGAAAGAAGGAAAAAAACACGCAGCGGAGAACCCAAAATTAATGCCGCCACCCATCTCCCTTAGACACGTGCCTGGGTCCCTCCCCCCAATCCAGGCTCTGCTCTAAACTGATCCCTCTTGGCTGCATCACAAACTTAGAGAGAATCCAAGGGAACAGAAGATGCTAAAATAGAAGCTTCTAATTTTAGGGAAGCAACTCTAGGAGAAAGGTTTGACAACATTAACGCTGAAGTGGAAGATCCAAGAAGCGAGCTTGGAGGTCGGGGTACAAGTAGGCACGAGAGAAAGGCCCAGGCCTGGAAGAGGCGAGGAAGGAACATTCTCTGAGCAGCTGCCTTATGAACACCAGGAGTTCTTCCTCTAGCTCGATTCTCATCACAGCACGCACCCAAAGGCCCAAACTCCCTTTGTGAAGACGCAGGTCTGCGTACAGCAGGTTTGGGGTTCTGAGCTGTTTCCAACCCAGTTGTATAGCTCCCAAGCCAGAGTTGAGGAAGTTCTTTTTTCTATGCAGTGAGTTTCGATGACAATGCCTTTGAGAATCTGGAGAATTTAGGAAAGATAGTAGGGAGTATGGTTAACTCAAGACTCTATATTGTGACCTACCTTCTTTTTTTTCTTGTTTTTGAGCCACACACACACTCAAGGATTATTTCTGGCTTTGTGCTCAGAAATTACTCCTGACAGTTTTGGGGGACCATGTGACATGCAGGGAATTGAACCCAGGTCGGCTGCATGCAAGACAAACACCCTCCCCACTGTGCTATGGCTCCGGTCCCTCTAATTGTGAGCTAGACCCAACTCAAGCTTTACTCATTAGACTCCTTGTTTCCTTTCTCCTGTTATTTTGTTTGTTTTTGGGGCCATACCCAGCATTTCTCAGGGGTTACTCCTGGCTCTGTGCTCAGAAACTGCTCCTGGCAGGCATGGGGAACCATATGGGATGCCAGGGATCAGACCCGAGTCTGTCCTGGATCGGCTGTGTGCAAGGCAAATAAATGCCCTACTGCTATCCTATCACTCCAGTCCTCTCCTGTTAATATTACTAGTGTATGAGTCAAACTAAGACCACAGACAGAAACCTTTTGTTGAATATCTTTGGGCCACACCCCAAAGTGCTCCAGACTATATGCTGTGCAGGAATTTGAACCGGGGTTGGCTGCATGCAAGGCAAGGCCTGAACCCCTGCCTATGCATTCTCTCTCGAGCTACATACTTGGAACTTTCATAACAATGCTTTGCTTTCTGTTTGAATCTACATGGTTTTAATTTTTTCCTTTGAAATGGGAGCATCTGGGGCCAGAGAGATAGCATGGAGGTATGGCGTTTGCCTTTCATGCAGAAGGTCATTGGTTCGAATCCCGGTGTCCTATATGGTCCAGAAAGAAAGAGAGAGAGAGAGAGAGAGAGAGAGAGAGAGAGAGAGAGAGAGAGAGAGAGAGAGAGAGAGAGAGAGAGAGAGAGAGAAAGAGAAAGAAAGAAAGAAAGAAAGAAAGAAAGAAAGAAAGAAAGAAAGAAAGAGAGAGAGAGAAAGAGAGAGAGAGAAAGAGAGAGTACCGTATTTTCCAGCGTATAAGACGACACCCTAATTTTGCAGTTAAAACATAGGTTTAAGCCTATATTCGCTGTATCAGACAGAATTTTACTGTGCTGCATGTGTTCCTGTGCTCATGTACCACAGTGAGCCAATCACAACAAGCAAAGGTTCAAAGGTTATACTGTAATAGACTTCCTCTCTGACTCTGGCCAATCTGAGCAGGCTTTTGACAGTGTAGATTCGGGTACAGAACATTGTCTAATTTGCATGCATAAAAAGCCTGCTTGGATTGGCTGAGTTAGAGAGGCGGTCCAAGCAGCCTTGCAGTGATTGGTGTAGGATCGAGTTGGAAAATTCGTTTTGTGGCAATATTCAAACAATTTTCGTTTAGCGGCATATTGAAACATTTTTCGGGATATACTCGGCGTATAAGACGACCCCCAATTTTTGGTTGACTTTTTTTGTTTCAAAAGTCATCTTATACGCCGGAAAATACGATATCAATTTGCCTGTCAAATAAATATTCTGAAGACTGTAACTGTCATGTTGTAGATGAGCATAGCTCAGAGCCGTTAGCAACATCACCATCATAATCAGGATTTCCCAGGAGTCTGGGACTCACTCAGGGTCGGTGTCCCTGAGACAAAGATGTTACTCCTGGTGTGTGTCAGCTATTCATGGGTTAGAAACTCAACAGATTCTGCATGGGAGCAACTCAGAGGAACATCACAGAGTTAGACCATCTAAACCACTGATGTGAAAGGAATCTGGAAAACACCATGTGTTGGGGTACCATGTTCTTTTTCTTTTTTTTTTCTTTTTTTTAGTTTTTGGGTCACACCCGGCGGTGCTCAGGGGTTACTCCTGGCTGTCTGTTCAGAAATAGCTCCTGGCAGGCACAGGGGACCATATGGGACACCGGGATTTGAACCAACCACCTTTGGTCCTGGATGGGCTGCTTGCAAGGCAAACGCCGCTGTGCTATCTCTCCGGGCCCGAGTACCATGTTCTGTAGTAAAACTAGGAGATGACTTTCCACCTGAAACAGTGACTGGTACCAAGGGGTTGTCACTGAAAAATCAGCACAAACTAGGATGCCCAGCCAAAGAGCCCTGAGAAGCCGAGATGACATTCGAATGCACAGCAAGGGCTGAGAGAATTGGCACAAGTGATATGCCCTGAAAAGAAGACTCAAAGGGTCTTTGGTCAAGATATGACATCAGACCACAATTGAACCCACATCAAAAGATAATGTTCCTCCCTGGACCATACTGTGGACCCAGAATTTGGAGAGGAAGATCAGTAACACATGCCTGGACCCAATGCTTCAACTTGCCTGGTTTCTGGAACGTGCACCTAGTACTATATGGAACAAGACTGGGAAGGAGTCTTGCTAGCCTTAAGCCTGATCTTTTTTTTTGGGGGGGGGGAGTCACACCCAGCAGCACTCAGGGGTCACTCCTAGCTCTACGCTCAGAAATCGCTCCTGGCAGGCTCGAGGGATATGGGATGCCAGGATTCGAACCATCATTTTTCTGCATGCAAAGCAAATGCCCTACCTTCATGCTATCTCTCTGGCCCCTTATGTTTGACCTTAAAAGACAATATTTTAGGTCTATGGAGACAGCTCAGAGACATGATACACGGGCTTCTATATAGGAGCCCTGGGCTTGATCCCTCACCCCATGTGGTCCCCCAAACACTGCTGGAGCCAATTTCTGAGCACTGAATACTGAGCACTGTGCACTGAGTAGTCCACAAGTAGTTTGTACCAAAAGCAAAGACAGAAAAGTTTTTCCCCGTTGGCCTTGATTCTCACGGTGGGTTTGCCATATATGGCTGGTCAATTTTGAAATAGGTGCTTTCTGGCCCATTTTGTTGAGAGGTGATATTTTGGTGGCAGTGGGGGAGGAAGGATGCACAAAAGAGGCTGGGGTGGAGGATAAGCACTACTCCTGGTGTTTCAGGTGGTGTTTCAGTTGATCCTGAACAGGTCAAATATAAGCCAACTTTTTTTTTAATAAATTTATTTTTAGTTATGAGAACAAAGATGCAAAGAAAAAGGACAAGGTAAAGTTACAGTGGAAGGACAATCACCCATAAACAGAAATCTTAGAAGAAAACCCCTTGCTGATACCTTAATTTTGAACTTTCAGCCAAAGAACAGTAAGAAAAGTAAAATAGAACCCATGTTCAATTACTTTGTCCCTCAAGTCCCCAGATTGTAGTACATTATAACATTTCTTAGCAGCACACAAATCTAAGGCCATAAAACTTATGTAACTTCTTAAACTTTGAAGGCATAGTATTTTCTTACATTTCCTTGCACATGCATATTAGTTTAAGTTAACCTGAAAAGTTTTTTTTTGTTTGTTTGTTTTGGTTTGGTTTGGTTTGGTTTTTGGTTTTTGGGCCATACCCGGCAGTGCTCAGGCGTCACTCCTGGCTGTCTGCTCAGAAATAGCTCCTGGCAGGATTCGAGCCAACCACCTTTGGTCCTGGATCAGCTGCTTGCAAGGCAAAGGCCGCTGTGCTATCTCTCCAGGCCCAACCTGAAAAGTTTAAGTGTGTTTTTTTTTTAAGGATTAGAGTCAAAGGAGCACCATAAAAATGGTGTTAGAGTTGCAGTTTTTGTTTGCATAGGCCCACCAAAATATGAGGGACATGGAAAGGAAAAGCCTTAGCCTAAATACAAGGAGACCCTACCCCTGAAGTTTCCTGGCAGAAGACCAACTCTAGGCTCCAGGCAAACTAGTTTGTCCAAACCAAGTCATTGTCTATAGTGCCAATACACTTCTCTGTTGTTGGTATCATGCTTCTGTATTAAAGATCCTGGAATCTGCATATCCTAAATTGAAGTCAGGATGGTGTAGAGGGTCCTCTAGTTTCACCTCACAATAAAAGGGCAATGCAGAGAGCTCTGTCCTGTAAGCAGGTCGTTGTTGTCAGTTCTTCTTAGTGTTGAGGGAAGACTCTTTTGAGCGGGTCAATGTCAGAGCAGCGGTAGGGTCTTCCCTGATAGAGGATTGCTTCCAGATGATGTTATAAATGACCTTGGATGTTTCGTAGTTAGCTTCCCTGAAATATAAACCAACTTTTTGTCCCATCACCCAACCCCCTGCACCTGGTTTTGAGTTTGGTTCTCTAAGATTTGGATGAAGAACTCTGCTTATTTACTGCTTATTTATTGTGCTGTGTATTTTCTTTATTGTGATGTCCTGATAGAATTTTGAGATCATGATTATATTGGTATCAAAAAACAAACAAACAAACAAAAAAAACAGGAGGAATTCCTGTCTCTTCATTTTGGGGTTACTACACAAGAAGGCTCTGTAGTTGAACATCTTTGAAGGACTCATTGGAAAATGACTCTTGAACAGGCAGGAACATGTTTTCCACAGGGAACGTGCTTATTGAAATGAAAGAGAAATACATGAAGGTGTTAGAGAAACGACGCCCTCTGATGGGAGGTAAAAAAGGTGGATGACAGATTTCTCATTACACTAAACCTTCCTTCTTATTCTTCAACTTTATTTACATTTCCCAAAATTATATTCAACATGTTGTTTGTTTTAAAAATGCATGCTAAATAAATGTATTCTAAGTACTAAATATGTATCTATATCTATATATTAGTTCATCTTTCTTTTACAGCTTGTTTTTGTTTTATTATTTTATTTTGTCTTGTTTTGGGGCCACACCAGGCAGCATCGGGGTTACGGCAAAGAGTGGTAAGTGCAGTTAGAGAAATAACTTCACTAACACTATCATGACAATGGTAGTGAGTGAGAGAAGTACAATGCCTTTCTCAAAGACAGAGGGGGAAGGGGGTGGAGGAATTTGGGGGTATTGGTGGTGGGAAGTTTGCACTGGTGAAGGGGGAGGTGTTCTTTTTTATAACTGAAACCCAACTACAAACATGTTTGTAATCATGGTGCCTAAGTAAAGATTTGGGGGAGGGGGGTTGGGCTACACCCGGTGACACTCAGAGGTTTCTCCTGGCTATGCACTAAAAAATCGCTCCTGGCTTGGGGGACCTTATGGGACACCAGGGGATCAAACTGCGGTCTGTCCTAGGTTAGTGTGGGCAAAGCAGGCAGGCACCTTACCGCTTGCACCACTGCTTTGGCCTCATAAATAAAGATATTATTAAAAAAATAAAAATATAAAAAAACAACCCTGGGACTGGAGAGATAGCCTTTCAGCAGACCTAGGACAGAATCCCGGCATCCCATATGGTCCCCTGTGCAATCCAGGAGTGATTTCTGAGCACAGAGTTAGGAATAACCCCTGAGCACTGTTGGGTATGACCCAAAATCCAAAAAAGAAAAAAATAATAAATTAACCCTGGCAGGCTCATAGGCATGCCAAGGATCAAACCCAGGTTGGTTACATACAAGTCAAATGCCCTACACACTATGCTACCGCTCTGGCCCCTTACCATATATTCTTTTTGGTGGGAGGAACTGGATACACAGTGATACTCTGTCATACTCCTGTCTTGGTGCTGGGGAATTACTTTTTTTTAATATTTTATTTTTAATTATGAGAACAATGATGCAAAGAGGACAAGGTAAAGTTACAGTAAAAGAACAATCGCCCATAAACAGAGTTCTCAGAAGAAATCCCCTTGCTGACGCCTAAATATTGAACTTACAGTAAAAAAAACAGTAAGAAAAATAAGGCAGAATCCATGTACAATTACTTTGTCCACAAGTCCCCCAATAGTAGTACATTATAACATTTCTTAGCAGTACACAAAGGAACCTAAAGCCATGAGATTTATGTGACTCCTTAAACATTGAAGGCATAGTATTTTTATATATTCATGCACATGCATATTAGTTTAAGTTAACTCTAAAGTTTAAGAGGTTTTTTTTAAGGGTTAGTCAAAAGGGCACAGTAAAAATGGTGTTAGAGTGGCAAATATTGTTTGCATAGGCCCACCAAAATATGGGGGTCATAGAAAGAAATAGCCTTGGTCTAAATACAAGGAGACCACTACCCCTGAAGTTTCCTGGCATAAGACCAACTCTAGGCTCCAGGCAAACTAGTTTATTCAATCCAAGTCATTGTCTGTAGTGCCAATACAGTTTTATTTTTTACGCAGTCCTATTGTTGGCATCAGGTTTCTGTATTAAAGATCCTGGAATCTGCACATCCTACATTGAAGTCAGGCTGGTGTGGAGTATCCTCTAGTTTCACCTCACAATTAAGGGGCAATACAGAAAGCCCTGTCCAGTAAGCAGGTCATTGTTCTTGTTAAGCCTTCTCAGTGTTAAGGGAAGTCTCTCTTGAGTAGATCGATGTCAGAGCAGCTGTAGGGTCTTCCCTGGTAGAGGATTGCCTCCTGGTGATGTTATAGACAACCTTGGATGTTTTGTAGATGTCTTCTTTAGATCAGGGGTGAATGTAGAATGCCCATTCTTCTGAGGCCTGTGCCAGGTCTTTATGTCAATGTTCAGGATGTAAGGTCCCATTGCACTACAAGATTTGTGTGTTCCCATCTCTATTAGATAAGAACTTATTGGTATGTATAGTATTTTCCCGTTTTAGTGTGCCTAAGCAAACAAGAAATAAAGCCACGTGATGTTATCTGAGTATATGGGGGCGTAAGAACACGTCTAACAATGCCCATGACTGGGTTAAAACATAAGCATTAAACTGAGGGATTCTTTCACACCAAATTCCATATTGAGCAGTTCACAAAGAGAAGATAAAAAAGGGGGGGCGGGATTGTCACTGTATAAGAAAATATTCAGCAAAAGTTATAGCCGTCAAAGAAAACACCCATAAAATGTTGAAAAGACATATGTGTCCTTTTTATGCCTTTTGGAATAGCTAGGTGGGTGTTAACTCCAGGACACCACTTTGGTCTATGACTTAGGACTCTACAGTACTTAGGTTAGAAAGGGTAAATGAGGAGTAATGATGATAGGGGTTAAGAAAGTTAACGAGAAAAATGATATTTTGTAGGGGTGTGCAAAGAGGCAGAGTACAAAATGGATATTCTGCATACATAAAAACATAATTCAATGATAGTGAGTACTATTAATGTATCTGGTGCTTGTGGGGGCATTAGCCCCCCTCGCGATTTATAAAATATAGACTGGAAAGAGATTACCAGTGACTTCAAGAAGCTGGGAGGCCAGAAGTTCAGAGCCCCACCCAGACCCTCCCTAAGGAGCCAAATGAATAATGGGGGAAAGCCTAGGGTACCTTCAAGCTCCGCCAAGGGACCCAACTCACAGGCTTGCCCAGGCATGTGGCCTGGGGAAGCCCTGGAGATCTGGAGCAAGGCAGTAGAGTAGTGCTGGGGTTACCCAAGTCCCACACCCCCTCTAGGCTTGGTTAAGAAGGCCTCTGGCATGGCGGAGGCCTGCTGAACCTCATACTGCTAGACTCCCGGCTCCCAGGAAGGAGAGTGGGAATTACGTTTTAGCAGTGCTTGGGAAACCCTTTGAACAGTCTCTCTAACCCCTCACGTATGTGTGTGTGTGTGTGTGTGTGTGTGTGTGTGTGTGTGTGTGTGTGTGTGTGTGTTTTCAGGAATCAAACCTAAGGACTCACACAAGTCAGGCAGACACTTTTTTTCTGAGCTCCTGTCCCAGAACCTGCCATGATTATAAAAGTAATATTTTCACAAGTTGGGGGTGGGGTGGGGGGAACAAAGCCTAGAGCACAGAAGGCCTGCTTTCTCTCCAGGGTACTGTGCAGCTTCTCAAGATGTACCTCAAATTCCTCAAATTTATGCCCTCCCCAACAAAAGCAATATTTTCTCATTATGAAAAAAAGTCAAATACAATTTCAAAGGAAAACTATCATCCCATGTTACCCCATCCCCCAACTTCCTGTTTAATCTTACCTGATGGTAAGACCAGCCAATTTCCTTTTTTGTTTTGTTTTGGGCCACACCCAGCGGTGCTCAGGGATTACTCCTGGCTATCTGCTTAGAAATAGCTCCTGGCAGGCACGAGGGACCATATGGGACACTGGGATTTGAACCAACCACCTTAGATCCTGGATCGGCTGCTTGCAAGGCAAACACCGCTGTGCTATCTCTCCAGCCCGAGACCAGCCAATTTCTGGGAGGGGTCTATGCAAGGTAACAAACGGGTTGCCTGAGGGGTGTAAAGAGGATTCAGGGAGATTCAGCAAGGAGCCTTAGCAGAAGTAGGCAGCATTGAGAGATGGCAGAGTCAGGATTAAATACAGAGCAGCTTAAGGGGCTGCTTAAAAGGTTAGCCTAGAAGCCACACATGGTGGCTAGGGTGTATTGTTAATAAAAGCTTCATGTCTCTTGACTTCCACTGACTGCTGTGGATCATTTCCTCACCACTACCCTGAACCCGCAAACCTGGAAAGGGATGCAAACGCTTGGCCTGGCCCGGCTGAGAAAGAACTCACCATCATCCAGCACCATCAAGGACTAATATTAATTTAATTATTACAACAATCCCACTGTGAGAGATGACCACTAATACAATTTTCAGTGGCAATGGTCTCAGGAGTTGGGGTGTGTGTCTTACATGTAATAAAGCCCTGAGTTTGGTCTTTAGCAGCACATAGGTCCCATGTTTCTAGAGGTGATCCTGGTACTACTGACCTGAGTGGCTTCCTCTTGCTGGACCGAGTAAGACCTGGACCTGAGAAGGCTGAGAGATGCCCCTCTACTGGGGGACAGCTGCGAACAAACTTTTTGGATGTTCTGAAGGTGGTTTGACTCAAAGAGAGCCAAACCACTAGAATTCCTGGTGGAAGGAGAGGCTTAGTGACTGAAGAGCCATCTGCAAACATTTAAGGGACATTTAAAGGACATTTAAGACAAGCAAGGTTGGGTTAGGTCACTGATATGGGATGTTTGCTTTTGTGCTTTAAACCATTTCTTCATTTTCTTGGCTAATATAATTGTGGACCAGTGTCAAGCTTGGTTTATCTTCCATTTCATAAAAACAGAAAGTATTGATTAAAGCTCACAGGAGTTCAGAGATAAAACAAGGGAAAGAGAAAGCAGAGAGAACTACTAAGGGACATTAAGAAAGACGGGTCTGGGTAGTATGTGAGATCATTAGCCTGGTTCAGGCCACTGGAACATGTCATACATCATCACACTACACCACACCTCACCTCACCTCACCACATCACATCACGCCTTACCATATCGAATCTCACCGCATTTTAACACACCTCACCTCACCATATCACATCATACACTTCGACACACCTTACCATACCACACTTCACCTCATCTCACCTCACCTTACCTCATCTCACCTCAGCTCACCACAGCTCACCACAGCTCACCACACCATATATCTGTTACACCCCACTCAGGAAGGGCAAACACATCAGAAGTGTTGCACTCCTGAAAAAGAATTATTTGCCAAAAAGGCCCGCTTAGAGCAGTCAAAATTAGTTGACCCTTTGCGTGGATTATTTGGCCATAATTCTAACACACTAATAACACTAATAACACTAATAACACATGGCTGTAACTATCTCTCTCTTTATTTTTGACCATTATTAGAAATTAGGCCTCTATAATTCTTTCTAACAAAGAAGCACAGTACAAATCCCGCCAAAAGTCTCCCATTGACCAGCTCTCTGTGATCTCTGCTACCTTGGCGCCAAGATCATGTTTTTCCCAAAAACTTAGCTCATGAGTAAAGCAATTTTTAGTTTTCCCCAAAACTCTAAAACATTTCTCTCTCTTCCCACTTCCCTGAAAATTACCTGGTTTCTCCTGCTTACCCAAAACAAAGCTAACCCACAACAAAACTTCTTTTCACCTTCACTATCGGTTCTTTAATATGCAGATTTTAGCCATGGCCTTTCATTCTGTTTCCCTGACCATCTCCCACTTTCTTTGATCTCCAAAATAACACCCCACATTCCAGAGCTCAACCCTTAAAAGTTACCCAGCTCAAAAAATAAATTTGTCTTCATCTTTCTAGATGCAAGTCCCCATGCATTATGTGTGGTCTCATTTATTTCATATTTCATAATTCATATTTCATATTCACCTCTTCGTGCTCCCGCTTGATTCTCAGTGGAAATAAGAACCCACTAAGGTTATGCTTAGGGACTTTTTATCCCATTAGGATAAAGGGTCCGCAACATATATCACTACACCTTACCTCACTTCACTCACTACCTCACCTGACTCAGTACTTCACTACCACTACTACTTCACTGTCAGCCCCTCTGGGTGCTACCCTGAAAATCCCTGGCACAACTAAGACTAAACAAACCCTCATCCTTCAGACCCAGCAAGGAATCACAAGCCCCCTAGGCTAAGTATCACCACGAGTGATTCTGGGGCCCCTTGAGTGCTGCGTGGAGACCACTTCGAAAAAAAAACTTCAGTCTCCAAAATGCTCTTCCAAACTTCCACTGATCTCTTCACCCCAAGCCTCTGCAATTTCATGATCAGTTTGTCGATTTGAGATCAGTTGTTACTTTGTTCTTGGCAAGGAGAAAAGATGTTCAGACATTGGCATAATGATTTGGCTCAGGCCTCAGAAGAATGGGCATTGCCCACACACACCTGAACAATGGATACCATCTATGGAAATAACCACAATTGTCTTTAACATTACCAGGATCCAAGCCTCTACCAGGGAAGACCTATCACTGCTTTGGCATTGACTTACTCCAAAGAGTGCTCCCAACACCCAGACGACTCAGCAACAGTCTGCATGCAGGGCAGATCACTCTGCATTTAATGGTATGCTGAAACTAGAGGATGCTCCACATCAGCCTGACATCGATGAAAGAAATGCACAGAATCCAGAGTCTTTAAATATAAGAATCTGATACCAACAATAGCTAAAGTGTGAAAAAGTTTCACCAGGACCTTGAGAATGACTGGAGTTGGATAGACTGGTATGCCTGGAACCCAGAGTCTGTCTTATGCCAATAAACTTCTAGGGTGAGGCCTTTCTGTAATCAGGTCAAGGAGTTTTTCTCCATTTTCCCATTTTTCTGGACCTATTCAAACAATAGCGATTCCCACTATCACACCTTTATTATATTTTTTACTCTTATTCTTTTTCTTTAATTTTTTAATTTTTAATTATGAGAACAAAGATGCAAAGAAAGAGGACAAGGTAAAGTTACAGTGGAAGGACAATCACCCATAACATAATTCTCAGAAGAAGTCCCCTTGCTGATATCTTAACTTTGAACTTTCAGCCAAAGAACATTAAGACAAACAAAACAGAATCCATGTACAATTACTTTGTCCCTCAAGTCCCCAGATTGTAACACATTATAATATTTCTTAACAGCACACAAGGCAATCTAAAGCCATCAAACTTACGTAACTCCTTTAACATTAGAGGCATAGTATTTTTTACATTTCCCTGTACATGCATATTAGCTTAAGTTAACCTCAAATTTTAAGTGGGTTTGTTTTTTTAAGGATTAGAGTCAAAGGAGCACAGTAAAAACGTTGTTAGAGTGGCAATTGTTGTTTGCATAGACCCACCAAAATATGAGAGGCATGGAAAGGAATAACCTTGGCCTAAATACAAAGAGACCCTACCCCTGAAGTTTCCTGGCATAAGACCAACTCTAGGCTCCAGGCAAGTTAGATTGTCCAATCCAAGACATTGTCCGTAGTGCCAACACACTTTTCATACAGTCTCTGTTGTTGGTGTCATGTTTCTGTATTAAAGATCCTGGAATCTGCATATCCTACATAGAAGTCAGGATGTAGAGCGTCCTCTCGTTTCACCTCACCGTTAAAGGGCAATGCAGGAAGCCCTGTCCTGTAAGCAGGTCGCTGTTGTTAAGTCTTCTCAGTGTTAAGGGAAGTCTCTTTTGAGCAGGTCGATGTCTGAGCAGTGGTAGGGTCTTCCGTGGTAGAGGATTGCTTCCAGGTGATGTTATAGACAAACCTGGATATTTCATGGATGTCTTCTCTATATCAGAGGTGAATGAAGAATGCCCATTCTTCTGAGGCCTGTGCCAGGTCATTATGTCAATGTTCAGGGTGTAAGGTCCCTTTGTACTACAAGATTTGTGTATTCCAATCTCTATTAGATAGGATCTTATTTGTATGTATAGTATTTTCTCATTTTAATGTGCCTATGCAAAAAAGGAGCAATGCCACGTGGCGTTATTGGTGCATATGGGGGCCATAAGAACAAGTCCAATAATTCCCATGACATGGTTCAATCATAAGCATTAAACTGGGGGACTCTTTCACCAAAATTCCTTGTTGAACAGCTCATAAAGAGAAGATAAAAAGTGGTTAGAATCGTCACCATATAAGAGAGTATTTAGTAAGACTTATAGTTGTCAGGGAAAAACACAAAATATTCTTTTTTTTTTTTTTTTTAGATTTTGGGTCACACCCGGTGGTGCTCAGGGGTTACTCCTGACTGTCTGCTCAGAAATAGCTCCTGGCAGGCATGGGGGACCATATGGGACACCGGGATTCGAACCAACTACCTTTGGTCCTGGATCGGCTGCTTGCAAGGCAAACGCCGCTGTGCTATCTCTCTGGGCCCAAGATATTCTAAAGATATACGTGTCCATTTTATGTCTTTTGAAACAGTTCGGGGTTGTTACACACTGTGCATGACTTTGGTCTTTGATTAGGATTGTGCAATACTGAAGTTAAAAAGAGTAATGTGGGTTAGTGATGTTTGGGGGGGTGAGAGAGTTGAGTAAAAATGAGCTTTGAAGGGGTGTGAGAAAGGGCAGAATACAAGATGGATATTCTGGATACGCAAAACATAACATAAAGATAAGGAATACTCTTAATATATGCAGTCAGCGCGGGCCCCCCGCGAGGTTTTCCATATGCAGAGTGGTCAGATATTGCCAGTGACAAACTTAACGCAACCGAGCAAATCTCAGCACACCCCAAGTTAGGACCAACTTTGTCTGGCCGCCTGGGCTGCCACCCCAGAAGGCCTGGAGGCCGGGGGCAGAAGAGGGGAAGGCTGGGAGCCTATGAAGGCTCCCAGTGCACCCAAATTAGGGAGAAGGCCCTCCACATGGGGTCTCCCCCAACCCCATGCCGGCTAGAGCTAGCCTCCAGCTCAAGAGAGCTTTACTCTTATTCTTTAAGGGAAAAAAAAATACAACTTACTGAACTTAAAAACAAATAACTGGGGGCCGGGCGGTGGCGCTAATGGTAAGGTGCCTGCCTTGCCTGCGCTAGCCTTGGACGGACCGCGGTTCGATCCCCCGGCGTCCCATATGGTCCCCCAAGCCAGGAGCAACTTCTGAGCACATAGCCAGGAGTAACCCCTGAGCGTTATCGGATGTGACCCAAAAACCAAAAAAAAAAAAAAAAAAAAAAAACTGTAGTAGAATGCCTGTCTCGAATACAGGCAGGGGATGGGAAGGGGGAGGGGGTAATGTTACACTGGTGAAGGGGGGGGGGTGTTCTGGTTATGACTGTAACCCAACTATGATCATGTTACTTAAATAAAAAATATATTAAAAAAAAAAAAAAAGATGTTCAGAGAATTGCCTGTCATTCTGGCTTAATAGGTGTGCCAACTCTCTGGTGGTAGGACTGAAAAAAATACTGGCAAGACAGAAGCTATTCCTCTTTCCTTGTCAGACATTTGGGTCATATTTTCGAATGAGACATAATGAATGGAGTGAGGCTCTTGGCCAACAGAAGCCTCATTCACACTCTATCTTTTCATTGTGAAATGTAACACTGGTAATAGTCTTGAGTTGAGCTACATCATGCAAAAGGAAGGGATTGATTAGCTCAAAGTCCAAAATGTCATCAGGATTGAACTATCAGTCCTCCTAATCAATGCCACCAGATGACTACAAACATTACTAGAGAAACAGTGACCAAGTGTATACTTAAAAGTTGACCTTAAAGTTTCCATCAAGGATATTTACTAGAAACCCATAGGTAACATCATACTCAATATTAATAATTAAAATCCTTTCCTCTGAGATCAGACACTAATCAAGAATGTCCATTTTCATGATGAATATAAAATATAGAATTATGAGAAGAGGGGAGAGGAGAGGAGGGGACAGGGGAGGAGGGGAAAGGGGAGGAGGGGAGTGGAGAAGAGGAGAGGGTAAAGGAGAAAAGGGGAGAGGAGAGGTGAGGAGAGGAGGAAAGGGAAAAGGAGAGCAGAGGAGTGTAGAAGTGAGGGGAGGTGGAGAGGGGAGGGAAAAGGAGAGAAGGGTAGGAAAGGGAAGGGAAGAAAGGGTGAGGGGAAGGGAAGGAAAAGAAGAGAAGGATGAGGGGAAAGGAAAGAAGAAGAGAGGAGGGTAGGGGAGAGACGAAGAGGGGAGGAGGAGAGAGGAGAGAGGAGAGAAGGGGAGCAGAGAGAAGGAGAAGAGAGGAGAGGAGGGAAGAGAAAGGAGAGGAGAGGAGGGTAGGGAGAGGAGAGGAGAGGAGCAGAAGAAAGGGGGAGGGAGGAGGAGAGGGGGGGCAATGAGATGAGATGCCAGAAATTGAACTCGGGGTCCCCTGTGTGCAAGGCAAGTGCTATCCACACTCTGCTGCTGCTCTGGCCCCTAAATTCAGATTTTGATGCTACCAAAAATAGAACAAAAGCTGAAACCCCAGGAAAATAATTACATAGATTATCTTTGGTAAAATAATGTTACTTGTTGGGGCTGGAGAGATAGCATGGAGGTAAGGTGTTTGCCTTTCATGCAAGAGGTCATCGGTTCGAATCCCAGCGTCCCATATGGTCCCCCGTGCCTGCCAGGAGCAATTTCTGAGCATGGAGCCAGGAGTAACCCCTGAGCACTGCCGGGTGTGACCCAAAAACCACAAAAAAAAAGTTACTTTTTAAAATGGATCTTATTACTCTAATTTACAAATAATCGAGTCTCCTGTTTTTTGTCCCTGAATATTCCATTGTTTCCCAGCCTAGATGTTACCATTCTCCTTAGCATGTCCTTAACTGCTTGTTTCTGCTTTTCTGCTGCTTGACAAGGACTTGATGTATACGTTTAATTGTTAACTTTACTAGGTATTTGGGGGGATATAAATCAAATGGGTTTGTGGTACTGCTAGCCTCAGGAAATCAATCCAGGAGCTTGAAGTCATTACAGAATAGTTGATTTGCATGTTCTGTAAAATGCTTAACATAGTACAAATGTAGGTCATTTAAGTAAGAGGTAGGTTATATTTCATGTCATCTCTTCCTTGGAAAATATTTGGGTTAGTAGCCACACATCTAATGTTCTTTCATTGAAGGTGCTTTTTGGTAGAAACAGGAAAATGACTCTCTGTAAAAGAGATGAATGCTTGATCTGAAAATTCCGTCCACTTAAAAGAAAATTAACTCCTATGCATGTCTGAGTGTCACTATTAGTTACTGTGGTACAAATTATATTCAACAGAGATTTCATGCTGAGAAAAACATGAAGTACATAAGATGAATGCAGTCATTGTGATTATTCTCTTCAAGAGCAAGAAAATAGCTACTTAGAACGACTGTATGTGAGGATAATTGCTGTTTAACGGAGAAAAACTGAAGAAAATAATTATAAGAGTAAAAAAGATATTTCCTATCCATCTGTCATTTAAAAATAAGAAACAAGAAAAAGAAAGCCTGGTCTCCCCCCCCCCCCCCAAAGCTTAGAAAGTAACACTTCTAAAGGCAGTACGGGGGTGGTGTTCATACAAAAGAATGTGGCTTGAGGGGAATCGGAGATTTCTCTATAGCCAATGAAGAAATGGGAGATATTTTTTTTTCTCTTTGTAAAAAGTCATACAACAGCCAAAACCAAATTGTGTTTTCCTGTTTCAGTCAATCACTTGTATTTGGCATTTTAATACTGCCAAGGTGAACAGACACTCCAGGGTGGAGACCAAAGAAAGTCTTTTCCTCTTGTGGGGAAGGGAGAATGTGGCTGTGAATTTCGGATTTTTTAAAAGATTTTCTGAAGAAACCATAGTGAGCCCAGAGGGACTGTATTTCTTCGCCTATGGAGGCTCTAGTTGTTTATTTTTCCCATTCTCATTTTATGGATGTTCTCTTCTGAGTGAAGCCAGAGGTATTATTAGCCCCTAGAATCTGCCCATCAGAGTTCTGGGGCCTGAGAGGCCCTGTGAGGTGGTGTGAGGTGAGGAATTAGACTCAGGCTGTTCCCAGCATGGGAGTTAATCACCAGACAAGACAATGCCACAGAAGTTGGAGGCAGTATGTGATTAAGGGTGCAGCTGCAAGTCATATCTCTCTCTCTCTCTCTCTCTCTCTCTCTCTCTCTCTCTCTCTCTCTCTCTCTCTCTCTCTCTCTCTCTCTCTCTCTCAGCTTGTCCTTTGGGGAAGGGGCAAGGGTGTGTGTTTGTGTCTAGTTTCTCACTTGAGACATCCTTTATGGGTATGAAAACACCAATATTTTCTTTCTTTCTTTCTTTTTTCTTTTTTTCTCTTTTTTGGTTTCTGGGCCACATCTGGTATTGCTCAGGGTTTCACTCCTGACTGCACTCAGGGGACCATATGGGATGCCAAAATTTGAATCAGGGTCCATCCTGTCTTCCTTCCTTCCTTCCTTCCTTCCTTCCTTCCTTCCTTCCTTCCTTCCTTCCTTCCTTCCTTCCTTCCTTCCTTCCTTCCTTCCTTCCTTTTTTCCTTTCTCCGTCCCTTCTTCCCCCCCTCCCTCCCTTCCCTTTTTCCTTTCCTTTCCTTCCTTCCTGCCTTCCCTCCTTCCTTCCCTCCTTACTTTCTTCCTTCCTTTCTTCTTTCTTTCCTTCCTTTCTTTTTTAATTATTTTATTTAAACACCATGTTTACCAGGTTGTTCATAATGTAGTTCTTTTTCACAGTTACAAAGTTGTTCATGATTGAGTTTCAGTCATACAATGTCCAACACCCTTCACTAGTGCATATTTCCCAACACCCAGTTGCCCCAGTTTTCTACTTCCCTCCACCCCTGCCTTCTCTCTGTACCCCATAACAGTTTTGTTCTTTGTTCTCTCTCTTCCCTTTTTTTTTCTTTTAGACACTGTGGTTTCCACTATTGTTCCTGAAGGGTTATCATGTATATGATTTTATCCCCTTTCAGCACCCAGTTCTTGTTCAGATAGATGAGGCCCAACTATCCTTGTCAGAGTGGTCCTTCTCTACCTTCATTGCACTCCCCCATAATGCCTTAGTTTTTCCTTCCTGTCTCCTTCCTATTGCCTCCTCAGGCAAGACTGTCCTCTAGGGCCTGAACTTTCACTCTGTCATGTCAGACACAACAAAGACAGAAATGCTGGATGACTCATCCCAGCTCTTGTCTACCCTTGATGAGGGCTCTTTTGGGCCTGTCATCCTTCTGCAGATTAGAGATGGTTACTCACTTTCCGCCTGTGAAGAGGTGGAGTCTGTGTCCCTTTCTTTCTTCCTGGGCAATTGAGCAACAGAATTTTCTGGAAGATACTGCTAGGCTTGAGAGAATTTTCAGTGACTCTTTCCTACTTCCTGTCCTTCAGGAAGTTCTCTCAGAGCCAGTAAGGGCAGTTATTCTGAAGCCAGCCTGCTCACTATGAGGGAGCCACAAGGAGAGTTCTTCAGAACAAATATCTTGGTCCCTCAGCACCTAACTCCTGTCATGGGAGCACCAGACTTCTACAATAAGAACCACTCAGCTGAGCCCTGCCCTATTGGATCCCCTGTGATCCTGAACTGTCTGGCAGATGGAACCCCAGAGAGAAACTGTTTTGGGGACCCCATAGAGCAACTGCTTTGGAGATTCTCCTTGAGGAGAAAGCTTCAGACTCTGCTCCAGAAATGAAGGAGAACAACTCAAAGAGGGATGCCATGTCCCCATGATCAGTGGATACTCTCAGACCCTCAGGCTTAACTCTAGCCTGTCCCTCCTCCCTCACAGAAAGATCTGGTTAAGGGAGATTACAGGTCACTTTTCTTGCCCATTGTGATGCTCCTAAGACATTCCTAAGCCCCAATGTATATGCTTATGTTTAACGCCTCATCCTCCCCTGGCTATCTTGCTATGTCCCTGGTCCTACCACTCTGCACATATCCCAGTCCTCTTGTCCTATATAAGCATTATTGGAATGGAATAAAGTGTTTCTGGTCATCAACCTGGGACCCGATCTTTCCTGGTCATCAGCTGGAGAGAAGACACTAGGAGGATGAAAGTTGATCATCGTTAGCCAACTGGGCTGACATACATCCAGCCCCTAAAGCCATGAGTGACAATAGTAAATTGTTGTTCCATCTCATGCTTCTTCTTTGGAAATAACTAACTGCAGCTAAGTGCCTAGCTCTTCAGAATAATTTGCTCCACTTTCTCTCAGGTTTTTCCAGAATGAGTACCTTTCTCTCAGGGTCACTCTAACACAATCTCATGTTCACAGTTCTCAGCCTGGCTGGCCTTAGTTTGCACCTGAGTTCCTCTCTTCTGTTCAGGACTTAATTTCTTTGCGATTAGCCAGTTTGAGAATAGGGATTATGAGAGATTTTCATAATTGAGTTGAGGGGAAGGAAAAAAATCAGTATCTACAAAGCACTTCGAGTGTTTCTTAGTACTTAGTACTTAGCAAAAGTAAGGGGACTTTACTTTGGATTGGCATGTTAATATTTTTTTTTAAATATTTATCTGTAGGACTAGGGAGAGAGCTGGAAGCATTCCAAGTTTGACCCCAACACACTGTGCTACCCAGCACTATCTGGAGTGGTGACAGAGCAATGTGCTGGGAACAACACACTGGGTGTGTCGCCCCTAAAATTATGAAATGACTCCATGACTTACATGATTTACATAGTTTTATTTCCAGAGGATTAAACCAGAAACAACCCATTTGTTAGCCTGTGCTTCAAAACTTGAGGGGTTTTTACCTGAAGATGCAAAATTTTGGCTGAAAAAAGGAACCAACTCTTAGCTGCTTCTCCTGGAAGGCTCCTGTTGCTCGAGTTTCAGCTTGAGATAGGGCCTGGGCGCATCAGCCCACCATATCCATTGTCCCAAGTTCTTTCACCTTCAGCTCTGACTCATACTCCCTACCTGCCCCTTCTGGAAGGCAGGGGAAAAGGGAGAGACAAAGAAAGGGAGGAAAGGAGAAGAGAAGGAGGATTCCTCAGCAGGTGTGCATGTTCTTCCTGACTCTGATTCTGCTAACAAGAATTTTAATAGTAAGGCCGGAGAAATAGCACAGCTGTAAAGTGTTTGCCTTGCACGCAGCTGATCCAGGATGGACCTGGGTTCAATCCCTGGCATCCCATATGGTCCCCCAAGCCAGGATCTATTTCTGAGCGCATAGCCAGGAATAAAACCTGAGCATCACCAAGTGTGGCCCAAAAACAAAAAATTTTTTTAATTATCTTTATTTAAACACTGTGATTACAAATATAATTGTAGTTGAATAATTACAGTCATGTAAACAACACCCCCCTTCACCAGTGCAGGATTCCCACCACCAATTTCCCAGATCTACCTACTCCCCACCCCACCCACACCTGTACCTGGCAAGAGCTGGCCTCCAGAATCAAAGAGGAAATCGGAAGCCAGATGTCTGCCTGCCCTCCTCCCCATGCACCTCCCCCCTGGAGTACGGAAGGAAGAGTCCACTGAACCCACTTCTGGCCATCTGAGCTGGCACCCAGGGAAAGCCTGGAGTCAGGGGAAAAAGACAAGGACGGCTGGGGGCCTGACAGCCTCCCAGCACTCCTCAGGCTAGGAATAAGGGTCCTGGTAAGCTCAGTTTTTCTGATCTGTCAGTTCACTGTGAAAATTTCTAATTTCAGTTGACAAATCTTCTTGATGCTTAATTTTGCTCCAGTCAAGTTTATCAATGCTTTTTTTTTTTTGAGCTCCCTGAACATTTTCCATAATTCTACTCTAAACTTCTTGAGAGGATACCTATTTGTTTCCTACTTTTTAGATTATTAGAGGAGCCATCTTGATTTCTGTAATTATGGGGGTGTACTGCAAAATCACTCCATTGGCAAGATTGTAGATTACTCCTTAAAATGTGCAGAAATGGAATTCAGGGGTTAAAACATAAGCGCGACCGCGGAGTGGAGCGGGCGCGTTTCGGGTGTGGGTCCTGAAGAGGTTATAGTCCTTGGATGTAGGCAGGCTCAGCAGAGAAAAAGAAAGAAAAAAAAATTTTAATAGTGAAAGGGATAGAGTGATAGCACAGAAGGTAGGGGATTAGCCTTGCATGCAGCCATATCTGGGTTCAATACCCGGCATCCTATAGGGTCCCCCTAGACTGCCAGGAGTGATTTCTGAGCACAGAGCCAGGATTAACCCTTAAACACTGCCGGATGTGGTCCATAAACTAATAATAATAATAATAATAATAATAATAATAATAATAATAATAATAAAGCATGCTTTAATCTGTAGAACAAACAAATCTGCCTTTGTAGAACAAAAACTTATTTCAGTGACTCAGAGGAAATAACTGATTTGGAGATGAGATATACTCACAATTTCAGTTTGTCTGGGAGAGCTTGGGAGAAATGCCTCTAAAAATGTTGTAAAGAAAGAACTCCAAACTATTTTTACCTCTCTTTCCCTTTTCTGTTGTTGTTGCCATGTCTTTGGGTACTCACACTTATGATGCTGAGGGTTGTGCTTGTCCTTGGTTCCATTTGCTGGGGGTGGTCACACCTGTGATATGGGAGAAGATGACCACTGTGCCAGTCACCAGCTCATAGCCTCGTGTTTTCCACCAACCACGTTAGGTACAAAATTTTGTTTTCAGGGGAGCCAGACCTGCCAGGGGATTCTCCTAGATCACTCAGGAATCACTCCTGGTGGACTTGGGAACCATATAGGATGCCTGGGGTTGAATTCAGGTCAGCCATGTGCAAAGCAAATGCCCTATCTTCTGTACAATATTCTGGCTCCAAAATATTTTGAACTGTTTTTGCGGGGGCCACACCTGTCAGTGCTCAGGGACTACTCCTGCATTTGTGCTCAGGGATCACTCCTGTTAGTGCTCAGGGGGTCATAGGTAAGGCTGGAGATCAAATCAGATTTGGCTGTGTGCAAGGCAAGAACTTTACCCACTATACTAGCTCTCTGACCCATGAGATATTTTCTTTATCATAAAGAACAGATGCTTTTATTTATTTTATTTTATTTTATTTTATTTGGCGGGGACACACATCATGGTGTTTCGGGGCTACTCCAAGCTCTGCGCTCAGGGATCAGTATTGACAGTGCTTAGAGACCAGCTAATGTCAAGGATGGAACTGGATCTTCCAGCCTGCAAAACACATCCCCTTTCAGGTATCCCTTCAGCCTCACAAATAATTGATGCTTTTTAAAGGAAAAAAATTTTTTTTAGTTTTTTGGGCAACACCCAATGATGCTCAGGGGTTACTTTTGGCTATGCACTCAGAAATCACTCCTGGCAGGCACGGGGTACCATATGGGATGCTGGGGAACCTAATTGCTGTCCATCCTAGGTTAGCACATGCAAGACAAATGCCCTATTGCTTGCAGAACCACTCCAACCCCTAAAGGAAAATTAATTTGATTTTTTTTTTATTTTTGGGTCACACCCAGCAGCGCTCAGTGCTCTGTGCTCAGAAATCGCTCCTGGCATGCTCATGGGACCATATGGGATGCCAGGATTTGAACCACCTTGCACGCAAGGCAAATGCCTTACTCCATGCTATCTCTTTGGCCCCTATTTGAATTTCTTAATTTATTTTACAATCTCACTTTTCCGTGTGGTCTCAGCCAGCAGTAAATCCATGCACACACGCACATACATTCTCATTCACCTCCAGAGAGAAGATTTAGACCATTTCAGAAAGGAATTCTATACCCTTGCAGCAAATGAAACCCTCTGAGGATCTGTGGCTGTGTTTCTGGATTATTAGAACAACTGAGTGTCCATACCCCATCCTAATGGAGACTTGAGCTAAAGCTGCCCCGAGAAAGATTTTGGACCATCTCCCCTCTTCCACCTGACCCTGGTCCCACCTGGTTCATTGGGAGTAGAGGGCTGACGCCCTAGATAACCAATGCAGCCAGATGCATTGATGCATAGATGACCCAGTCAGGTGAGTACCTGTTTCCCTCCAGGTCTATTGACAATAACTCAGGATATTGTTACATGAAGTAAGGATGAACCTAGATGAGGAAAGAAGTGAGTTTGTGTGAGGTCTTGATCTTGAGGGATCTTAAAGGATTTTGTGAGATCTTGGAGACCTCAAGTCTATGAAGTTTAGCAGCTATGTTCTACAAAATCCAAGTTCCAAATATGTATCTAAAAATCCCAACTTCTGGAACATTCAGTAATTCCTGCCAAGTCCTTTTCTGGACCACAGCATGCAGACTCATAATGTTATATCTAAGAATCACTATTGGCTAATTGCTGTGGACCTTTTATCCTGATAAGATAAAAAGTCCTTAAGCAGAACTTAGTGGGTTCTTTTTCCCACTGGGAATCAAGCAGGAGCACGAAGCAGCGAATATAAAATATGAATTATGAAATATGAAATAAATGAGACCACATAGAATTACATGGTGAAAACAAGAGGTGAGGCCAGAGAGAGAGGCCAGAGGCTTTATTGGGCCTTAAATAGACGGATATTTGGGGCGTAGCCAGGGAGAAAGGAAAAGGGGATAAACCAATGAGATCAGAGCTAGAATTAGCATATGAAGAGATAGGTAAAAAGAAACCAGATACCTTTAAGGAAATGGGGGAGAGAAAGAGATCACAGAGAACTCAGCAGAATACTTTTGGCGGGCTTTTTCCGTACTGTATTTTCTTTGTTAGAAATACTGAGGCCTGACTTCTAATAATGGTCAAAAATAAAGAGAGAGGTAGTTACAGCCACGTTTAGAATTATAGCCAAACAATCCACGCAAAGGGTCAACTGATTTGACTACTCTAAGCAGGCCTTTTTGGCAAATAATTCTTTTTCAGGAGTGCACTACACCTAAGAAGGTTTAAAAAGCACTTCTGATGTGTGCCCTTCCTGAGTGGGGTGTAACAGCTAATCTCCTGTAAGGTGTGTTTGAATGCAGAATGGGAGGAAGAGCTTTTACACTGGGCTTCCTTCCTGACTTGTTCTTCCCATAAGGAGAGAAGAACATGACATGTTCCCTTCCACAGTTGACCCCAATCAGAACAGTACATCGAAGCTCACTGTAGAGTCACACCTACACAACACTAACACTGTAAAAATAGAAGAAAGGCCCATTTTGCTGGCAGAGCCAATAAAGATTCTTTGCAATGTTACAAAAAACCAAAAAACATCTATAGATTTAATTGTAATTTGACAGGACATTTTTTAATTTTTTATAATATCTTTACTTAAACACCTTGATTACAAACATAATTGTGGTTAGGTTTCAGTCATGTAAAAAACACCCCCCTTCACCAGTGGTATATTCCCACCACCAATGTCCCAAATCTCCCTCCACCCCAACCCACCCCACCCCACCTGTACTCTAGACAGGCTTTTCAGTTCCCTCATTCATTCACATGGTTGTGGTAGTTCTCAGTGTAGTTATTTCTATAACTGCACTCACCACTCTTCGTGGTGAACTTCATGAAGTGAGCTGGAACTTCCAGCCCTCCTCTCTTTGTCTCTGAGGATTGTTGCAAAAATGTCTTTTATTTTTCTTAAAACCCATGGATGAGTGAGACTATTCTGTGTCTATCTCTCTCCCTCTTACTTATTTCACTCAGCATAATAGATTCCATGTACATCCATGTATAAGAAAATTTTATGACTTCATCTCTCCTGATGGCTGCATAATATTCAATTGTATATATGTACCACAGTTTCTTTAGCCATTCATTTGTTGAAGGGCATCTTGGATGTTTATAGAGTCTGCAATGTTTACAGAGCTGCAATGAATATAGGTGTGAGGAAGGGATTTTTGTGTTGTATTCTTGTGTTCCTAAAGTATATCCCTAGGAGTGGTATAGCTGGGTCAAATGGGAGCTCAATTTCCAGTTTTTGGAGGAATCTCCATATCACTTTCCATAAAGGTTGGACTAGATGGCATTCCCACCAGCAGTGGATAAGAGTTCCTTTCTCTCCACATCCCCGCCTGCACTGCTTATTGCCATTCTTTGTGATGTGTGCCAATCTCTGTGGTTTGAGGTGGTACCTCAGAGTTGTTTTGATATGCATCCCCCTGATAAATAATGATGTGGAGCATTTTTTCATGTGCCTTTTGGCCATCTGTATTTCTTTTTTATCAGAGTGTCTGTCCATTTCTTCTTCCCGTTTTTTGATGGGATTAGGTGCTATTTTCTAGTGAAGTTTTGTCAGTGCCCTGTATATTTTGAATATTAGCCCTTTATCTGATAGGTATTGGGTGAATAGTTTCTCCCACTCAGTGGGTGGCTCTTGTATCCTGGGCACTATTTCCTTCGAGGTGCAGAAACTTCTCAGCTTAATATATTCCCATCTGTTAATCTCTGCTTTCACTTGTTTGAAGAGTGCAGTTTCCTCCTTGAAGATGCCTTTAGTCTCAACGTCATGGAGTGTTTTTATCTATGTGTTGTTCCATATACCTTGTGGTTTCAGGTCTGATATCAAGGTCTTTAATCCATTTGGATTTTACCTTCGTACATGATGTTAGCTGGGGGTCTATGTTCGCTTTTTTGCAAGTGGCTAACCAGTTGTGCCGACACCACTTGTTGAAGAGGTTTTCCCTGCTCCACTTAAGGTTTCTTGCTCCTTTGTCAAAAATTAGGTGATTGTATGTCTGGGGAACATTCTCTGAGTACTCAAGCCTATTCCACTGATATGAGTGTCTGACTTTATTTCAATACCACACTGTTTTGATAACTATTGCTTTGTAATACAGTTTAAAGTTGGGGAAAACAATGCCTCTCATATTCCTTTTCCCTAGGAGTGCTTTAGCTATTCGAGGGTGTTTATTGTTCCAAATGAATTTCAGAAGTGTTTGATCCACTTCTTTGAAGAATGTCATGGGTATCTTTAGAGGGATCACATTAAATCTATATAATGCTTTGGGGAGTATTGCCATTTTAATGATGTTAATCCTGCCAATCCATGAGTAGGGTATGTGTTTCCATTTCTGTGCGTCCTCTCTTATTTCTTGGAGCAGGACAGGACTTTTTTTTTTAAATCTTTTTAAAATAATATATTTATTTAAGCACCATGATTACAAACATGTTTGTAGTTGGGTTTCAGTCATAAAAAGAACACCTCCCTTCACCAGTGCAATCTTTTCTCTACCAATGCCCACCAACTCCCTCCTCCCCCATCCTCTGCCTGTATTTGAGACAGGCATTCTATTTCTTTCACTCATTACCATTGTCATGATAGCTATCAGTGTAGTTATTTCTCTAACTGAACTCACCACTCTTTGTGGTAAGCTTCAGAGTATGGGCCGGTCCTTCCAGACCTCATTTCTATTGTCTCTGGATATTATTACAATAATGTATTTTATTTTTATTAAATCCCATACATGAGTGAGATTATTATCTCTCTCTTTCTCTCTGACTTATTTCACTCAGCATAATAGTTTCCATGTCCATCAATGTATAAAAAATTTTTATGACTTCATTTTCCTGAAGGCTGCATAATATTCCATTAGTATATGTACCACAGTTTATTTAGCCATTCATCTAATGAAGGGCATCTTGGTTGTTTCCAGATTCTGGTTATTATACATAAAACTGCAATGAATATAGGTGTGCAGAGGACATTTTTGTATTGTGTTTTTGTGTTCCTAGGGTTTATCCCTAGGAGTGGTATAGCTGGATCATATGGTAGCTCAATTTTCAGTTTTTTGAGGAATCTCCATATGGTTTTCCATAAAGATTGCCTAGATGGCATTCCCACCAGCAGTGAATGAGAGTTCCTTTCTCCACACATCCCTGCCAGCACTGATTGCACTGATTGTTCTTGTTCTCTGTGATGTGTGCCAGTCTTTGTGGCAGGAGATGGTTCCTCATTGTTGTTTTGATTTGCATCTCCCTGATGATTAGTGATGTGGAGCATTTTCTCATGTGCCTTTTGGCTATTTGTATTTATTTCTTCTTTGAGGAAATGTCTGTTCATTTCTTCCCCCCATATTTTTAAATAACTTTTCTCTTGGCTTTTGTTTTGTTTTGTTTTGTTTTTTGGGCCACACCCAAAAAACTCAGGGGTTACTCCTGGCTATGCGCTCAGAAATTTCCCCTGGCTTTGGGGGACCATATGGGACACTGGGGATCGAACCAAGGTCTGTCCTAGGTGAGCCATGTGCAAGGCAAACGCCCTACCGCTGTGCTATCACTCTGCCCCTAGATGTTTTTTGTTGTTGTTGTTAAGTTCTGTCAGTACCTTATATATCTTAGCTATTAGCCCCTTATCTGTTGGATATTGGGTGAATAGTTTCTCCCATTCTGTAGGTGACCTTTGTATCCTAGTCACTATTTCCTTTGAGGTGCAGAAGCTTCTCAGCTTAACATAGTCCCATCTGTTTATCTCTGCTTCCTCTTGCCATTTTAATGATGTTAATCCTCCCAATACATGAACAAGGTATGTGTTCTCATTTCCTTGAAGCAGGGTTTTGTAGTTTTCTATGTATAGGACCTTCACCTCTTTATTTAAGTTGACTTTAAGGTATTTGAGTTTGTATGGCACTAATGTGAATAAGATTTTTTTGGAGGGGAGGGGGTCACTCCTGGCGGTGCTCAGGAGTTAGTCCTGGCTCTGTGCTCAGAAATCGTTCCTGGCAGGCTTTAGGGACCATATGGGATACTGGGAATTGAACTGGGTTCATCCTGTGTTGGCCGCTTGCAAGTCAAATGTCTTACTGCTGTGCTATCACTCTGGCCCTGGGATTTTTTCTTTTTAATGTCCATTTCTTCTCTATCATTATTTGTGTATAAAAAAGCTATTGATTTTTACATGTTAATTTTGTAACCTGCCACTTTGCTATATGAATCTATTGTTTCTAGAAGCGTTTTTTGGTAGAGTCTTTAAGTTTTTCTAAGTATAATACCATGTCATCTGTAAACAGTGAGAGCTTGACTTCTTTCTTTCCTATCTGGATGTCCTTGATATCTTTTTCTTGCATAATTGCCATGGTAAGAACTTCCAGAACAATGTTGAATAGGAGTAGTTTGAAAGGCCAGCCTTGTCTTGTACCAGATTTTAGAGAAAGGCTGTTGTTAGTTTATCTCCTTTGAGAATAATATTTGCCACTTGTGGTAGATGGCCTTGACTATATTGAGAAAAGTTCCTTCCACTCCCACCTTGTTGAGAGTTTTTTTTTTTTTTATCAAGAATGGGTGTTGGACCTTATCAAATGCTTTCTCTGCATCTCTTGATACAATTATATGGTTTTTATTTTCCTTTTCTTGATATAGTGTATTATGTTGATTGATATATGTATGTTAAATCATCCTTGTATTCCTGGAATGAAACCTTCTTGTTCATGGTGTATGACCTTCTTGATGAAGCATTGGATTCTATTTGCCAGGATTTTGTTGAGGACCTTTGCATCTGTTTTCATCAGGGATATTGGTCTGTAATCGTTTTTTTCAATATCTATCTGGTTTTAGTATCAAGGTGATATTATCTTCATAAAAACTATTTGGTGGGGCCGGAGAGATAGCATGGAGGTAGGGCATTTGCCTTGAATGCAGAAGGATGGTGGTTCGAACCCTGGCATCCCATATGGTCCCCCAAGTCTGCCAGGAGCGATTTCTGAGAGTTCAGGAGTAACACCTGAGCTTAGCTGGGTGTGACCCAAAAACCAACCAACCAATCAACCAAACAACAAACGAAAGCAAAAAAAAAAAAACCCTACTATTTGAGAGTGTTCCTGATTCTTCAATTTCCTGAAAGAGCCTGAAAGGGATTGGTAGTACTTCCTCTTGAAAGGTTTGAAATTCATTAGTGAATTCATCTGGTTTTTTGTTTTTGAAAAGAATTTTGATGAGCATTTTAATTTGCTCAATAGTGATGGGTCTGTTGAGATATGCCATATTATCCTGATTCAACTGTGGAAGATAAGAGTTCAAGAATTTATCCATTTCTTCCAGGTTCTCATGTTTTATGGCAGAATTTCTCAGAGTCTCTGATTACCCTTTGAATTTTTGTAGTGATCTCCCCCTTTTTATTAAGTTTCTCTCTCTCCCTTTCTTTGTAAATTTTGCTAGTGGTTTATCAATCTTGTTTACTTTTCAAAGAACCAACTTTTGCTTTCGTTGATCTTTCTAATTGATTTCCACTTCATTGATTTCTGCTCTAAACTCTGTTATTTCCTTCTACCTACCTATTTTTGGTTCATTCTGTTAATGATTTTCTAATATTATAAGCTTTAAATTAAATTATTTATGTAGGTCCCTTCTTCCTTCATGATGTGTGTTGCAAAGCTATATTTTTTCCTCTTAGAATCACTTTTGCTGTATTCCACAAATTCTGATAATTTGTGTCTTCATTGGCATTTCACCATCCTTCTGCATGCAAGGCAAACACCTTACCTCCATGCTATCTTTCATTTCATCTCTGATCCACTTGTTGTTCAGTAGTGAGCTGTTTAATTTTCAGATGTTGTTATTCTTCTGTGTCCTTTGTAGTTCACTTCTAATTTCAGTGCATTGTGATCTGAGAAGGTAGTCTATACAACTTCTATCCTCTTGATTTTATGAAGGTATGTTTTATGGGCCAGCATGCAGTCTATGCTGGATAATGACCCTTGTGCATTGGAGAAGAATGTGTATCCTTTTTTCTGGGGATGGAGTGCCATATATATAGAAAAGAGAAGTGAATGAAAATGGGCTAGTATATATATATACACTAGTCCATTTATATATATTATATATATACTAGTCCATTTTCTTTTTATTTTATTTTATTTATTTTTTTATTAGTCCATTTTCATTCACTTCTCTTTTCACCTATCAAGGGGTGACAGGGTGGTGTTGAGATCTCCCACTATTATTGTGTTGTTATTGATGTCTTCTTTTAGATTCTTCAAAAACTGTATTAAATATATTGCTGGCCCCTCATTGGGTGCATATGTGCTTAGGAGTGAGATTTCTTCCTGTTGTACATATCCCTTGAATATTACAAAATGACTGTCTTTGTCCCTTATAACTTTTCTAAGTCTAAATTTGTGTCATTTGATATTAGTATGGCCATTCCAGCTTTTTCAAGGGAGTTGTTTGCTTGGATGATTGTCCTCCAACCTTTTTGTTTGTTTGTTTGTTTGATTGGTTGGTTGGTTCACACCTGGCAGCTCTCAGGGATTTCTGGCTCTGTGCTCAGAAATCGCCCCCAGCAGGCTCAGGGTACCATATGGGATGCTAGGATTCAAACCACCATCCATCCTGGGTCAGCTGTGTGCAAGGCAAATGCCCTACCGCTGTGCTATCTCTTTGGCCCTGTCCTCCAACCTTTGATTTTGAGTCTATGTTCTGACTACTCAGATGCATTTCTTGTAGACAGCAAAATGTTGAATTCAGCTTTTTTATCCATTTTGCCACTCTTTGTCTCTTAACTGGCGCATTTAGTCCATTGACGTTGAGAGAGATAATTGTTATGGGATTTAGTGTCATCTTTATGTAGGAGTTTTGTGTGTCTGTTGCTCTGCCTTGTCTTAAAGTAGACCTTTTAGTTTTTACTCTAAGGCTGGTTTTGAGTCTGTAAAGTTTCTGAGCTGTTCTTTATCTATGAAGCTATGTATACTTCCTTCAAACCTGAACATGAGTCTGGCTGGGTGCAGTATTCTAGGCAAAGCAATCATTTCATTGAGTTTTGTCACTGTATTCCACCCTGCTTTCTGGCCTTGCAGGTTTCTGGGGACAGGTCTGCTGTAAATCTTTTTTTTTTTTTACTTTTTTTTTTTTTTTTTTTTTTGGTTTTTGGGCCACACCCGGCATTGCTCAGGGGTTACTCCTGGCTGTCTGCTCAGAAATAGCTCCTGGCAGGCACGGGGGACCATATGGGACACCGGGATTCGAACCAACCACCTTTGGTCCTGGATCAGCTTCTTGCAAGGCAAACGCCACTGTGCTATCTCTCCGGGCCCCTGCTGTAAATCTTAAGGATGCTCTGTTGAATGTAATTTCCCTTTCTGATCTTGCTGCTTTCAGTATTCTATTCCTATCTGTGGGAGCACATCATTCATTGTGACTAGGATGTGTCTTGGGATGCTTTTCTTTGGGTCTCTTTTAGCTGATACTCTTCAGGCATACAGGGTTTGGTTGCATGCAGACTTTAACTCTGGGAGTTTCTCTGCAATAATGTCCTTGATTGTTGATTCTTCCTGGGGATTTTCTTCCTGGGTCTCTGGGACTCTAGTAATTCTTATGTTGTTTCTTTTGAGTTTATCAAAGACTCCTATTTTTATCTGTTCAGAGTCTTTGAGAATTGTTTCCATGTCGGATAATTTGTTTTAAGGCTCTTTTTCAATCTCTTCTGTTGTATGGAGTTGTTATGCATCTCATCTTCCAGCTCACTGATTCTGTCCTCAGCTGCTATTACACTGTTGGAGAAACTTTCCATTGAGGTTTTTATTTTAACTACCAAGTTTTTCAGTCCTGTTATTTCAGTTTGGAGTTTTCTGATTTCTATCTTCATATCCTCTTGATTCTTATTTGTGGTTCATTCAACTCAACCTATGCTTTCTTTTTTTTTTTTTTTTTTTTTGGTTTTTGGGCCACACCCGGCATTGCTCAGGGGTTACTCCTGGCTGTCTGCTCAGAAATAGCTCCTGGCAGGCACGGGGGACCATATGGGACACCGGGATTTGAACCAACCACCTTTGGTCCTGGATCAGCTGCTTGCAAGGCAAATGCCGCTGTGCTATCTCTCCGGGCCCAACCTATGCTTTCTTTAATTTCTATGAGAATCCTCCATAATTCTCCTCTAAACTTTTTTTTGTTTGTTTGTTTTTGGGTCACACCTGGCAGTGCTCAGGGGCTACTCCTGGCTCTACACTCAGAAATTGTGCTTGGCAAACTTGGGGGACCATATGGGAATCCGGGATTTGAACTGCCATTACCTTTATGCTATCTCTCTGGCCGCTCCTCTAAACTTTTTATCTGAGAGGTTAACTAGGTGGTTGGTACTTTTAGGGTTATCAGAGCTGCCATCTTTATTCTCTCTGTATGGTGTTGGCCTGCATTGTTTCCCCCATGTCATGCTTGTGTTTTCTACATGTTGTGCTGGGGTTCATTGGCTAGGAGAACTGCGCAGCCACAAAGTGAAGTCAAGCGGCTCTTTTTTTTTTTTAATCTTCAATTTAAATTTTCTTTGTTCTTTCTTTTTTTTTTTTTTTTTTTTTTTTTTTTGGTTTTTTGGGCCACACCCGTTTGATGCTCAGGGGTTACTCCTGGCTAAGTGCTCAGAAATTGACCCTGTCTTGGAGGGACCATGTGGGATGCCAGGGGATGGAACCACGGTCCTTCCTGGATAGCGCTTGCAAGGCAGACACCTTACCTCTAGCACCACCTCACCAGCCCTAAGTTTAAATTTTCTTGCTCTCCATCCTAACCAGTCATGGTGGTAAGTCAGAATGGCTGACTCAATGCAAGTCATCTACTTTGGTGTATTATCTCCTGAAATAACCAAAAATACTCCTGATTCAATAACTTCACTAAAGTCTAGCAGAATGTTTCTGTGTTGAATGTTTGCTGAATCCTAACCAAGAATTTCCATTCATCTAACATTTTTTTTTTGGAGGGATGCACAGGAATTACATAAAGTTACATGGGGTTATTCCTGACTCTACACTCAGGAATTATCCCTGGAGGTGCATGAGGAACCATACAGGTTGCCAGGAATTGAACCTGGGTTGTGCTAGACAAGCATCCTACCAGTCTTTACTCAATGACCTGGGAGGAGAGTGAGGGAAATGAGCTTCATTGAGGGAGCAGGTCATGCCTTTCATCCCTGAGAGACAGAAAACCTGCCCTGGGTCTGGGTTTTCAGGAGGGAAGTGCTATTTGTCTACAGGAAGCAAATGAGACTCAAAACTCATCCTTTCCTTTTTTTTGTTTTGTTTTGTTTTTTGTTTTTGTTTGTTTGTTTGTTTGTTTTTTGGCCACACCCATTTGACGCTCAGGGGTTACTCCTGGCTATGTGCTCAGAAATCGCCCCTGGCTTGGGGGGACCATATGGGACGCCGGGGGATTGAACCACGGTCCGTTCCTTGGCTAGCGCTTATAAGGCAGACACCTTACCTCTAGCACCACCTTCCCGGCCCCAAAACTCATCCTTTCCTGAAAGAACATTTGTCATCACTCATTGGAAGTCGCCTCTCCCCTCTAAATATTGCTCCGGAACTAAATTAGACTAAAGCTGACCTTTAGCCCATCTGTGGTCACACTCCTTGGGGAGGAAAAGGAAATGGTAAAATCTTACACAAGAAGGACAAACTTCAGTTCTAGGGTGATAAATTCTGGGAATCTCTGGTACTAATGGTTAACAGCTCTTCATGGTACACTTGAAAGTATCTGTGATCTTAAATCTCCCCCACCTTACATACAAAAAAAGTTATTTTTTAAATTATTTATTTATTTTTATTTTGACCAAAGTTGATTACTAATCTTTCACAGTAATTTTTTAGGTACATAGTGATATTGAATCAGTGGCACTCACACCACCAATGTTGTCCTCCCTTCACCCCAATCTCAGCATACATCTCACATCCCCAGGTTGATGGTATAAGTGGTCCTCTCTGTGTCTAGCATGCCTGATCAATTTTTAATTTCTACTTAATGTTCATATGACTGTCTGGTCTTGGTACCCTCCATTATTTTTCCCTCAGTTTGTGAGGCGAGATAAGATGGTTCAAATTGCTTTCCGAAGAGCCGGCAAGATGGCGGAAGTGGAGCAGAAGAAGAAAAGGACCTTCCGCAAGTTCACGTACCGCGGCGTGGATCTAGATCAGCTGCTGGATATGTCCTACGAGCAGCTGATGCAGCTGTACAGTGCCCGGCAGCGTCGGCGCCTAAACCGGGGCCTGCGTCGGAAGCAGCACTCCCTGCTCAAGCGCCTGCGCAAGGCCAAGAAGGAGGCGCCACCCATGGAGAAGCCCGAGGTGGTGAAGACGCACCTGCGTGACATGATCATCCTTCCCGAGATGGTGGGCAGCATGGTGGGAGTGTATAACGGCAAGACCTTCAACCAGGTGGAGATCAAGCCCGAGATGATCGGCCACTACCTGGGCGAGTTCTCCATCACCTACAAGCCCGTCAAGCACGGCCGGCCGGGTATCGGGGCCACCCACTCCTCCCGCTTCATCCCCCTCAAGTAAAGGCCTCAGTGAGGCTGCACATGGTCAAAAAAAAAAAAAAAAAAAAAAAAAAAAAAAAAGATGGTTCAAATTATGTGATTCTGTTTGAAGAGAAGAAAAATAAATAAATAAAATGGGACAAAAATCAAACAAGCAAAAAATGGGAGAAGTCCTTCTAGAGGCTGTAAATATCAGTTTAAGAGAAGAAAGGGAAAAAGGGAGAAACCTAACAACAATACTAAAAACATTTTTTTTAAATCAAAAAACTTGAAAAGCACCACAGCAATAAAGATACCAACCACACAATAACCACTGTCCTGAAATATAACAAAAACAAAAACAAACAAACAAACAAAAAATAAACAAAGCACACACAAAAGAAACAAAAGAACAGGGGGCCGGGCGGTGGCGCTGGAGGTAAGGTGCCTGCCTTACCTGCGCTAGCCTAGGAGACGGACCGCGGTTCGATCCCCCGGCGTCCCATATGGTCCCCCAAGCCAGGAGCGACTTCTGAGCGCGTAGCCAGGAGTAACCCCTGAGCGTTACCGGGTGTGGCCCAAAAACCAAAAAAAAAAAAAAAAAAAAAAAAAAAGAAACAAAAGAACAAAAGACACACAAAAGAAAACCCTTGGGGGGGTGAGGGAAACAAGCAACAAATAAGAACAATAGCAAAACCAAAAAAAAAGTTAATTTGTGCTTCATCTCTCTCTCTCTCTCTCTCTCTCTCTCTCTCTCTCTCTCTCTCTCTCTCTCTCTCTCTCTCTCTCTCTCTTTTTGCATAGGCATAGTAAATATTGGGGAAATTAGAAAGGGAATTTCCTTGGCCTGAGAGATACAGGGTTTCTCCGCCCTTGAAGTATACTCTCATGGGAATAACTACAGGCTTCATATATGTTCTTTTACTCTCCCCTTGGTCCTTTGGTGGTGTCTGGAAACTTTTTGCTCCATCGTGGATGATAAAATCCTGCCTCTGTAGCTAGAGATCTTAAAATTTGCACAGGTTCAAGGATGGAGCCTAGGATGAAGTCTTTCTTTATGGTTTTAGGAGTTCTGTTCCATCATTATTGTTTTAATCAGTCTTCTGTAGTTGGTTTTTGCCCCCATCCTAGGATAGATCATAGAATAGAGTCTTTCCTTATATATCCAGAAGATCTGCTCAGTTGCAGTCGTCTCATTCAGACCTCTGGAGTTAGAGATCTTGGTTGTTGTACAGATCATGGGCCAAGGACTAGACTAGGGTCTAATAAAGCTATTTTTTTTAAACATTTGTGTTAATCTTAGCAAAGCTTAATGTTAGCCTTTGCAACATAGATGCACATCATTCCATCATGCTGGCCACCTTTATTGAACCCAGTATTGTGCATTAATTATCTTTCCATAAAGCTGAAAAATACAAATTTGGCTATCCGGTGGTAGAGAGTCATTTATCCAAACATACAGAAGCTATGCATCACAAATATGGCAGAAAGGGGCCGGGGCAGTGGCGCAACAGTAAGGTGTTTGCCTTGCATGTGGCTAGCCCAGGATGGACCTCAGTTCTATCCCCTGGCTTTTCATATGGTCCCCAGAGCCAGGAGCGATTTCTGGGCACAGAGCCAGGTGTAATCCCTGAGCATCATTGGGACCAGGTGTGGTCCAAAAACCAATAAATAGATACATAATAAATAAACAAATATGACAGGGAGGCAGTGTTGGAAACCTGAATGATGACTAGGATTCAGGCAGCCTCTTTGGGGCTCAGCGGCCAGGATGTTTTTGCCAAAGAACTCTCAAATTGATTGGGTCTTGTAGAATGGGCAGAGTTGGATGAGTGGAGAAGTTAAGTATCTGGAGGTCTGGAAACATGAGAAAGACAAGTGTGAGGACTCACAGGAAGGCAGATTTTGATCAGGTGGAGGAACATCTGGGAGTCAAAAAATATGGGTGGGGGCTGGATAGATACCAGGAGAGCACTTGCTTTGCTGTGGGAGGTCATGGATTTGATCAATGGCTTAGAGGGAATAATGAAGAAAGAAAGTGAGAGGGATAAGAAAAGAAAAAAGATAGAAAGGGGAAATAAAGACAAAAGAAGGAAGGAAGGAAGAAGGAAGGAGAAGGAAAGATAGAGGGGAGAGAGAAATAAGCACTGAAGCAGAACCTGGAGGTTTGAAAGAAAAGGGTCCTGAACCAAGAAGCTGGAATAGGCAGATAATGGATTTTCTTATGAGCCCTTAGGAGGAACACCACCTTGCCAACACCTTGACTTTAGCCAGTAACCTCTGTGTTAGACTTCTCGCCCTTCTTCAGGGCTCTACAGAAAACACAGCTGTGTTGTTATATTGGAGATTACATTACATTGGAGATATTTGGTTCCAGAGTAAGGGGCAACCTATGAAAAGTTACAAGTAAAGTAATATTGGTGTCTGGGAGCACTTCTCACTAATGCTTTTTACAGTGCTCAAGTCATATTTTGGAGGAGGAACAACACAAAGAAATCTTTTAGCAGGAGGAGTCTGGTCACCAGCCCTGTAAACACTAAAGTTAAGAAAATGCCAGTGAGGGCCCGGAGAGATAGCACAGTGGCGTTTGCCTTGCAAGCAGCCGATCCAGGACCAAAGGTGGTTGGTTCGAATCCCGGTGTCCCATATGGTCCCCCGTGCCTGCCAGGAGCTATTTCTGAACAGACAGCCAGGAGTGACCCCTGAGCACCGCCGGGTGTGGCTCAAAAAAACAAAAAAAAAGAAAAAGAAAAAGAAAAAGAAAAAAAAAAGAAAATGCCAGTGAGAATGGTACATATTAAGCAATCTGGAAGCAGCCAGTGTTGGTATGGTGGTGGTGCGAAGAGAGCCCCCAACCCCAGGTAGAGGAATATTTCCTGCTTTATCCTCTGTGTAAATATAGGAAAAATGGAAACAGGACCATGTTTGCATGAGGTCAGCTCCAAAGACTCATTCTTTTCTCAAATGAGATATAAACCAAGCTGTGAAAGATCATGGTACTAGCCATGCAGCTGAAAGCTGGTCATCTCGGGAGGGGAGGGCTGACTAAACTCCTGCTTTGCCATCACCCACAGTCACCATTTTCCATATGGTCTGCCTCAGCACCCCTCTGAAATTCTCCTCGGGGACACTCATCTGACCAAACATCAGGTCTGCAGATTTGGGGGGAGGGGCTGATATCACCAGGACTTTTTTTTCTTTTTTCTGGGAGGTCTGGCAGTAATGCTTTGAATTTCTGGACAACTTTATTTGTTTGATGCTGCCATCCTTACAGGAACACACCAATTTAACAGAATGGACAACTAACAACAAGAATTTACTAAGTCGTCTGCCTTTGTATTAATGACTTCATCGGAGACATATAATTTCACAAATGTGCTTGTTACTGTACTTTTTTTTTCCTTTTTTTTTTTTTTTTTTTTTTTTTTGGTTTTTGGTTTTTGGGTCACACCCGGTGGTGCTCAGAGGTTACTCCTGGCTGTCTGCTCAAAAATAGCTCCTGGCAGGCACGGGGGACCATATGGGACACCGGGATTCAAACCAACCACCTTTGGTCCTGGATCGGCTGCTTGTAAGGCAAACGCTGCTGTGCTATCTCTCTGCCCCCCCCTTTTTTTTTAACTTTTCTCTTCTCTTCCTATTTCTTTTGCTTTCTATTCTTTTGAAAAATAACTTTGCTCTCATGTATCTAGAAGCAAATGTATTAGAGCCGGGACCAAAGAGATAGCATGAAGGTAGGGTGTTTGCCTTGCATGCAGAAGGACAGTGATTTGAATCCCGGCATCCCATATGATCCCCCGAGCCTACCAGGTGCGATTTCTGAACATAGAGTCAGGAGTAACCCGAGTGTTGCCAGGTGTGACCCAAAAAAACAAAACAAAACAAACAAACAAAAAAAATATATATATATATTACAGTCAACTATGTCAACTATGTGATATATTTTCTATAAATAAAGGGGGAAAATATGAACAGATCTACCATATGAAGGTCCAGAGATAGCATGGAGGTAAGGCATTTGCCTTGCATGCACAAGGTAGGTAGTTCAAATCCCAGCATCCCATATGGTCCCCCGAGCCCGCCAGGAGCAACTCCTGAGTGCTGCCGGGTGTGACCCAAAAACAAAAAAAGGAAATACCATATGACTCAGTGACATCATTTCTTAGCATCTATTTCCTAAATATAAAAACATGAATTAAAAAGGACACACACATGTGTTTATTGCTGAACTTATTATACTATATATAATATTATTATATTATTATACTATACTTATTATACTATAATAGCCAAAATATGGAAACAATCCAAATAGTTTATTTTGGATGCAGGGATAAAGTTGCAGTAATACGCACAATGGCACAATGGAATACTGTACAGCTCTGAAAAAGAATAAAACTATGCACTTTGGTGGAGCAGGGCTGGAACTTGAGGGTTTGATGCTGAGTAAAGTCAGTCAGAAGAAAAGGAAGAGACTCAGAATGATCCCGCTCTTATGTGGTACTTGAAGATACATATCAAGCTAGAGAGATGGTTCATGAACTAAAAATTATGTTTGGACACAAGAACTAATGCTTCTCACTTACCTGCATATCTCATGAAGTTAAAGAAGAGAATAAAAACCCAGCCTAGGGCCAACCTCGCTTTGAACACGTTGGACCTTGTCTTATCTTGAGAGAGAAGCAAGGCCCAGCCTGGGAGTACTTGGATGGGAGAAGAAAAACGCAAGCAAAGTGTGAGGCTAAAATCATAACTGAAACAGATGCTCCTGTCCAGGGAAGTGGTTTGAGTCCTTAAGTCTTCTGTAAGGAATGTTTTTTTAAAATTTACCAGAAAGCAGTAAGTGACAAGGCCCAACTGGTAATAAAGCTGTTATCAGATTGCTATCAAAAGCCCATATATTTGAAGTTATATTACAGCTGTGACAATACAGTCAATCCAGAGGCTGTTTTTATGTTAGACAATCTTCTCCTCACAAGTGAGGGAGCTAGTGGTGTTTTCTGTAAGGTGAACCTAGGTAAAAGCCTAAACAAAGATGTTCCTCCAACTTCCACTTCCCAGTAACCTCTTTCTTTGAGATGTAAAAGCCCACTGGATAGTTGCTTTTGTTTCTGACTTGACCCTGCAGGTCAAGAGTTATTGCTTAAGCTCAGAGCAGAGAGAGCACATGGCAGAGAGAGTGGCCATGAGGCAAAAAGCAGACTAACTCTAATGAATCTTTAACTCACTGGCTTGGTATTATTTCTCCATTACTATCCTGCTTCATCAGAACCATCTGCCTGAGGGGCTAGAAACATGGTGCCTGGGGCGGTCTCACCAACTTTATTTTTAAAAATAAAATATTTTTATTTTATAGTTTTTCATGTCCCTCATCCCCCAGACATATACAGCCCTTCCCCCACCCCAGCTCTCCTGCAGAATCACACTAGCTCATGTAATAGGACTTAGAAACTATGGCTATGGCCCACATGAGTCCAAGTGATAAATATGCAGTTGTCTCTTCCGAGGGCTCCTTCCAAGAACAACTCAGGCCAGGGTGGGAGCTTCCTGAGGCTGATGTGGAAGGGAAGGAACCAGGAGGAAATTAGATGTTCCTGGTGAGTGAGTGAGAGAGAGAATTGGGTCAAGAGAAAGGCTATCAAGGGGAGTGGAGGCAAAGAAAGACACAGGTAGGCCAGTGTCACTAATGGGACCCATTTGCCCTATAAACATTTCGGGGGCTTGAGTGCTTGGGCAGCTTCTGCTGTGAGGTGAAGCGAAAGCTTCTCTTTCCCTGGAGGAAACTGGAGAAGCCAGGGAATGGCCAATGGCAAACAGAGCTGGCATAGACCTAGGCACTGTCCCACAAGAAGCACCTTGGAATCTGGTAAAGGCTCATTCCTCCTTCATTCTTGGTGGAAACTGAGGAAAATTCTGTCACTTATTCTTAGTGACAGAGACAAAAATCAGATGCCTCTTACCCAGGCTCCCTTACATTTTTCTCCACACCAGGCCAGGGAGCTGTGCCGGGGGTAAGGCACTTACCATGAAACACAGATGCCCTCATCCAGTCTTCAGCAGCACATGATGCCTTTGAGCATCACCGCCAGGACTGAGAACTGAGCACCAGGGGTAAACACCGACTTCTTGTGGGGGTGACCCCCAGAAAACAGACTAGCAGTGACCTAGCAATGCTTCCTGCAGTGAGCTGACCTGATCAAAGCTTCCCCATGCCCCTAAACCTTCTTTATCAATACAAAAGCATCAGTGCCAGGTTTTCAGGGTAAGAGCAACCCTTGGTACAGAGGGGAACTGGGCAACGGAGGCCTAGTAAGGTGAGTTTTGAGTTTCCTTCCTGGAGCTCAGGGCAGGATTTGTGGGGAGAGAAGGACACCCCACATATTTTCTGAACATAGTAACAGACAGATTGGGGGACGGATTTAGGTGGGTTTGGATGTGTCTGCACTTGAAAGTTTATCATGAAGGAAATGTTGGGATAAAGGCAGAAAATGAATCTAGCTTTTTACTTGTCAAGATGAAGCTTGGTGTTTGTTTGAAAGGATTGATGTGGGGGGGCTGGAGCAATAGAAGAGTGGGGAGGGCATTTACCTTGCATGTGGCTGACCCAGGTTCGATCATCAGCATCCCATAGGGTCCTCCAAACCTGCCAGGAGCAATTTCTGAGCACAGACTCAGGAGCATAGAGCACAGAGCACCTGAGCGCTGCTGGATGTGGCCCAAAAAACAAAATCAAACAAAACAAAAAAGAAAGGATTAATGTGCTTATTGTCTAATATAGGTGCTGCACAGAGAGTGGGAAATACAGTTCAAGTCAGCACCTCAAGCATGACCCTCTTCTGTTAATTCTAACAAGGGAGACCTTTACTTCTTTATTTAATGTTTTATTTTGGAGTCACACCCTGAGATGCTCAGGACTTACTCCTCACTCTGCACTCAGGAAAAACTCCTGGCAGTGCTGGGGGTGGGGTGGGGACCTGATGGGATGCTAAGGGTCAAACCTAAATTGACCCTAAGCAAGGGAAGTGCCTTACCCATTGTGCTATCTTTCTGACCCCAGATTTGGAATCAAACTTCAGTTCAGATCAAACTCTTCCAAGGACTGGCTCTACCATTAAAGGGGGAGGGGACACCACACTCCAAGCCTAAAATTAGCTTGACAAGGCATCCTAAGTCTTTTGGGGGTGACAAGGTACCCTGAATCCTTTGGAGATAAGAGGGTATCCTCCAAGAAATCAACCCCCTGTACAGAGGTAAGTTCTGAAACTGAACTACCCACATGGCAGGAAGTGCAGATATTATTATAAAATTAGCAGATATTAATATAAAAATAGGTCAGGAGTGGGATGAAGTTGCCGGCAAAAACTAATGCAAAAATCTCTCTTTTAGGGAACATGTTTGTCTCCCAGGGTATGGTGACCCTGTAAGGAAACCAGGTACCTGCTAAAGAGGTGCCCACAACAGACATCACAGAAAACATAAAGGAATGACCTGCGAGTCAGAGGAAAGGGAACAATTAGTACCTCCAGGAAAAGAGGGAATTCATACCTCAAGAACTAAAGACCATAAAGAACTAAGGTGACAAGAGCAATCAAGATACAGTAAAATGAGGCTCAGGGAAAGGCCTGTTGTCCAGAGTCATCATTCTCAACTCTCACTGTCATAGTGGTTCCTTCTCTGCCCTAACTGCACTCCTTGCTCTTTGTGTTGAAAGGAGATAAAGTGAGAGGCATGATATCACTCAGTAACAATATTGCACACTATAATGTCTAAAAAGAAAAGGGGAGAGAGAGGAGGGGGAGGAGGAGGAAGAAGTAGAAGAGGAGGAGGAGGAGGAGGAGGAGGAGAAGAAAAAGAACAAGAAGAAAAATATCTGCCCTAGAGTCAGGGGGTGGAGGTGGGGGGTGAGGCAGTGGGGACATGGTGATGGTAAATGTGCCCTGGTGAAAGGTGTTGGACATTGTATTGTGGGGAGCCTAGCTGATGGAACCTAGAACAAAGGACACCTCAGAAATCCCTGACCTTGTCACCCACGTGACCAGAGGCGCCCATGCCCTGAGAACAAAGGAAATAGACAAATACTAAAGTAATTCAAAGCAGCCCAATACATCCAGCCAGAAAGAAAATCATAGAGCAACTTGCCTTTGTGTTAGCAAAAGATTAATATGTTTACAGCTGGTTTTTTATTTATGCTTGCTGAGTAAAATTTATAGAACCCTGTTTGAATCTCGTGCTTTCAGTATAAACATGTGCTCTCTACCTCTTTACCTCTCCCTATTACCTGCCCCCAGCTTATGCTAATGAGTGCTTGCAATTGTAATTGGTGGAAAACCTGTAACACCCCCTGACGTATTTTAGCCCTTAAAAGCTGATCTCCCCAGCAATAAATCCCTTTTGAACAGCATGTGTTGTCTTGAGGACTTTTCTTACTAACTTCTCAAGTTTTTCTTCACAGATCGGTTCTGCTCAGGCAAACCCACGAATTACTAGCAACCTTCATTTCCACACCCCCGCAGGTCGGGGGTCCCCCACGGAAGGTTGCATTGTATGACTGAAACTCAATCATAAATATAACTTTGTATCTGTAAAAAGTAAACCAACTGTAGTATGAACAACCTTGTAATCATGGTGTTTAAATAAAGTAACATAAAAAATGGGGCCAGAGTGATAGCATAGTGGTAGGGCTTTTGCCTAGCACATGGCCAACCTGGGATAGACCTGGTTCAATTCCCCGATATTCAATATGGTCCCCTGAGCCTGCCAGGAGCGAATTCTGGGTGTAGAGCCAGGAGTAGCTCCTGAACGCCACCAGGTGTGGCCCAAAAATTAAAAAAAAAAAAAAAAGAAAGAAAGAAAAAGAAAAAGAGAAAGAAAGACCTGTGTTGGCTGGTGAGTGAAAAGAGGCTCAAAGTGGCCCAAGAGCATGTTCCTCCCCCACTTCCCCTGTGCTTTGGAAGCAGAGCAAGCTCAGATCAGGAGCAAAGCTTGAGGATTGAAGATAGATGCTTGTGGTCCTTTGGAGTGACAGATCAGCAGAAGTGATGGAAACCCAATATCATGACTCCCACAAGATGATGTTTATAAGCAAGTGATGGAGTCAGGTCAGGGCAAAAACACATGAACATTTTATGGATATTGAATTGCTATGTAAATCAGTTTTATCCATTGAAAAATATTTTCTACTCCAGGGCTTTGCCTGGCCACATGGCTGGGCAAACCAGCGAGGTGGGTCCCTTGGAGGAGTTTATTGGTTTTCCTAGGCTTTCCCCATTTCCTTCCGGGCTCCAAAGGGAGGGTCTGGGGTGGGGGCTCTGACCTTCTGGCCTTCTGGCTGCGGAAGGATCTCTTTCCTTCCTGGGAGCCGAGCTGGGAGGTCCTGCCAGCATGGCGTTTGGCAGCCCTCCGCCATGCCAAAGGCCTCTGTAACCAGGCCTAGGAAGGGGTGCGGGACATGGGTCACCCCAGCACCTCTCTACCTCCTTCCTCCAGTACTCCAGGGCTTTGCCTGGCCACATGGATGGGCAAGGCAGGGAGGTGGGAATAGCAGCACAATAGGTTCTGGCATTAGGACTTACCAGGGTATTTTTCTTATTAAACCTGTTCATTGTGAAACCGCTAGTGCCCCAGCACAAAACTTTATGAGAAATATATGGATATTATTGTTTTTAATCTGCTTGTCATCTGAACGCCGTGCAGGCGCTCATTTTATTCCTTTACTCCGTCACTCCCAGCTCCTGTTACTCCACATTTAACCATTTTTCTGTACTAAGGATTTTTGTTTTGGCCAAGGTGGATTACATATCTTTCACAGTAACTTTTTTGGTGGAGTCTGAAGCTTCAGCAGGCAACATGTCACGGCAAGGTTCCATGCTGTAGGCTTTTTGGCCAAAATAAGGTGAAGATGCAGCCTCGGCTGCCCCTCACAGCCTTTTCTCTCCTTCCTCCCCATCCCCAGGGTTATTCTTGGACAACTGCTCAGTGTCCCAGCAAGTGGGCTCCGGTGAGGTGCAATTTAAAAGAGACCCCAGGCTTCCTTCTTCCTGCAAGGGGCTGTGAAGGGACTGCTGAACTTTCAACTTCCAGCAATTAGGAAGCAAACGCCTCTCGGGGAGTCAGAAGCTTCAGCAGGCAACAAGGGGAGGACATGGCTCCATGCTCTCTTTGCTTGTCCAAATCACAGACCAAAGCAGTGTCTCAAAAACACCCCCCTCCCTCTTGACTATTTTTAAAACATAAAAGGGTCACGTGTATCCTTTGTATATCTCAGATGTATTCCCTTAACATCTATAACTCTTCAAATATCCTTATATAGTGACAATTTTGCCTACTGGATTTGTTTTTTGATTGTATGATTATCCCCCTTTGAGATCTGTTTTATAAGCAATACTGGTAGAAGAGTATCTCTATAAATTTCATGTATGTACCAAGTTACGGGGAATGTTGGACTTTCTTCGTCAGCCCCCAGATGCACCAACAATATCTTGTGGCATTGCTTCTCTTTTGCATAGGCACATTATAATGGGAAAATAATACATTTGCAAACAAGTTCTTATCTAATAGAGATAGGAACACAAGTTTTGTAATGTAATTAGGCCTTTTACCCTGAACATTGGCATAATGATTTGGCTCAGGCCTCAGAAGAATGGGCATTGCCCACACACACCTGAACAATGGATACCATCTATGGAAACAACCACAATTGTCTATAACATTACCAGGATCCAAGTCTCTACCAGGGAAGACCTACCACTGCTTTGGTATTGACTTACTCCAAAGAGTGCTCCCAACACCCAGACGACTCAGCAACAGTCTGCATGCAGGGCAGATCGCTCCGCATTGAATGGTATGCTGAAACTAGAGGATGTTCCACATCAGCCTGACATCGATGATAGAAATGCACAGAATCCAGAGTCTTTAAATATAAGAATCTGATACCAACAATAGCTAAAGTGTGAAAAAGTTTCACCGGGACCACAGAGAATGACTCGGGTTGGACAGACTGGTATGCCTGGAACCCAGAGTCTTTCTTTTTTTTTTGTTTTGTTTTGTTTTTTGTTTTTTGTTTTTGGGTCACACCCGGCTGATGCTCAGGAGTTAATCCTGGCTGTCTGCTCAGAAATAGCTCCTGGCAGGCACAGGGGACCATATGGGACAACGGGATTCGAACCAACCACCTTTGGTCCTAGATCGGCTGCTTGCAAGGCAAATGCCGCTGTGCTATCTCTCCGGGCCCCAGAGTCGTTCTTATGCCAATAAACTTCTGTGGTGAGGCCTTTTTGTAATCAGGTCAAGGATTTTTTTTTCCATTTTCCCCATTTTCTGGACCTATGCAAACAAAAGCGATTGCCACTATCACACCTTTATTATATTTTTTTACTCTTATCCTTTAAGGGAAAAAAATACAACTTACTGAACTTAAAAAACAAATAACTGTAGTAGAATGCCTGTCTCGAATACAGGCAGGGGATGGGAAGGGGGGAAGGGGTAATGTTACACTGGTGAAGGGGGGGTGTTTTGGTTATGACTGTAACCCAACTATGATCATGTTACTTAAATAAAAAATATATTAAAAAAAGGAAAATGAAAAAAAAAGAAAAAAGAAAAATATTTTCTACTTTTTAAGCTTTTCTTCTTATTATAAAAAATATATTTTTAGGGCCGGAGAGATAGCATGGAGGTAAGGTGTTTGTCTTTCATGCATAAGGTCATCAGTTCGAATTCCGGCATCCCATATGGTCCCCTGTGCCTGCCAGGAGAAATTTCTGAGCATGGAGCCAGAAGTAATCCCTGAGCACTGCTGGGTGTGACCCAAAAACCACCAAAAAAAAAAAAAAAAAAAAATATATATATATATATATATATATATATATATATATATATATATAATTTGAGACCAATGAACTATGAAAAACAGTTTCCATCTTACTTCCCTGAGACTCAGGGGAAGTAATACTAAAAACTAAATACTACTCATATTTTAGGATATTTCCTTCCAGTTCCTCTCTGGGCAGTCCACCTTTATGGGGTTGAATGAATACTAACTCAGATATGTCCTTTATTTTATTAACTAAACATTATATTATAATCATTTCCCCTTGTCCCTAAAACATATTGAGTACCATAAATCTCTGGATACCATTTATTTCATAATTTTTCTATTGCATATGCAGGTTACTTATATTTTTTCCCCTCTAACTCTGCATATGTCTTTGTTTATAATTTTGTGTATGTCTTTGCTTATAGGATGAATTTGGTCCTTAGGTTAAATCAAGGGAGGGTTGTGGTCACACCCAGAGTGATCAGAGGAGCTAACCCTGGCTCAGTCCTTGAGGGTTGCACCTCATGGTGCTTGGATGACCCTGGTATGTGAGGGTCAAACTTGGGCTTTGATCCCTCACACACTTTGATCCTCTGAATTATCTCCCCAAAAGTATTTTTTAATAATTTTTATTGTGATCAAAGTGAATTACAAATCTTTCACAGTAATATTTAAGGTACATAGTGACATTGAATCAGGGGCATTTCCAACACCAGTATTATCCTACCTCCACTCCTGTTCCCAGCATGCATCCTATATCCCCCTCATTTGCCTCCCCAACTACAAGTGTAACTGGTCCCCTCTGTCAAAATTTTTTTTTAAACCAAGTGACAAGACTTGATTTTTTATATCATGTTCTAAATAAATTTGATTTTTATTTGTTTGTTTGGAGGCTACTCCTGGCAATGTTCAGGGGTTACTCCTGGCTCTGACCACAAGAATTACTCCTGGCAGTGCTCGGGGGACCATATGAGATGTTGGAAATCAAACTTGGGTCGACCACATGCAAATCAAACATTCCCCCCACTTACAACTGCTCTGGCTCTATATAAATTTGATTTTTAATTAAATTCTATGTATTGAGTTTCTTACTTTAGGTTACCTAACATTTCATTTTATTTTGGATGTTGGGTTACTCCTGGCTGTGGTCATGGGCTCTGTGCAAGAAATGGCACTGAATGGGGTCTTGAGACCATAAGTGGTATTAGGGCTTAGGGTTAGGGTTAGGGTTAGGGTTAGCAGTTGGACTTGATTATGCCCCTTGAATACCCCCACTGTAATGACAGTTGAACCTGGACACGCCCCTTGGACACACACCCTTGTCTTGCTGGGTATAAAGGGAAATTTTGGACCATTTAAAGGGGGGCAGTGACCAGAGCAGTTCCTGCCAGCTCACAGGGGGCCAGAGATAAAGCATCGGTGAAATACTGCATACTTTATATCTATATCTCTTTCTTTCTCTATAGAACCTGGGCCTCCCCAGCCACCTCTGACCAGTGAAATTCTCTCTCTTTGTGTGTGTGTGTGTGTGTGTGTGTGTGTGTGTGTGTGTGTGTCTTTCTGACTCTTTCTTTCCTCTCTCTCTCTTCTCTCTCTCCTCTCTCTCTTTCCTCTCTCTCCTCTCTCTCTTCCTCTCTCTCTCCCCCCCGCCCCCGCACCAGGAGTGTGGTCCCTAGAAGTTGGTGTCCCTGGGTGGGCTTTTTGTCCCATCCAGCAGCGGGGCCCCACAGACCTCCGCCAGCCTTGCAGCACCAGATCTTGGCAGCCTTGGGCCTCTGCAGCCTTGCAACAACAGAGCATCAGGTGACTTGCAGCTTACTGCAAGTAACCTGCAGTGAGGGATTCTACAAATTTCTACAAAGTGGCACCTGAACAGGGTTAGGGTTAGGGTTAGAGTTGGGGTTAGGGTTAGGGTCAGGGTCAAGGTTATACTAGTGTTAAGGTCAAGGCTAGTATTAGGGTTAGGATTACGATTATGATTACAGTTAGGGTTAGGGATAGGGTTATGGTAATAGTTAGGATTAGGGCCAGGGTTATGGCTAGTATTAAGGTCAGGGCTAGTATTAGGATTAGATTACGATAACAGTTAGGGTTACTGTTTGAACTGGAGTCAACAGGTTGCAAAGTGAGCATTACAATCTCGAACTATCTCTATTGTTTCTGGTAGTTTCTCTTACATTCTCATTGTAACTCCACCCTGAATTTAGGTGTAGCTACCTGAGACCCACCCATTTCTGGGAGGGGTCTTGGGAACCAGATATTATGTGTGACCTTACCTGCAAGACCCCACCCATTCCTGGGAGGGGTCTTGGAAAAGATAGATAAGCCTTTGACGGAGAGGATTCAGGGTCTCTCTGCCCTGCTGTGCTCTCTGGCTTTTGGGTCTTTGCCTCTTTTGGTCTTTGACCAGGATGGAGGTCAAAGGAAGATGGCTGAAAGGAATTAAGATGCAGGGTAGCTAAGAATGGCTGTGCTTGAAAGGTTATGATAGAGACCACACATGTGGTGGATAGGGATGAATAAAGCTGATGCTTCTTGATGCCTGTCTCTGGATGAGTCTGATTCCGCCGTTCACCTGGGCCTGGAACCCGCCGGCTGGATGGGGGTTACGGAGCCACGTGGCCTGGGATGGCATCCACCTCCATCCAGCTCCATCGTTAATTATTTAATGCTACACTCATTATGTTATGTTTTTTCTTTCATCTTCTTGTCAAAATCATTATATTTATTGTAGAAAATTTGGTAATGTACACCTCTTATGCATATATTTGTGTAGAAGTAAAAAGACATGGTGCATGTATTTATTTTGTGTATGTTTGTATAAAAAGAACAGAAGTAGGAAAGAAGAAGTAGGAAGAAATTGAGCTGCCTTCTGTGTTCAGCATACAGGTTTCAAAGCAGCAAAGAGAAAATCCAATTAGTACATATTTCGAGCTCTTAAGAAATCTGCAGAACCAGTTCCCCATGTTGATGCAAAGGCAAGGAGGGTTGGTTTGCTTGTTGGGTCTTTAGACTAAGCCAGAAAAGCGAATCTGATGACCTTTGCCCAGATTCCTTTTCTGCTAGAATATAGGATTTCGTGACAACTTCTGGAACTACATCTGAATTCTATGCTGCTGACCTGCCTGGTGTTCAGTGAATACAAGCACTTCTTAGACCATGTTCACCAGATCCAGCTTGTCTGCACATTTCAACCAGTTAGGAAACTGTATGCAATATGATGCCCTGTGATTAAGTGAACCAAACCTATCCCACAACAGCGATTTTCAATAAAACCTGCATTTAAGAAAAAAAAAAAAAGTACATTAAAGGGCAGGAGTACTGGTTGAGTGGGAAATGCTTACTCACAAATGGCCTGGGTCCAGTCCCCAGCACCACCCATCTTACAGCCAAAAATGAACTCAGAGCCAGGCGGAAGCCCTTAGCACATTTGGTGTGTCCCTAAGACAAAATCAAACAGAAACAAAAGGGACAGAATGAGCTGAAGAGGTAGTAGAGTAGGTAAGGTGCTTTCCTTGTATTTACCTGGGTTTCCAGAGCACCATCAGGAGTAATTTCTGAGAGTTGAGCCAGGAGTAACCCTTAATCATTGCCAGATGTGACCCTAAAACTTTTTTATTTTTTTGGTTTTTGGGTCACATCCGGCAGCGCTCAGGTGCTACTCCTGGATCAGAAATCGCCCCAGCAGGCTCGGGGGACCATATGGGATGCCGGGATTCGAACCACCGTCCTTCTGCATGTAAGGCAAACACTTTACCTCCATGCTATCTCTCCAGTCCCCCTAAAACTTTTTTTAAAGGGGGGAACTTTAAATCAAAATTGTCAAATAATGATATTTTCTTTGACACAGCAATTGGTTTTTTTTTTTTTCAGGAGGGGGGGCTGCACTCCTGGCAATGCTCAGGGCTTACTCCTGGCTCCACACTCAGGAATTACTCCTGGTGGGCTCAGGGGAACCATTTGGGATGCAATGGGTAGAACCTGGGTCTGCTGCATGCAAGGCAAATGCCCTACACACTGAATTTTCTTTCCTACCCCAGAAATTGATTTTTTAACTTTGACACAGATTATGCTGCATGTCTGTTCATGTTTTGCAGTGGTAGAACAAAAAATGGAAAAGTCATAATATTAAAGTCTATGGATTAGTTTAACTAGATGGGGGAGGGGTTAAGGCTCCTGCCTTGCACATGGCCCGGCCAGTTAGGTCTGTCCCCAGGACCTCCAGGTTTTCTCTCCCCTGTTCCTCTGCCCTGCCCAGTTCCTCCAAGGGGGCTGCCTGACACGTGTGTGTGTGTGTGTGTGTGTGTGTGTGTGTGTGTGTGTGTGTGTGTATGTGTGTGTGTGTTTATACCCTGTAAAACCCTGGGGGGCTTCATTCCTTAGAAGTCCTGCTGGAGGACTCAAGAGTAGAAATTTATGCTGCTAAATTCAATTTTTTTTGTTGTTGTTGTTTTGGGCCACAGCCAAAATAGGGTTCAAAGGTTACTCCTGGCTCTGTGCTCAGAAATCATTCCTGGCAGTCTTTGGTGATCCGTGTGCAAAGCAAATTTCCTCCCTTCTGTGCTATCTCTGCAGGCCCTGATAAATATAATTTTTTAAAGAAACAGACTGAGATGACTCCAGGAAGAATCTAGGACAATAGCTTATTGTTTAACAGGCCTCATTTCTGAAGAAACACAACTGTTAATTGTGTAACCCATTCTAGAAAATAAATTCTCTATTTTTTTTTTTTTTTGGATGGAGAATGCTCTTTTGTGAAGTGTACCTGGCTGGCAGACACAGCTGACACATGATGTAAAATCCCTGTCAAAAGCCGAGAGTATGCCTGAAGCAATGCCAAAGAGCATTGGGAGGCCTCAGGAAGTGACTCAGAAGTAGAACCCGAGCTCTGCAGGCTGAGGCTGAGTGTTCAGTCCCCAGCATGGCCACACATTGTGTGCAAGCCCAAACACACTGTTGTTGGGCTCCCAAAGGCCACAACCCAGTGTGAGGCCTCCCAGACACCATAACAATAACTAAGCGAGAACAAGGGAGAAATAATAACAGAATTTCTAAAAGTGCAAATATTTTTTTGGTTTTGTGTGAGAGCATAGTTGCCTGAGATGGGTCTGTGCTGCTGGTATCTGTGGGATTTTTGCAGGCAAGACTCTAATTTTAATCCTTTTTATTTACTTATTTATTTATTTTGGGGGGTTTGGGTCACACCCAGCAGCGCTCAGGGGTTACTCTTGGCTCTATGCTCAGAAATCGCTCCTGGCAAGCCCGGGGGACCATATGGGATGCCGGGATTCTAACCACCGACCTTCTGCATGCAAGGCAAACACCTTACCTCCATGCTATCTCTCCGGTCCCTTTAATCCTTTTTAATAGAGAGGCCTATGAAAAATCCCTAGGATAGGAGAGAGAGAAAGAGGGAGAAAGAGATGAGAATGAGTAACCCCTGAGTGCTGCCGGGTGTGACCCCCCTAAAAAAAAAAAAAAAAAAAAAAAAAGAGAAGAGAATGGGACCAGGGTAAGGTCAGATTGAGGGCCAGGTAAAAGGAACAGGTATACAACATAAAGGGGATAAATGGTCCAAAAGTATACAGAGGAAGGTAGCAGAAATGTTTGTCAAAATCAGGGAGAAAAGCCATAACCAGGAGTAGAAGCAGTTCAGTCCAATTGCTGCTTTAACAGTCACTTCTAACTGTCAACACCTCTCTACCCCAACTCTTAGGGGGATTGTTATAGAATCAGCCAGCCAGTTAGAGCTAGGGTCTCTCTTAAAGAGGCAGACCCCTTTTATGAGTGGCTGGTGCTGATTTGTAGGACTAGAGTTTTGGGGGAGGAGGTCTCGCTTGCCTGTGTTCAGAGATTCTCCAGGCTATGGACTCTAGGTTCTCTCTGACAGCACTCAGGGACCAGAAGCCACAGCAGAATTTCCTTCATCCCTATTAAACTGAGGGTTTCTCATAACAAAGGCAAGCACCTTAATCCCTGTCCTATTATCTCGAGCCCAATCTTTCTTTTCTTGGAAAAACAATCGCTTAAGAACCTAGAAACTTAAGAAAAGAAGTTCCTGCAATTTAGCTCTTTAATCCTTCAAACAATGTTCCCTGGTGAGGAAGAGGCAACTCCTGATGAGGAACAAGGGCAGCTCCAGGCTGCTTCTCACTGGACAAGAAGAGTCTCTGTGCTGCCAGGGCCTGTCCAAGCCCCAGGCTTCGGACAAACAGCCTAACTGAGCATCTGAGGAGCTGTGGAAGGAGCACCTGGTATGGTGGGGGTGTCCAGGACCCCAGCCAAGCCCAACTCACTGTCAGGCAGAGTTGGAGTGTCAGGGCATACAAGAGTTGGACGCTTTTTCCAGCTGGTGTCTGTTAAGGTTCGCATTTGAAAGCATATTTATTCTGTCTACCAAAAATCTAAAAGCTGGGTGGCCAAGGTCACCTCCCAGAGAGGTGACACCCCCTGTTCCTCCTGCCCCCCTCCCCGTCACAAGTCAGATTATATAGGACTAGAAGCAAAAACTCTTGACCTTTAAGTTGATTGGCTGTTTCTAAGGTGTTTCATCATGTCCTTTTATGGCTTAATACCTAGGGCAGTATATTGTAGTTTATAGGACCTTGGGGTCTGCGTCATTATTGTTGGGATAGAAACTTAACCCTTAAATGGAAACTTAGCCTCATTAGCCTTAATCGAAAATTTATCTTTGAGTTGACAAAATGGAGTCACTTCTGTTCCAGGCTTCACCGTGTCCTGGAAGGCAACTCCATACTCTCTCAGAAAAAGACCTCTCAGGCTTCTCTCCATGGGTCCCTCCATATGGTGCTCCCCAGAATCCCCCTGTATCAGTGCTTGATTCCTGACTTCATACCCCTGTTTCCCTGGACACCACAATACCCCTCTGGGATCTGGACTCAACTTTTCCTGTACAACATTTTAATGCCAAGATCAAGCAATTGGGGGATTCGGGATCAGGCAGGCCATGGCCGGCAACCGTGAGCAAGTGGCTGGTGCAGTACTTTTTCATCTGGCAAACAGGGCAGCAGAAGGTGCCCCAGGAAGTAACAGTTTGTTGATGCAATGGCAGTTGGACCTGGACATGCCCCTGTACATGCCCCTTGGAGAGCCCCGTCATACCGGTATAAAAAGCAAAATTTGGACAATTGAAGGGGGATTCTAAGGTAGTGACCCAGGCAGCAGCAGATTTCAGGCTTCAGGTGGGAATAAAAAGACACTTGGTTTCTACCTCTCTCTCCTCTTCTCTCTCTCCCTCCAGGCCTACCGGGCAATGGTGGCATCTGGGCAGGTACAAATTGGCATCCCTGGGTGGGCACAAAATTCCACCTGACAGCTGGCCCTCGAGGGCCCCTGCTAGCCTTGAAGCACCCGGCTCTGGCAGCTTTGGGCCTCTGCAGCCTTGCAGCTCTGCAAATGACTACAGTAACATGCAGAAAACTTCAGCATCGCACAAAACTTTACACAGGCGGATGCTTTGGGGTCGCACCTGGATTGCAGATGTGGAAGAAAAGACAGAGGATCTTACACAGCTGTGAAGAGTCTGAATCTGAGGTGCGCTGGCCCTGGGTTGAGTATTGGTTGTGTGACCTTGGGAAGACTCCAGCTTTGGGCCTCACTAGCCTTCTCCACTCCCCCCCCCTGAAATAAAGAGAGGTGCTGCCATACAGGGAAACCGAGGCCGGAGTGAGCAGACTTGAGGAGGGCTAGAACACAGAAAGTTCTCACAGAAACCACCATCATTCATCAACCTCTCCAGTTGCAGCTCTACTTCTCCATAAGGCTGCTTGGAGGTTTAATGTAATTTAGACCTGAATGCATTTAGAAAGACAGGCAACTCTTCATAAGCACTCCCAGTTACATAATTAATTCAATCATAATTTTTACTCTGATTATTAGTACTTCTCTATACAGTCAAGCTCTGTACTTTAAGATAGATGCCTACATTTCCAAGTGATCACTTATCAGAAATTAGATGTTTTCCTGAATTGGTAGGAAAAAAAAACAATGAATTAAACCAATATTTTAGGTGTAGCTGAGAATGCATGGCAATAGAAATAAATCACAAAATTGCTGAGCCTTTCTGGACTGTTTCATCACCTTCTGCCTCTTGGTAACATAGATTTTCTCCACTTTCAGCGATTTGTGCTCTGAGTTAAAGAGACGTTTATTTCCTTCAGAGTAATTTGACTCAGTCCCTTGGAATTCAGCTATATTGAAGTCTGGTGTTTTGGAACAGTGTCTGTTGACACAAATCTTTTTGGTGTCAGGGAGGAATTTGGAGCTGCCTTTGGACAGTATCAAGCTCCTTGAAACACAAGAAGATAGTTTTGGTCTGTAGTAAGAAGGCTGCTGTGAAGGAGAGTGCAGTTAGAGTAGAGAAGGGGCTATTGTGAAAGGGACGTGCATGGCACCTCTTCGTTAACAGCAGTGTAAATCACAGTGTCGAGAAAGAGAGAAAGAGAGAGAAGTAAAATGCCTGTCCCAAGGCAGGTGGGTGGGAGGGAAGAGTGCATCAGGAAGGGTGAGAGGGAAACTGTTGACATTGGCAGAGGGAAATGCACACTGGTGAAGATTGTACATTGTATGACTGTAATTCAGTCATGAACAACTTTATCAATGGAAAAAATATAGTATGAATAACCTTATAACCGTGTTGTATAAATAAAAAAAATATTGTTCTGAGTATCCCCGTGCTGAGTTTTCTGTACTCACACCTGGGCATGTCTGCCACTGGATGGGAGTGTTCCTCGTGAAGTGCTCAGGGGATGTCGGTGTGCTTCAGCAGAGAAGCAGGGAAGATGTGCACCCGGTGGTGGCAAGTCTCTTTTCACCTGCTAGATAACCTGTAGGATTGTGGGTCACAATCCCTTCCCTTGAGGGGATGGAACTATAGCCTAGCAGGTAGCATGTTTGCTTTGCAGGTGACCAACTTGGGTTCAATCCCTTGTTAAGGGAAATATATAAAAATAGATATTAGATGGTTATAATAACTCTGATAGGTAATCACATATAGATGCCTGTTAAACCTTTTCCACCCCCAACCTGTTGATCCTCTTACTCTGGAATTTGACCTTGAAATGTCAAAGGCCTGCTGCCCTAGTAACCATTAGCCAACGTCCCTCCTAAGAGAAACTTGACATTCTTTTGGGCAAAAGAATGGACTTCTGCTTGCCCCTCCTAAGGTACTCTCCTTATTTGAAAAAGGATAAGGGCACCATCTGATTGAACATTGTGTTTGAACCTGGACTACGTAGGGATTGGTGCATTCTACAAGCCCTACTTTCCATGTCGACCTTCCTCCTAAGGTTCCTTAAACTTATAAAAGACACCTCTGGGGGTCGGAGAGATAGTGTGGAGGTAGGGCATTTGCCTTGCATGCAGAAGGATGGTGGTTCAAATCCCGCATCCCATATGGTTCCCCAAGCCTGCCTGGAGCTATTTCTGAGCATAGAGCCAGGAGTAACCCCTGAGCGCTGCCAGGTGTAACCCAAAAACTGAAAGAAAAAAAAAAAGACACCTCCCTAGATTGCCAGGGTTTCTGGTTTCAGTCTGCATGGATGGCTGTTCCGGGAGCCCCAGCTAACTGGAATCAATAAACCTATTTGCTGATTGCATTTTCTGAAGATTTGTGGTCTTTATTTGAGATGGTGGACTTTCTCAGACCCTTAACACCCTGACATCTCATATGGTGCCCAAGTATGCTGGGAGTGATTTCTGAGGGCAGAGCCAGGAGTAACTTCTGGGCACCACTGGTGTGGCCCCAAAACAAAACAACAACAACAACAACAAAAATCAATCCCTTCCCTTGACTATGTAGGTCAGATCCCTTCTCTGGTTTCCTTCCCAGCTCAGGCACATTTGACTCTCCTTCAACTTGTACAACATAGACTCAGCCTGGAAACTAGGACTGGGTCTTTCCTGGCCAGTTCCAGTTTTGGAAATCCCTTGAAGTTAGAAGCTGAAATGGAAAAATTCAGAAAGAGATTTGAAAGAGGGACAGAGACAGTTTGTAGGCAAAGATGTCAGGTGAAGATCTTTACGAGCTCTGGAAACATACTTCACCTCGCCTGAGTTTCAGTTTTTCCATAGAGTCTTCCAATCAAGAGAGGCAAAGGTTTGGTGTTAGAGAGATAGGACAGAGCTCAGGCACAGTCAACCAGATTTGATCCCTTGAGTCCTACTGGGATCACAGAGCCAGAAGTAAGTCCTGAGCACTACTAAATAAAAGAACAAAACAAAACAGTGAAAAGGAGGCATTAGACTCAAACAAAATAAGCAAAACAAAACAAAGAGGAGACAGGCCAACATAAGTTATAAGATGTGTGCTTTGGGGGCCTGAGAGACAGGAAAGCCTTGCACGCAGCCAACCTGGATTCAATGACCAGCATCCCATATGGTCCTCAGAACCTGCCAGGAGTGATTCCTGAGCACAGAGCCAGGAAATATCCTTGAGCATCGCTGGGTATGTCCACAAAACAAAACAAAACAAAGAACAAGAAAAAGATTATGGTTTCTTGATCAAAGATACTCTGAGGTGTTATCCTGGTAGGAAACATTATATATGATCCCCTGAGCACTACCAGGAATGATCAGCTATAATCTTTGAACATATCCAGGTGTGGCCCAAACATCCATCCACCCTTTCATCCCATCCCATCTCATCCTATCCCATCACACACACACACACACACACACACACACACACACACACACACACACACACACACCCTAAATAGAATGAGTATAGGGGCCAAGGACAACTGTGGTTCATCTTCTTCTGTACCACATATGGTCCCCCAAGCATAGCCAGGATTGGTTCCTAAGCAGGGCCAGGAGTGAGGTTTGTCCACTGCTAAGTATCCCCCACCCTCACATAAGTCAAAGGCAACCTAGAACATAATAACTGGAATGTAACAGAGGCTCTGTAGATATTAGGTAAATGGCAACAGAGACCCCCAAAAACCTTGTAAGGATCCGAGTGATGATAGTACAGTAGGGAGGGTGCTTGCCGATCTGGGTTCCATCCCCAGCACTCAACAGAGTCATCAAGCCCTTTTAGATCACACCTTTTAGGTGACACCTGCCTTTACCCAAAACAAAGGCATTCCCTCAACTTTCTCTTTCTTTTCACCAAGCCCTTTGAGTTGTAAAAGTCCACCTGCAGGCCAGAGTGATATTACAGTGGTAGGATGTTTTTGCCTTGCACACGACCAACAAAAAAAGTCCCCCCAAAAAAGTCTACCTGGATAGGTACTTTTTTTTGTTTTTTGTTTTTTTTTTTGTTTTTGTTTTTGGGTCACACCCGGCAGTGCTCAGGGGTTACTTCTGGCTCAGATGCTCAGAAATCACCCCTGTCAGGCACAGGGGACCATATGGGATGCCAGGATTCGAACCGTCCTTCTACATGAAAGGCAAACGCCTTACTTCTATGCTATCTCTCCAGCCCCTTGGATAGGTACTTTTGTGTCTCAATCAACCTTCCCCTTCCTGGTGAATTTGTACTAGTTTAATAAAGAAGGTTTTCAGTTTGGCTGGGTGAGCAGAGAGACCACTGAGGCAAGAAGCCACTAACTCCATGACTCTCTTCTGACTGGCTTGGTTTATTAATTCTTTGTAACTATCCTGCCTCAGACCCGCCCACCTGAAGTTGGAAATATGGTGCGTGGGGTAATTTCACAATGTGGGATTATTTTACAAATCCCCAGCAGGAGTGATCTCGAAGTATATAGAGCCAAGAATTTCGGAGTACAGAGCCAAGAAGTCTTGAGCACTGCTGGGTGTGACCTCACAATCAAAACCCCATCAGCGACAAAGAAAGACTTTGAGCAGGAGGCAAAACAAGCACCAAAATTCTAGAAGAAACTTCCTGAAGAGTTTCTCATAAGAGAAGACCCCAGCCCTCAGTCATACAATGGCCAACCCTTTGGCAACGCACATTTCCCTCTACCAGTGCAGTGTCCCCAGTTTCCCTCCTGCCCTTTCCCCTACTCGCCTCTGGGGAAGACATTTTATTTCTCTCTCTCTGTCTCTCTCTCTCTGTCTCTCCCTCTGTCTCTCTCTCTCTCTCTCTCTCTCTCTCTCTCTCTCCCTCTCTCTCCCCCTCTCCCCTCTCTCTCTCCCATCCCCCACACCCCTCTTTGGCAGGCACTTTTTTTGCAACTTTAGTTATTCATATAGCGTTTCCTGCTTTCCGTGTTATGTTGTAGGCTCTATGGTGTGAGCACTCACAAGCCTCACTCGCTACCACTCGTGTGCTGGGTCTCAGCCCGACCCTGTGGTCTCCTTTTGTTCTTTTGTCTCCCTCTTGTTCTTCCTTTTTTTCTCAAATTCTCAGTGAAATAGTTTCTAATGATTAAAAAATCTGAAATGAGCTAACTGCCTATAATTTTAGTAAAGTAAGATACAGTGGCACTGACTTCTCTGCCTCAGGCCCTGAATCAGGGCCCAATCTAGGTCTGCTCTCTGCACCTCAGCCTCCAGGCAGGCCCCTTTGCTGTTCCGAGGCATCATTTCTTCATCTGAACTGACTGGTCACATTTGCCTGAACCTCAGAGCCCACCTCACTCCAACATGCCAGTTCGGCTCTCAGTGATCATCTAGAACTGACACCTAAAGAGAAAGGGAATCTATTACCTTATTTTCTCCTCTCTAGATGACTGATGACAAGTGCTTCATCTTCTTTCTTCAATGAAGAAAGAAGTATCTCCTTATTATTCTTTTAGAGGAACATAAAATGCCAGCTAGGCATGATTTTCACCCTCCAAGAGCCGTTAGCAGAGTTTGCAGATGTTGGAGGCTTGTCCCCTGGCAGTTCTCGGAAGGGCAGCCAGACCGTAGCGTATCTGACTACTTACAAACACAGGTAAGAACAAACAAGTGCCTTTGTCCCATCCTCTCTTGGTTTCCTTTAACACGAGACCAGGTTTTGATGAAGCCACAGAGCTGCTATTCCTCAGAAAAGGTGATGTTGCTGGCATGCATATTTTAGGAAATTCCCTATTGCTCATTTTAGTCAGACTCAATGTATATGTTACTTTCAGACACATTAGTTTGGGCATCAGGAAAAACACTTAGCTGAGAGCAAATATGTCAAAAGAACCTTCAGAAATTAGCATTCTTGGGGCTGGAGTGATAGCACAGAGTGGAGGGCATTTGCCTTGCATGCAGCTGACCCAGGTTTCATTCCTGGTATCCTATGTGATTTCCAAAGCTTGCCAGGAGTAATTTCTGAGCACAGAGGCAGGAGCAACACCTGAACACTACCATGCGTGGCCTCAAAATGAAGCAGAACAAAACAAGATATAAACTTTTTTTCTGGTCAGTAAAAACAGCAAAACCTCAAAACATCATAGAAAAAAGAATTATTGGTGATGCAAAAGATGTATATGTGGCTTTGGTGAGGTCTAGAAGATCATTGGAATGATGGCAAGGCCGTGGTCTGGACAACAGTTATAGAAGTGAAGCAACTGGGGCCGGGCGGTGGCGCTAAAGGTAAGGTGTCTGCCTTGCCAGCACTAGCCTAGGACGGACCGAGGTTCGATCCCCCGGTGTCCCATATGGTCCCCCAAGCCATGAGCGACTTCTGAGCGCATAGCCAGGAGTAACCCCTGAGCGTCAAATGGGTGTGGCCCAAAAACCAAAAAAAAAAAAAAAAAAAAAAAAAAGAAGTGAAGCAACTGCCACTAAAGTTCGTTTTTGCCTTCTTTAAAGAAATGCTGGTGCCAGACCCCCTTCTCCTATTTAATATTTCAGGTTAATGTGGAACTGACAAGTGGGACACACTGGTGTTATAGGCTATGTGGATTTGTGACTGTCACCTGTCACATGAGTCAAGAAGCCAATAGGAAACTCTAGTCCTAAGACATTGAGGGGTGAATGACAAGCCAGCTGACTTCCAGAATGGACCCTCTAGCATAACCCTACTGAGCCCAAGCTAGGGGTGATTTCTGAGCACATAGCCAGAAGTAACCTCTGAGTGTTACTGGGTGTGGCCCCAAAACAAAACAAAAGAAAACAAAACAACAACAAAAGAAAAGGTGCTGTAGAGAACCGGAAACTAGAAGCAGAGGCACAAACCAGAGTGGAGACAACTGAAAATAGGACTAACTCTTTTTTGTAAGGTGATCCTACCTGAAACCCTACACAAAGACGGTCCCCCAACTTCTGCTTCCTAATAACCTTTTCCTTTGAAATGTAAAAGCCCACTGGATGTTGCTTTTGTATCTGACTTGACTTTTCCCCTCCGGGGATTTGGGAGTTGTTTTGAATAAAGAAGTTCTGGATTTGGGCAGAGAGAGCACATGGTAGAGAGAGATGCCATGAGGCAAAAAACAGACTAACTCCAATTTCTCCGCTGCTACCCTGCTTTATCAGACCTGTCCGCCTGAAAAGGGAAATCAGCCCCCCCCCCACCAACCTTGGCGGGTGTCCCGCCCCTTAAGGAAGTCGTCACTGCTTTGGCCTCGCCTTTAAGGAAGTCGTCACTGCCTCGGCCCCACCTTTACCCGTACCTCACCAATGATTCGTGTTACCGTAGCGGAAGTCCAGCCCTCAAGAACTCTCCTTCCCCTCCCACTTCCCATCCTATATAACGGGGTGACTAGGGCACCACGCGGTCTTTGGTTCTGGTCCTATTCTGGGAATCCATAGACCCTGGCCATTCCGAATGGTCAGTATTAAAGCACTTTTAAGCATTTGCTGGGACTCATCAGCCTCTTCATTTCTCTGTGTCAGGCAGTCAGATTAGGACGTCCGAATCTTTCATTTTGGCGAGCCAGCCAGGAGTCCTTATCCTGCCTGAAACAGAGTTATGAACAGGATGAACAGGTGGCCTGGTGAGTTCTGATGTGTGTGTGTGTGTGTGTGTGTGTGTGTGTGTGTGTGTGTGTGTGTGTGTGTGTGTGTGTGTGTAAGAGAGAGCGCTTTGCTTCGTGTCTGTCTGTATTCTGTGTCCAGTGGGAAGTTGTTTTGTGGTAGCTTAGCTGATGTTATGAGCTCTTTGCTCGATGTGGAAACCGAGTGAGTGATAGCAGACTTTGTATAACAGGAGGGTTCGAGTCCCTCGCGTGACTAAGGGACCTCCCACTTGATGTGTTTCCAGGTGTGTGTGGTCCCCCACTTGACGCGTATACCAGGTGGGCAGGAAAGTTGACGAGCTTTGGCTGCTTAGGTCACAACCCTGGTGGTACCCCAGGGGTTCAGTAAGAGCAGTGGGAAGACGTTCCCAAGCTGCTGGGAGAGGTCTGCCTGTGATTTGTGGAGCTCAAGAACTTGGTTGCTGGCATAGCTGTCTGTCTAGGATTTATTGTGGGTGTGGCGCCACTGTCTGTTTGTTTGTTTTTGTCTGTGTGTTCTATGTTTTTCTTTGGTCTGACCACGGGACGCGCCCGACCCCCTCTCGCGGGCCGACCCCTGGGGAAAGGGGCCGACTGCCGGCGAGCCCACGTCTCCCTCGCCCGTCAGTCATCCCAGCCCAGGATTGGGAGGGCCAGTCGCCGACCCCGGTGACGGAGGGGAGGAAGGCCGGACCGGTGATGGGAGCGAGAGGAGAAAAAAAAAAGCAAGAGACAAAAACCCCCGGCGACCCAACCACGCCCAGCGGGATGCCCAAAACCCGCCTAACCCGCTCCCCCCTGCCCCCGAACCAGGGAGCGGGCGCGTGCAAGGGCCACGCTAGGGACATGGCGGAGGGTGTTGGAAATTGCAAACCCCAGATTTCTCAAATGGCCATCGGGGATAAATTTTCCCTGGAGAATTTCTGGACTTTGCGATCCTCGACTATCCTGCCATGTGTTCAGGCCAAAGAAAGCAACTGGCCGTTTTTTTCTAGCTGAAGAAAAAAAAAAGTGCTCTTTAAACTCTCCAGCCTGAAGGAATTCACCACGCCCCAGGGCAGACTATTGTTCTCCCAAACTCACCTGGCTGGGGATGTGGGTCATTTACATATCAAAGAAAAATCTAGCTAATGGTTTGGAAGGCAGGAAAAATTTTGAGCATTTAAATTTCTAACTTAAAGGTTTCTTAAACAAAAAAAAATAAGGATGTTGCAAAATATTGTGGTTGTTTTTGTTTGTTTGTTTTTCGGTGCACGTGAAGGTTTAACCACTGCTAAAGGAAGAGTGAAGAAGTTTAAAAAAAAAAAAAGGAAGGAAAAGAGAAGGAGCCGGATGGTAGGGCGTTTGCCTTGCATGCAGAAAGAAAAGTGGTGCAACAGAAATTAAAAATGTGTAATAAATAATTATTAATATGTCTCTAGGTTAAAAAAAGGTGTAAATGTTTTTGAGCATGTTTTGCCAGAAGTAGTGAGCATTCATTCTTTCTGGTTTTCAAAATTAATTTGTGTAACGTAAATTGCTGGTGTTTTCATTGCTGGTGTTTTCTGCCTGCAAAACCAAGGTCAGAAAACTAAGTGAATTTCTATATTTAAAATTAAGCATGATTAAAATATTATTTTGCAATTTTTCATTATATGTTACCAAGAACATTAATATTTGTATCACAGGAGGTTTTATAAAATTGGTCATGGTTTTAAGAAAAAATGTGGGCCCGGAGAGATAGCACAGCGGTGTTTGCCTTGCAAGCAGCCCATCCAGGACCAAAGGTAGTTGGTTCGAATCCCAGTGTCCCATATGGTCCCCCGTGCCTGCCAGGAGCTATTTCTGAGCAGACAGCCAGGAGTAACTCCTGAGCACAGCCGGGTGTGACCCAAAAACCAAAAAAAAAAAAAAAAAAAAAAAATGTATAAAATATTTCGTTGCAGAAAAAGATTCTAGAAATATCTAAGTAATTTAAGTAATATTTGCTTTTTCTCTTCTCCCAGAACCTTTTAGTACTATTTTATGTCATGGCATCATGTTGCTTTGCACAAGATACAAGCAGATGGCTTTCCTCTCTGCATGAGGAGTAATCCCCATGCAGACAGAAAATCCAAAAATTAGTGAGGGGACCCCAAAGCCCTCTTTCAGAGGAATAATTGGAGTTGAGGTGGTGTGACAAGCAGGCATCCTTAAGCATTTGGCTGAAAAGACCGGAGAGAGACTGAGATAAATGGCCTGAGTAAGGAAATTGAAAATTTTCCTAGAAGATCATCACAGCCTGTGGGCCCTGCTCTCACCCTCAATCTCAGGAGAAGAGAATTTAAGGTCAGTCTCTTCCAAACCTGGAGAGGAGTGGAACAGACAAGTCACCTCTAAAAATTCCTACAGAGGGTGAGATGCCCAGCCAGAAAATCCTCATGCTGAACTGACCATCTCATCAGCCAAACCTGAGTAACTTTGACATGAAAAACCTGCGGTGTCTACAACCTATCCTCAGAAAAGCTCTGTAAGTAATGGGGGTGCCCCAGATGGAGATTTCTCCAACAGTGCTGTATATGTGCAAAGGAAAAAGCCAAGTTATTCAAATACCTGGTAAGGTACAAGGTAAAGGTGGAGATAAAAACCATTTTTGATAGCTAATTAAAATTCTAGTGGGCCTAACTTAAAACCCACTTCTTTGAAGTAACTTATGTAAAAATGCTCTTACTAGTTGTATTAAACCAAATCATAAACTGTAATGCAAATGTTAGTCTAACTGAAGTAACTCAAAACTGTGTTTATTCATAATGCTATAATGCTTTGTTTTCTGTTGATTAATTTGTGCTATCATTACAGACAATAAGGATAGCTGTGCCATTCAAGTTGTGCTATTTACTGCTCCAAGGCCTGATTGGGTTAAGTAATATTCCCCTGTATAATTGATCTGATCCTTTTCAGGTGTTAAAACTGCAAAACTGAACCAGTTAACTGCTCCTTTAGGGAAATATGAGATTTCACCCTATCTAGAGATTGAAACTGCAGTCCCCTGTCAGCCTGAAGTAGCTACAGAAGATTGATCTTCGACCACGTTCCCTTTCATAACTTCTAGGGTGATGAAATCTCTAAAGCAAAATGGTCATCAGAAAAAGCTATAAGGGAAATAAGGGAAAAAGAAAGGCCACAGGAATTAATAAGTCAAGTTAACAACTAAAAATAACATTATGCCTATCTATCCCAGAGGTTAAAGCAGGTAGCAAAAATTATGCTTCTCTTGATAATGTTAAAAGTAGAACAGTCATTACTAAAAATGAAATTTCTTCATCTCTGTCTGACCCAGTGCAGGAAAGGCAACTGGAGTTTAGGGCTCTACTGTCCTCTCTACCCCAACAGCTGTTTAAGTAGCAGAATTAAAGAAAAGGAAGCAGAAACCTCCTTATCTTCATTGTGGAATTCACAGCCTATAAGGAGAAAACCCTAAAAATCCAGCTGAGTCAGCTCATAGGACCAGAAAAGTCCTAGTCTTCCTACAGCAGCAACCATATGGCGCCCCGCCCAGTGCAAATGTTTTCTGAGTCTTATGATGTTTTTCTCTCCCCCTTCCACTCTCCTAGCAGCTCGGCCGGCCGCCATCGATGCCCCCTACAAAGCCAAGTCTGAAAGAGACTCAAACAGGCATATGAACCCCAGAAGCCGAGAAACCAGGTCCTGGTAAAATGGTACCGCTCGCAGACACTAAAGCCTATGTGGAAAGAACCTTATGTCGTCCTTCTGACCACCCCAACTGCCGTTAAGGTGGACAGCATGCTTCCTGGGTTCACGCCTTCCATCTAAAACCTGCCCCTGCTGATCCCAACCATAATGAGTGGAAAGTGGAGCACACTGAGGATCCCCTCAAGATACGGGTCCGGCGGGCACACTTCAGCCCTAATGCGCTCACTGACTCTGGCAATGCTCTCCCTGGCACTTGCTGAGGGAGAATTTAATCAGGTCGTACACCCAGATGAACTGGTAAAAAAAAACTATATGAAAACCCCTGTGACTGAAGGGTGGGGTCATCATCAGTAGGCTTCTGTGAAACTAGAACTGCTTACCTCCGGTCCTCTACTTCTTCCCATGTGTGTGTTTGGGGGGGGGGAGTCGAAATGGGTGTGTAAAGCAAAACCTCAGCCTTTGCCTCCCTCTTGGAGGGGGGGGGGATTGGCCTCTGGCTGTCCCTGTCTGACTAGATAATCTAACCTTTGCTTCTTCTAGCTGTACTTATGTCAAAAGGTAGCCCCTTTTTAGCTTTGAATCCTCAAATTCGCATAACAGCACCAAATCTGTAGACCTGGGTCAGGTAGGAGGTACTCAGTGCTCAGAAGTCCTGCCTGCTCCCTCCAGCCCAGGGTATTTACCTCCGGAATGGGTATAAATATGTGGTGAAAATTTGGCTTATACGTCCCAGCATTAGTGCTCCCCAACATTGACATCATCCCGGGGACAGAGCCCATCCCTCTGCCTAGCATAAATCTCTCAGGAGGCACCCCTAGGTCTTGTAGGTGAGCACTCTACTGGTAAGGCTCAGAAGTTGCAGGTAAATTGGTAACTAGGGAAGCAGGGCCAGCAGGGTTAAACAGGAATAACAGACTCTCACAAAAGTTAATTTCAAATGTGTGGGACAGAATCAAACACCATCAAGAGGAGCTGGCCAAAATAGAACAGGAGCTACTGGATGGTCCCTTATGGTCTTTATGGGGTGGAATTCTCCCCTATCTAATACCCCTACTGGGGCCCCTCCTGGGCCTTTTTATTTCTGGTAGCCATTGGCCCATGCATAATTGCCTCACTACATTCATATAAGCCCAGGTTGAAAAAGTTAAACTTATGGTATTACACCACAGATTAGCTCATGCAGATAATTCTAGCCAGGAATATCAGAAAGTGGAGGCCCCTAATCACATTGGCTTCTAGGATTAGAAGCCTCAAGTACAAGAAGTGGGGATTGAAAAGGGAAATCAGCCCCCCCCACCAACCTTGGCGGGTGTCCCGCCCCTTAAGGAAGTCATCACTGCTTTGGCCCCGCCCTTAAGGAAGTCATCACTGCTTTGGCCTCGCCTTTAAGGAAGTCGTCACTGGCTCGGCCCCACCTTTACCCGTACCTCACCAATGATTCGTGTTACCGTAGCGGAAGTCCAGCCCTCAAGAACTCTCCTTCCCCTCCCACTTCCCATCCTATATAACGGGGTGACTAGGGCACCACGCGGTCTTTGGTTCTGGTCCTATTCTGGGAATCCATAGACCCTGGCCATTCCGAATGGTCAGTATTAAAGCACTTTTTTTTTGTTTTTTTTTTTTTTTGTGGTTTTTTTGGGTCACACCCGGCAGTGCTCAGGGGTTATTCCTGGCTCCAGGCTCAGAAATTGCTCCTGGCAGGCACGGGAGGACCATATATGGGACGCCGGGATTCGAACCGATGACCTCCTGCATGAGAGGCAAACGCCTTACCTCCATGCTATCTCTCCGGCCCCGTATTAAAGCACTTTTAAGCATTTGCTGGGACTCATCAGCCTCTTCATTTCTCTGTGTCAGGCAGTCAGATTAGGACGTCCGAATCTTTCACGCCTAAGGGGCTAGAAACATGGTGTCGGGGCAGTCTCACCAATCCATGGATTTTTTATTTTATACTTTTCTATTTTTAGCTTATTATTGCTATCAAAATAATTTTTTATTAATTACTTTATTTAAACACCATGGTGACAAAGTTGTTCATGATTGAGTTTCAGGCATACAATGTCCAACACCCTTCACAAGGGCACATTTCCTGTTTCCTGCCACCAGTGTCCCCAGTTTCCCTTCCATTCTCCCCCCTGCAGGGGGGCAGGCACTCTCTCTCTCTCTCTCTCTCTCTCTCTCTCTCTCTCTCTCTCTCTCTCTCTCTCTCTCTCTCCTCTTTCACCCCTTTTTTCCCTTTTAGACACTGTAGTTTGCCCTATTGTTAACTAGGGGTACCATGCAAATCACATGTCCAGAGTGATCAGTTGCAACTATCCTAGTCATAGTGCTCCCTTCTCTACCCTAACTGCACTGTTCTACTCTTTATGGCAAGTTTCCTACCCTGTATTGGTCCTCCTGGCCCTCATCTCTAGTAGGACTAAAACTTTTAACAGTTATCAGTTGTGACTTTGGACATTCTCTGCATTTTTTATTCATCTTTCTTCATTATTTTATTTTATTCATTTGTATTCATTTATTCAATATAAAAATGTTTGAGAATGCGGTAAACTAAGCATTGTATTTAGTGTTGGGTATAAAATGATGATGGAGGGAAGAAGAATGAATTAGTTCTGTCTTCAGAGAAGGCCTAGTTTAATGGGTTAGTAAACAGTTACCACCTAGTATGAAGATAAAAAAAGCTGCCCTATTGAAAAAGTTTGCAAAGGGAAGTAATTTCCCTGAAGACAAGGGATTTCACTGGCTTCAGAGGATACTGCTTGAGATAAACTTTCAAAAAGGAGTCAAAGTTTACCAGATAGATAGCCATGGTAAGATAGAACTAACCCAGGCTGCAGAGAACAGCAGATTTGGCTTCGACAGACACTGACTTATGCTGTTTCAATACATACATACACACACACACATATATATATGTGTATATGTATGTATATATATATATATATATATATATATATATAATCTCTTCTGGGAAAAATATTGATTGCATAACTCAAGTATCTTTTTTAGAAGAGTGTTTTATTTGTGTGGTAAATATTACTGAGAAGACTTGCCCATGCCAGGTGGGGAATGTGGCATGACTCAATTTTTTTTTTTTTTTTTTTTTTTTTTTTGGTTTTTGGGCCACACCCGTTTGACGCTCAGGGGTTACTCCTGGCTATGTGCTCAGAAATCGCCCCTGGCTTGGGGGGACCATATGGGACGCCGGGGGATCGAACCGTGGTCCTTCCTTGGCTAGCGCTTGCAAGGCAGACACCTTACCTCCAGCGCCACCTACCCGGCCCCGACATGACTCAATTTAGGGTCATCAAATGAATACCTCACAGAATTCAACCTACCTGGCAGACAGACCAAGGCCTGAGGCACAAAAAATAGTTTGGGTTGTGTGTGTGTGTTTGTGTGTGTGTGTGTGTGTGTGTGTGTGTGTGTAAAAGACATAAACAAAGACAGAGAAACAAAGAGACATGTTCATGTTTTTAATTAAGCATGTCTTTTAAATTTCCTTGTCCTTCCATTCATCCAGGGTGTTGTCCTAATCCTTTCTGACAAAAACATTGTAGAGGTTTTTTTTTTTTTTTTTTTTTGTGGTTTTTGGGTCACACCCGGCAGTGCTCAGGGGTTATTCCTGGATCCAGGCTCAGAAATTGCTCCTGGCAGGCACGGGAGGACCATATATGGGACGCCGGGATTCGAACCGATGACCTCCTGCATGAGAGGCAAACGCCTTACCTCCATGCTATCTCTCCGGCCCCATTGTAGAGGTTTTTTATGTGAACATGAAAGTTGATTTGTCTGCTTATCGGGCAAGAGAGACATCAGGAGATAAAACAAGTTGTGTTCCAAGATCTATGAGCCTTGCCACAAGGAAACACACAGTTCATTTTAAAGTGGCTCCCCCAAACTTGTCCTTGCTTGCCAGTCTAATGTATCTTAAAGTGTTTTTGACATCTTGATTTGATGAGGCTTCTACCAAAAAAGACTAGCAGGAGAAACTGAAGGAAACATGTTAAATCATCATAGAAAAATGATTCTAAATTCAGTAAAGCAACTTGGTCAAGGGTTCCATTCTGAGATAGTAAAATTTGGCATATCTGGGGCCGGCATGGTGGCGCTAGAGGTAAGGTGCCTGCCTTGCCTGCGCTAGCCTAGGACAAACCTAGGTTCGATCCCCCTGCGTCCCATATGGTCCCCCAAGCCAGGCGCAATTTCTGAGCTCATAGCCAGGAGTAACCCCTGAGTGTCACCAGGTGTGGCCAAAAAAAAAAAAATTGGAATATCTTAACAGTACCAAGATAGCAGAAATGAGAAAGTGGAAAAAAGTCATATCTGTCCAAGAAAGTGGAAGTGTGAACTGGTCACTTTCACATACAATGCCTTGTATGTATTTGGATGTTTGGAACTGGAACTACAGCTCTGACCTGACCCATAAACATTAATGGCCCTAATAGTATAACTAAGCATAAAAAAAAACCCACATCCAAATATCTTCCAATGTATCATTTACAATAAATTAATGTCTTCAGAGTCAGCCTACTTAACTAGAGTTATGCATTGCATGAAGGAAGAAATCCTAGTTTCTTGCATGATCCCCAAGCACCTCTAGAAGTAACCCCAAACATGGAACCAGGTGTAGCAGCCCCGGTATGAACAAACAGTAATAATAAAAAAAAATAACATCATCTTAACTGACTCATATGGAAACTTCAAACTAATATGCTATGAGGAGAGAGAAAGTGGAAGAAGTACTCAAATATGAATACTAGCACCCTAGAAAGTTTCTTAAGTTAGGAATGACAGGGGCCGGGAAGGTGGCGCTATAGGTAAGGTGTCTGCCTTGCAAGCGCTAGCGTAGGATAGACCGTGGTTCGATCCCCCGGTGTCCCATACGGTCCCCCCAAGCCAGGGGTGATTTCTGAGTGCATAGCCAGGAGTAACCCCTGAGCGTCAAACGGGTGTGGCCCAAAAACCAAAAAAAAAAAGGAATGACAATGAAGATGAGAACCATGTTGCTTTTCCTCAGGTTCATAGTGCTTTTTAATATTCACACCTTTGAGAATATTCATATGTTTGAGAATATGAGACAATGAATGATTGAATCTATAATAAATAATCTATGATAATATAATCTATAATATAATATAAACTATAATTTATGTATAAATGTAAACATGTCACAATTTTTTTTTTTTATTTTGGGTTACACCCGGCAGTGCTCAGTGGTTACTCCTTGCTCTACTCTCAGAAATAGCTCCTGGCAGGCTCAGGGGACCATTGGGATGCTGGGATTTGAACCACAGTCCTCCTGCATGCAAAGCAAACTCCCTTCCTCCATTCTATCTCTCTGGCCCCAAGTTGTCACAATTCTATAATAAAAATTAGTTCTAATACTCAAGATGGAAGCCAGATAGTTACAACACTTAAAATATTAGGCGACCCAGGGATGTGGGTGAGCAGCAGCGGCCACCACCTCCATTTATTCCTGCCTCCCCTGCTTCCAAATAATAGTCTGAAGCTGTCTTTCCCCCACCCCACCCCAGCTCCTTCCCTTTGGGCCCCCTTCACTCAGTTCACCATGACTCTCAGCTCACCCCCAGCCAGACCTTCACCTTTCTGTGTCCTGTTAGATAAGCTGCTGAGTTCAACTTTATTCACATTATATTGTGCATATGAAAAAAAGGAAAAAAAAAATATTCGGCAACCATAAAATCTTATGTCTGACTTGCCTCCATCTATAGTTTAAGCCTCTCTCCACATTTTCTGGACTTTTGGCTTAAGAAAGTCTCATTCCATGATTGTGCACCACTGGGGTGTTAATGTGGGAAGAGGAATCTAAAAAGTACTCCTAATTATACTTTATATAATACTGTAAAATATTTTCATGAAAACCATGAACTTTTCTGCCTTAGTTCTTTTGTCCTAAAAACAATGATCTGGTTATCTGGTGGTTAATACTTCCAGAGCAAAATTTCTCCAATTAGCATTCTAGATGGTTTATAAATGGAAAAATCTTGGACCAATTGATAATACTTTTGACTGTATTAACATTTTAGTGCTATAAAATGTGTGACTCTTAAAATCCTGACATTCTGCAATCTGTATTAGACATGCTGGTTTGATGATGTTTTACTTCTGCCTTAAGATTTAGTTTTTTTTTTAAATGTATTTTTGCCCTGAATTATGTGTTAATTTCATGAAAACTGCTTTTAAAATCATTCCTTACTGGGTTCTGATAAATTAAAGATTAACTTTAAAAAAAAAAAAGGACCAAAGGTGGTTGGTTCGAATCCCGGTGTCCCATATGGTCCCCCGTGCCTGCCAGGAGCTATTTCTGAGCAGACAGCCAGGAGTAACCCCTGAGCAACGCCGGGTGTGGCCCAAAAAACAAAAACAAAAAACAAAAAAACAAACAAAAAAAAAAAAAAAAGGAGAAAGTCTCATTTCAGAGCATCTTGTATAACTTTTCCACATACTACTTTACAATGCTCATTCTTGTGTTAGGTGAGATTTCTCTCACCTTCCCTTACTGTCAATGGCATAATGTGTGACACTTTACTATGTTGAACTTCCTTCTGCATTGGTTACTCAGCAACACCATGATGTTTGTAAGCCCCTTTGCAGCTACATGCAGCCACATGACTAAGCTTGAGTCAGTGATGTATATATACATACTTTCTACTCACTAGGGATTCTGTGAACCCCTCCACCTCATTCTTCCTACATCTTCCCAAATCCCTCAAAATAAAGACATACTATCTGGGAATTAACCATCATCCTGGGCCATATGTTGAGAAAGTCACGGTCTTGGTCAATACTATCTGTTGACATGTATCTGGAATATGCATTTCATTGGACTAGGTGCAGTGGTGGGCAACCTTTTTTTTCAACTGAGCCAAATTTCGCCAAAACCACGATTGAAATTTATTTTGAGCCACATTTTTAAAACCGAAAATACACAGACACAGGATGGTACACTGTTTTTAGTTTTAATAAGTTTTTATTGAGAATATTCTGCATACAAGTATCCACATAGGTCAGGAGAATACAAATAACGCAACTAATAAAATGAAAACTTTAGAACGATATTATTTATTGATAACGTTAAATTCAGTAAAATTTGCCTTACAATGTAGAGAAAATTACATCCTGACAATGACTGACAAAGTCACAAACACTAATGTGAACACAGGCCTTGGTTCTGATCAGAGCTGTGTGGAGCCAGCTGCCTGGGCTGCACACAGGGGCGCACTGACAGAGGCTAGGAGCAGAGTCCTGACTCCTGGAGTGGCTGCCCGGCACACAAAAGAGCCACATTAAAGAGTGTAAAGAGCCGCATGTGGCTTGCGAACTGTGGCTTGCTGACCACTGGAGTAGGGGCCCTTGTTTATCTTGGTGACAGTGATATCTCCAAGCTATTTGAACGCACTAAAACATGGTGGTACTGGGAAAGGACACAGGTATTGACTGAGTCATGAATGAATGAATGAATGAATAAATGAATGAGATTATTGCATGCCAACATCCAAACACTAAGAGTCCTCCTATGGAAGAGACGCTCTGTTATCAGTTCGCTATGTGAGGACCCAATTCCTATTACTGACTCATACCCTTTTATTTTTTAATGGAGCTTGGCATCATACTAGATATTTTATTTTGATGTATAGTTACTGTACCTTTGCTACCGTGCAAATGTCTAAGACCCACCACACAGCCGTTATGTCAATTCTAGGTAGACTCAGTGACTTCACCACTACTGCTTTCCTTTGCCCTCTCAGACTGGCCTCTGTCACACAATCCAAGGGATTTACCCTCATTCTCTTCAGTGCTCTTCAAACATACTCTCCTAACAGTGCTTCTATATATCTTCCTACTTGGCAAGTTTAAACTTCTTTAATGTTCAAGATCATGTATAGCTCTTGGGTTTATCTGTTATTAAGTGTGGGCATGGTTTTGTAACTGGGTATTAGGTGTTCTGTCCAATAGGTGAGAACCATTCAACATGGAATCTAATGACATTCCTAGGATTTTATTTTATTTTTTTTTTATTTTGGTTCACACCTGGCAGCACTCAGGGGTTACTCCTGGCCCTGCACTCAGAAATCACCTCATGGCAGGCACGGGGGGACCATATAGGATGCTAGAATTCGAACCACAGTCCTTCTGCATTCAAGGCAAATGCTCTACCTCCAGGCTATCTCTCCTGCCCCAACATTTCTAGCACTTTTTTTTTTGTTTGTTTTTTGGGTCACGCCCCGCAGTGCTCAGGGATTACTCCTGGCTGTCTGCTCAGAAATAGCTCCTGGCAGGGGACCATATGGGACACCGGGATTCAAACCAACCACCTTTGGTCCTGGATCGGCTGCTTGCAAGGCAAACGCCTTGCTATCTCTCTGGGCCCACATTCCTAGCACTTTAAACAAAATTATTATCATTAAATGTGGACACTTAATTAAGGATTTCACTGCTTACTAAAGCTGAAAATTGACAATCTTTTCCTATCATCTATTCTTGTGCCATACTTGAGTTTCCTGGAATTTGCTTCAGTTTTTTTTATTGTTGCTGCTGTGGTCATAGTGGTGTGTGGTGTGGTCTTAGCATGTAAGTGTGTGGGGTGATGGTCTGGAGGTCACACTTGCTGCAGTGTATCTGGAGTGTGGGCTTCTTGACATTATCTTCCTCTTTCCAAAGCAATTTTCCAAAAAAATATATTTATTAAACGGAAAAAAATTAGAGGTTGACAGATAACCTCTCTCAAACCTCTTACCTTTCTTTACCAGAAATATCTCTAGGACCACACAGGCCCTTTCTCCCTCTTTGCCTTCATTAATTTTTATTTTTTAGCAGTCCAAGCTAACCTACCTTAACTCTGCTGTTAACCCTTTTTCATTTCTGCCTTCTTCATTAAATGTTCCCTTCTCTCACCTGAAAACATTTTTCTCTCTCACAGTTTTGTCTTAAGGGAAGAAAAGACACACTTCCCCTTTACCACTGTCCTCCCTCTAGCTACTCTTGAATTTCTCTGTATTCAAACTTCAGTCCTTGTCTTGGCTTTCTTGCTACTCCTTACTTCTTCCTTGCTGCCTGCCATGGGTGCTCCCAGTACCTCGCTGCCATACGTGAAGATGCTAAGTAGTGTGTTCTTCCTCCTGTTGGCTGATGGTTCAAAGAATCATGTATTGAGCAGTGCTCACCAGGAGTAGAGGTAGGTGCTGCGAGACTAAAATGGGAAGCAAATGGGAAGCTCACTTAGCAGACCCTTTACTTTTCATTCCTTTTTTATTGAATCATATGATAGTTAAAATGCTTCTGAGAGTTGAGTTTCAGTCATACAATGTTCCAAAACCCATACCAGTGTTCATCTTCCTCTACCAATGTCCCTAGTTTCCCCCACCCCCAGTCTGCTAGATTGCCTCTTCTTTCTCTTCCTCCTCCTCTTCTCCTCCTTCTTCTTTCTACTCCCCTCCTTCCTTCTCCTCTTCCTTCTCTTCTTTCTATTCCCTCTTCTTCCTCTTTTTCCTCCTCTTCTTTCTCTTCTTCCTCCTGCTCTTCTCCCTCATCCCTCCTTTCCTTTTAGGCACTGTGGTTTGCAATGCTGTTACAGGAATATCATGCATATCACTTTTCTTTCTCTCACTTCCCAACATGGACCCATTTTTAACCCATTTTTGATGACTTCTTTGGCTTTCTTACATTCCTAGACTTTCATTGCTCGTTTTTGTGGATTTAAATCTTCCTATTCTCCAAGTCTCATTTCTTTAGAGACTTTCTTCTTTCGGGGCACCCACTCTCAGTGATGCTCAGGGCATACTTGTGGGTCTGTGCTTAGGAGTCATTTCTGGCAGCTCTGGGGAAACCATATAGGATGATGGGGATGGAACTAGGGTTGGCCTTGTGAAAGATGAGTGTCTTATTCACTGTATAATCTCGCGGGCCCAAGAGAGACCTTCTTAATCTACACACTTTCTCAAGACAACCAGGTCAACAAAATGCTACATACTTCAAGGACAACGAAGTGGAAACTACTTTCATTTAATGGCTTTATTCTACTTTGAGTGTCTCTTTTACCATAGGCATAGAATGATATTCCTTGTATGCCTTCTAAGTCAATTTCTCAAATTCCTTGCTAGTTCCAAAAACACAATGAACTTAGCCTGCCTGAATTTATACCTGACTCAACCACAGAGTCCTACTTCACTTCCGTCCCTCACTTACCAGGCCCCAAACTGGTATTTCAGTTCTGCCTGATTCCTTCTCTTATTCTTTGTAGGAGAAGGTCGCCCTTGTCAGCCAAGACACCAAAGTAGCAAGGTCGTCTGCTATTTGGTAAATAGTCATTTCCTCACAAATTTCCTTTCGACCCTATTTTTTGAGGATTAGGATAAAGGGTCTGTTGGGACTTAGGCGTCTTGGCATCAGATCTGGGCTCCACCAGGTGACCTTGGGAAAGATCCTCCTGCTTCAGGTTTCTTGGGTGCAGTGATGGGGTGGGATTCAGGGACCCTTCAGAGTGGTGGGGATGCACCCGGACCCCGGGGACCCTTCACACTGGAGGTGGGTGGGACTCAGGGTACCTTCCCTCGGAAGCCAGAGCTCCCAGTTGATGCCCCGTCAAACACGACCTGAGATCCCCCTTCCAGTGTGAGAAACCCGCGGAGGGGCAGTGAATCACGAGCCTGGCTGCACCCAGGTGGGCCGGGGCACCACCGAGGAAGAGAGAGGAGGCGTGTGCGGGCTTCTTCGGGATGTCCCTCTCCTGCGCCTCTGCATCCCTACCCTCAGGAGACTGGACAGCTCGTGGCTCCCCGGGAGAGCAGCAGGGGTAGGATAGGTGGGCGAGTGGGCGGGGCATCAAGAGTGGGCGGGGCGAGACGTTGTTAGTCACGTGTGTTGGCCTCGGGGAGCACCTAGGGTGAGCGGGGCCATCCCAAGGAGAGGGCGGGGCATTCAGAGGTGAGGGGGGCATTGTGAGTGGCGTGGTGTGGGGTGGGGGCGGGACAGTGTCTTCTGGTGAAGGGGCGGGGCATTCCTGGGGGCGGGGCACTGTGAGTTCCTTGCTCGGACAGTGAAGGCGGGGCACCCGGGGTGGGCGGGGCAGGGCGGGGCACCCGGGATAGGGCTGGACGGGGCGGGGCGGGGCATTTTGGGTTGGGTCACAGATCAGGGTGGGCGGGGCATTCGTGTGGCCGGGGCGTGGCCTCTCAGTGGGCGGGGCTTGTGAATGGGGGGCGACGGGAGGAGCTGGTACGGGCCGCCAGTCGGGTCCGGGCGGGCACCTGGAGTGGGCGGGGCGGGGCGGGGCGGGGCAGCGCGCGTCACGTGCGCGGGCCGCGGGGTGGGCGCTCGGCGGCGGCTCGAGACGTGATTGGCCGCGCGGAAGCACGTGACCCGAGGGCGCGCTCCGGTTGGCGGGCGCGGGCCCGGCGGCCGGCCGTCAGTTGGGAGCGGCGGCGGCGGGAGGAGGAGCTGAGGCCGCGCTCTGTCCCGGCAGTGGCTGCGCCGCTCGGCGCTCGGCGGGGTCCCCTCCCCTCCCGGCGGGGCTGGTCGCCGCCCTCGCGCTGTCGGGCTCGGGCCGGGCGGCGGCGGCGGCGCTCGCGGCCGGGGCCGGGGCCCTCCCTGGCCGGGCCGGCGAGCGGCGGGCCGGAGGGGCCGGCGAGGCGAGCGCGCCGCGGGGCGGCGGGGCGGGTGCGGCCGGCCTTTGTTGGGCGAGGGCGCGGCCGCGGAGCGCGGCGGGGCCGGGGCCGGGGCCGCCCCATGGGGAACACCCTGTCGTGCTGCGTGTCCCCCAATGCCAGCCCCAAGCCGGGCCGGCGCGGGGCCTCGGCCGACCCCGCGGCGCGCACCCACGACGCGGCGGCGCGGAGCCTGGCGTCCGGAGCGCGGGAGCCCCGGGCCGCCTCCGGGGACGCGGGGGCTGCCTCGGCGGCGGGGCCCGAGCCGGCGGCGGCGGCGGCGGGGGACGCGGCGGCGGCGGCGCCCGAGGCCGCGGCCGTGGATCCCGGCGAGCTGGCCGTGGGCGCGGGCGAGGGCCACCACCTGCAGCACATCAGCGACCGCGAGATGCCCGAAGGTAGGGACGGGACGGGGCGGCGGGCGCGCGGCCACGCGGCGAGTCGGCGCGGCCTCGTTGCCCCGAGCCTGCCCTGCCCTGGCCGGGTCGTGGCCGGAGTCAGATCCCGGGCCGGGCCGGGCCGGGCCGGGCAGGGCGTGGGAACCGAGGCTGCTCTGTCGGTGCCTCCGACCCCCCAACTTGCTCTCTCTTCCCACGGCCAGAGCTCAGGCTCTGACTCTCCGCCTGCACCCCACACACCCACTTCACACCGTCCCCTTCGTTCGTTCGTTCATTCATTCATTCAATCAATCAATCAAGCATTCCCTAGTACGCTCGGGCCCCCGCTGTCCTGTTCGTGGCTCTATGTTAACACGCCTGGGGACTTGATCCTTTTATTTATGTATTTAAGATTTTTCTCCCTTTTCTCAAGGAAACTTAAAATACCCCTTTTTAGGGAGTCCCTTCCTCTCCGCCAAGCACTGCTTACGTGGGTACCTGACTGGAGGGCCCAGGTATGGGCTCTGTCTTTGTCCCACCGTTAGGATTGGTGTTAGGACGGATCTTGTCTCTAGGAAGCTAACTTTCAGGGGGAATTGTCCTGTAAACTATTGAAACTGAAAATTGGGCTCGACAGAGGAGAGTACTTAGTGTCCTTAAGTAGGCGGATGCTTCCAGTCGACTTGATCGAACCTGCTGTATTCTTTTCCAACCATAATCTAAATGGTGGGAGCGAAGGCTGTTGGAAAAGGATGAAAGGTGACCAACTGTGTTGTGAGAAGAGGGAGTTTTTCAAGACCCTAAGGAGACCTCACCAGCATCATTCCTTTCCATTTTCCACGTACCACACTGATCTTAAGTCCTGTCCTGCTGAGAGTTGAAAGGACCATTCTCCCCACTGCCCCAGAGCGGGCCAAACCATAAGGTTGGGAGAGGTAAAAACAAACCCAGAATTTGATTTCTAATGTAATGGAAGTCAGCTCCTGCATAAGCACGTTTGTCACCCCTCTGTCCTCCCCCGCCTGCCAGTGGAAGAACTGAGCAGATTGAGGTGAAGTTCCTCACCAGGCCCACGACCGTGGGTGGCAGAGACGTGGCATGTTTGGTATTTTTTTTTTTTTGCCTCTCAAACTTTGGAAAGGGATGAGACGAGATAAGAAGAATTTTGGATAACAAAGCAGTTCTTTAACGAGGACTGTTCTTTAAGTAGAAAACATATCATACAAAAAATGTCAACCCCAGAATAGCTCATTGCTTCATTTACATTCTGGAGAGGGGAGCTGCCTTTTAGCTCTTCTATTTAAACTTCAGTGGATGGACTTGTAACTTCTGCAGAAATTGAAATGATTCCCTTGCGGATCCAGTCCTATGATGGACATGTGTTTGTAATTGGGAAACACTCCTTTTCAGAATATCCAGATGTTGTGAAAGAGTGAATAAACTATGTGAATTGTCTTTTTAGACACAAAGCATGTAAGTACTTGCAAAAGTCTGCATTGCTTGGTACTGTAAGATCAGCCTCGGCGATTTTTACAGCCCAGATGAGGGGTGTTGGCTAGGAGATCAAGATAGGGCTTCTATACAATTTTTAAAAAGATTTACATTCTCTTAAGATACATGTTTTTTTGATGTAGTGAGAACTAAGATACACATTTTCATGTATCTCATCTGGACCTTTTCAGCTATTCATGAGACATAGACATCTGAAAATGTGAGTCACACGGGTCCTGAACAGTTGAGACCCACATGGAGATGACTGATCTGCCCTTGAGTTCTTGGGGTCCTTCAAAGCTGTCTGGAGTGCACCTGGTATTGGTCACTTCACCATATGGTAGACCTCTCTCAAATATTGTACCCTGCACATGTTCTATGTTGCCCATTTATTACACCCGGTGGAATAAAATAGAGGGGAGGCCCGCCAGGAAATGGCTTCCAGGCTAGACTATGTTGCTTTTGGTATCAGGAGGCCCAGGGCTACTCTGCACTGTGGGGGTGAGAGTGAGAGGTGGGGGGGTGAAACAGTGCTGGATTGACACATCTCTGTGGGAGTTGCCTCTAAACACAGCCACTGTGCCCCTCAAAGCCAAGAACTGTGGAAGTAATGTAATGGCCCAGGTCTACCAATCAGCTACAGGGGTTGATGTATTTTGTGTTTTGGGTATTTTTTTTTTTTATTGGTGGGGAGGTTCTTGGTCTGTGCTCTGGGATCACTTCTGGCAGGATAAGGGACTATCTGGGATGCCTGGGATCCAATTTGGGTCATTTGTGTGCAAGGCAAGTTCTCTTCCTGTTGTACTATTGCTCCAGTCCTGAATTGCTAAGTATTTTTATGTTTTATGTTTACTCTCGGGCCACACCCAGCAATACGTAGGGTATATTTGTGGCTCTGCACTCAGGACTCACTCCTGGCAGTGCTCAGGGGAATGAATGAATGGCCATGAGGGATGCTGTGGATTATATATATATATATATATATTTTTTTTTTTTTTGGTTTTTGGTTTTTGGGCCACACCCGGCGGCGCTCAGGGGTTACTCCTGGCTGTCTGCTCAGAAATAGCTCCTGGCAGGCACAGGGGACCATATGGGACACCGGGATTCGAACCAACCATCTTTGGTCCTGGATCGGCTGCTTGCAAGGCAAACACCGCTGTGCTATCTCTCTGGGCCCCAGGTTGATATATTTTAAGATTTGTTCTGCTGATCTCAAGTGGATGCTAAACATGCAGGACTTTAGATCTATGACAGACGTCTTAAATCAGAAAAGTTGAGAAAATAAATGTCAGCATGAACAATTTACCTCTGTATTTCATATTGTTAAATTTCAGTGATCAGAGAAACTTCACTTTTTTCTTTAATCTATTGTTTTCATAGAAACAGTCAGAATACCAAATCCGAAGTACAGGCACATTGGTAGTTTGCACTTTAGGTCTTCATTTCCATTTTATATCAATTTCCTTAGGAAATTGAGAACTATTCTATTTAGATGTAAAACATTCTGACCTTTACTCGTGAAAAAGTAGTCAACTGAGTGGGTGCTTTGGTGTTACCTGCTTATTAGGGGCTGGGTAGATGGTTCACATGGTTCTGCAGGCACTTCTGGGATGCAATCTAGATCCTCTAGATAGAAGATTGACTTTGTAAATGAGACCCTCCTTTGTCCTGAGAATAGACCTTAGATTCCCAGCAACCTAGTGTTGATAGATGCAAAAGCATTCTCTACTTCCTTTTTTTTTTTTTTTTTTTTTACTGTAAGTCTATCCAGTAGAACGAGTGGTAGTGTCCAGAATACAAAACAAGATATTAAAGGTCCCCTTATTTGATTTATTACCAGCTTCTCCTACCAGTCTTTTGTATTCTGACTTTAGAAACTTTAATTTGCTGTCTAAATGTATTCTTTTAGGTGACCTCGTCTATTCACAGGCTCAGAAGGCAATTACCAGTTCTGTATGGAAAAGTCTGAGCAATGAATCTCTTTTCAGTGGCTATTCTCTCTCCCTCTCTCCCTCCCTCCCTCTCTCCCTCCCTTCCTCCCTCCCTCCCTCCCTCTCTCCCTCCCTTCCTCCCTCCCTCCCTCCCTTCCTCCCTCCCTTCCTCCCTCCCTCCCTCCCTTCCTCCCTCCCTTCCTCCCTCCTTCCCTCCCTCTCTCCCTCTTTTCCTCTCTCCCTCCCTCCCTCCCTTTCTCCCTCTCTCCCTCCCTCCCTCCCTCCCTCCTCCTCTCCCCCTCTCCCCCTTCCTCTTTTTCTCTCACATCAAAGATGTTTTCACAATACAGCAAGACATTCTCTCCTACTCATATCTGGAACCCCTACTATTTTGGTGTGGATTCTTAACCTTTTGTATACCTATAAAAAGTGTTGATTTTCTTTTTGTATATATATTTTTTGTTTTGTTTTTGTTTTTTGTTTTTGCATCATACCCGGCAGCGCTCAGGGGCCACTCCTGGCTCTACGCTCAGAAATCGCCCCTGGCAGGCACAAGGGACCATATGGGATGCCGGGATTCGAATCACCGTCCTTCTGCACGCAAGGCAAATGCCTTACCTCCATGCTATCTCTCTGGCCCCAATAATTGTTGATTTTCTAAACATGTGATCATGTTTTCAGCGTGTTTATGGTGGTGGAGGAGTCAGGTGATCATGCAGAGGGCTGGAGAGAGTGCAGGAGTGCCGAGTCTCATCGTTAGCATTGCTGGTTCCCCTAAGTGTGGCTTCAAAAAAACCAGCAAAGACCCAAATGCTGTGAAGTAATGTAAAAAGCTATTAGAACTGTGCTTGACAATGAGAGAATGCTCTAAGATTTATTTCCTGCCACTTTGCACAGCTCTATTGCCTGACTTTTAGTGACTGTGCAATGTCTCATTGAATAATTGGCTCATCATTCAATTACCCACTATATGAGTTAGGCAGCTGGTATTAAAAACCCATATTCACTACCACTTCTAGAAACCACATAATTAGAGTGTTTCATGCTGAGGGGACAGATAGAAACTGATGTGTTGTACTTCTCTCTAGAACTCAGATGGTATGCTCTTTGTCTTAGGACTTAATTCCATATTCCACGCCATTTTTGGTAAGATAGATTCACATTAAATTGTCCTTATTCCAAATTAAAATTACCACTGTTTTTTAATTTTTTTTTTTGGTTTTTGGGTTACTCCTGGCTGTCTGCTCAGAAATAGCTCCTGGCAGGCATGGGGGACCATATGGGACACCGGAATTCGAACCAACCACCTTTGGTCCTGAATCGGCTGCTTGCAAGGCAAACGCCCGATGTGCTATCTCTCCGGGCCCAAAATTACCACTGTTTTTCCACTAGACATAAAAAAAAAATTCTCTTTTTGGTACTGGGGTTTGGTAGTGGTTTTCCTCCTATCTTTAACAAGGTCTGACGGTCCTAGCCATCACTGCAGGAGATGAAAGCAGTGTGAGTTTAGAAAATACACCAAATCCAAAACTTCATTTGTGCTGTCTTTGATTTTGGGAGTTTGGAGTATTCTCCACTGGTTTGGGATATACTTTGGGATATATATTTCTTGGCATTGTTCCTAGTAAAGGACAGATGTTGGCTTCTAGGAGGATAGTCCCTACAGAATTTGGATCCAGTATTTTCGAGTGTCCTCCAGGAATAAACTGCAAGGAGTAGGAATGACAGGCAGTGTTTGCATAGGGCCCTGGCTCTAGCCCTCTGGGCTCTAGAGCACCACTGGGCATGAACTTGATGCCCGCCCCCCCCCCCCCCCACTGTTGCAGCCCGAGCAACATGGCCTCAGTTGGCTTGAGCCCTCAGCCAGAATAGATCTCACAGAGTGACACCTACGGGCCCCCTGAATCCTGTTGAGTATGAGATGCTGAGGAGAAAGTGGAGGAAGGTATGAGTGGGCTAGATGGAGGGTACTTTTCAGGGGCCCTCCAAGGTGGCTGTTCTTGGGGGGAGGCTGTGACTTGAACCCACTTCAGGTAGGTCTAGCTCAGGTGCTGGCAAAGGACAAAAATACAGGTCAAGGGAGTTACAGGAGGAAGATGGTGGCTTCCTGCATTTGGGGACTAGTGGGTCTTGCCATATAATGGGTTTCAGGGGCTAGAGCCATAGCACAGCAAGGAGGGCATATACCTTGCACACATACAACACAGTTTGATCCCTGGCACCCCATATAGTCCCACAAGTACCACCAGTGCAGAGCCAGGAATAGTCCCTGATCACCACTGGGTGTGGCCCAAGACAAAAACAAACAAAAGTAGATTTAATTGAGGCTGGAGCAATAGTGCAGCAGTAGGGTGTTTGCCTTGCTCACAGCTGACCCTGGACGAACCTGGGTTCGATCCCCCCCACCCCCCATCCCATATGGTCCCCTGATCCAGGATCAATTTTTGAGTGCATAGACAGAAGTACTACCCTTGAGTGCTGCCTGGTGTGACCCAAACCTGTAGACTGTAGACCAGGGGTCTCAAACTCAATTTACCTGGGGGCGCAGGAGGCAAAGTCGGGGTGATCCTTGAGTGCAAAGTCAGTAGTAAGCCTTGAACATTGGGGTGTGTGACCCAAACAACTAAAACAAAACAAAACAAAAAAAGATTCCTCTAGGACAGGGCCACAAAATGTTGTATGGAGGGCCTCGAGTTTGAGACCCCTGCTGTAGAGTGTGGCCCCCCCACCCCCGCAAAAAAGATTTAATTGCAATGAAGAATCCCAGGTGAATTCTATGGAAGGGGGGGTGAAAGGGTGTGCATCCCTTTCTCCCAATTTGGGGGGGTCACAAGAGGCTTTCTTGGAAGCCTCCTTCTGGTGCTGTGTCTGGGGACCAGGTGGTACTAGGGACAGGGCTTAGGGCTTTACTCTCAGAGCAGGTAGGTGCTCTGACCCTGGAGGTTGTCGTCACTGCACCCATCTTGTGTGAGTACATGCGTGTGTGCGTGCATGTGTGTGTAACCACTTCTCCAGCCCTGATGATAACACAGAAAGCCGAGATGACTGGGAGAACAGACCCAGGTGGGAGCAGGGCCGCCCATTAAGAGGCTAAGGCAGTAGTTGGGTGAGTCAGCAGTGACTTGAACAAAAACAAGACACCGAAATAGAACGAAAGCCCTGACGAAATGCAGTAAATACAAAGTGGGTAGCCAAGATATGAACAGGCCAATTACAGAGCAAGAAAGGACAAGGGACCAGTAACCTAGAGTCCTGAGTCTAAGCTGGACATGAGGCCTTGCTCAGAACACAGGACAGCTGACACGATACTTCCTCAGAGCTCTTGAGATTATATTATTGAAAGTCAAATAGTTGTATTGAAGGAGATTTAGAGGGGCCTGAGAGGTAGCACAGCGGTAGGGCATTTGCCTTGCATGCAGCTGATTTAGGACGGATGGTGTTTCAAATCGTGACATCCTATATGGTTCCGTATGCCTGCCATTTCTGAGCAATTTCTGAGTGCAGAGCCAGGAGTAACCCCTGAATGCCGCCTGGTGTGACCCAAACCACAAAAAATAAAAAAAATTAAAAAAAATGGAGGAGATTTAGAGATGTGAGGGGAAAGAAAGACAGAGAGACAGAGTCTCATTTAAGAGAGAACACAGGAGGCTGGAGAGATAGCATGGAGATGGAGGTAAGGCATTTGCCTTGCATGCAAGGTTGTTCGAATCCCGGCATCCCATATGATCCCCTGAACCTGCCAGCAGCGATTTCTGAGTGTAGAGCTAGGAGTAATCCCTGAGTGTTGTCGGGTGTGACCCAAAAACAAAACAAAGCAAAACAAAACAAAAAATATCCCCAAAAAGAGAGAGAACACAGGCTCTCCTAGAAGGGGAAAAGTGGGGAAAAGGCAGGGAAAAGTGCTGGAAGACAACTCCAATGGTTGGACCTGGGGTTATCTGTACCTGAAAGTTTATTAGGGGGCTGTGAAACAGTAAAATTAAAAAACTACAAAATTGTTTAACCTCAAGAAGGTCAGTCTGGCACAGCAAGACCACAAAGCAAACGCAGTTAATTCTGAAAATCTGTCTTGAGGAATATATCCTGGAGATATACCACAAATGTGCAACTACATATTTACAGGTTTTTTTTGTTTGCAGAATTATTTCCAACAGTAAAGTACTGGAAATAATTTAGTGTGAGTAATGACTGGTGAGATAAACTGGTTCATATCTACCTAATGGAGAGTTAGAGCCTCAGAAAAGAATTCACTCTGTACTGGCCTGACATCACCCCCAGTGAGCTGACTAAAAGCCAGAGGAGGCGCACTAGGAGCCTACTTCTTGCTGCAAGCAGGAGAAAAAATGTTCTTGCTTATTAAAAAACAAAAACAAAACTGAGAAAAATGCTAATTGGGTGGCTTTTACTTCCTTTCACGACTGTCCAAAACTACATGGACTAAGATACTTGGGTATGAGTGGACATTCCTTATGCTTTACAGGGAAATGCTCAGTGTTCACTTTATGCTTTTAAGTTGATCTGTTGCTCATATGTTTATGTGTGAGATATAGATCACTTTATATTTTAGGAATCTTACAAATAATGTTAGTATTGGACATGGGGTCACTTGTGGCAATGTTCAGAGATCATTCTTGAGCGAGGCTCGGGACCATATTTGGTGCTGTGGCTTGAACCCGTGTCAGCAGGTACCTTATCTGTTGTTCTGTTGTATGTATGTATACCTCCACATGCACATATAATTTTTTTTACATAGGAGTGGACTGGCTCTAAATTAAAAGATTGTTTAAAAACGAGACTTGATATATGAAGAATGTGAATCCCATTTATGACACACGAGACTAGGGTAAGCCTCAATGTACCTTGTTTCTGGGCTGCCCGTTCCAGCTTAGGTGCCGTGGACAAGCAGCCAGAATGGAACCCAGGGCTAGGCTCTGTCACTTGGTCTCTTCACAGCTGTGCTTTAGTGTTGTTATGGGGTGAGCCTTGTTTATCTAGCCGGTTACTCGCTCTTAACTGGAAGGGTTATAGTGACTTTTTCCCTCATCTTAAAAACATGTTCTAAAGTACCAGAGAGGACAAATGCAAGAGGCTTATCCTGCCCGACCCAGGCTCCTCATATGACCCACTGAGCTCACCAGGAGTGATTTGTGAGCACTGCTACAGGTTGCCCCAGAGCAAAATGTTAAAACTGTACATCTGCACAATGTAAGTGAAAAAGAAGTAACTTAAATTCCTATTCCTTTTTTTTTTTTTTTTTTGGGCCACACCCGGCGTTGCTCAGGGGTTACTCCTGGCTGTCTGCTCAGAAATAGCTCCTGGCAGGCACGGGGGACCATATGGGACACCGGGATTCGAACCAACCACCTTTGGTCCTGGATCGGCTACTTGCAAGGCAAACACCGCTGTGCTATCTCTCCGGGCCCCCTATTCTTTTTTGAAATGTTTTTTTTTTTGTTTGTTTTTGTTTTTGGGTCACACCCGGCGGCGCTCAGGGGTTACTCTTGGCTATCTGCTCAGAAATAGCTCCTGGCAGGCACGGGGGACCATATGGGACACTGGGATTCAAACCAACCACCTTAGGTCCTGGATTGGCTGCTTGCAAGGCAAATGCCGCTGTGCTATCTCTCCGGCCCAAATTTCTATTCGTTTTTAAGTTTTTACCTCTCTGAGCTTTTTCCTTTTTCTTTTCTTTTGGTTTTGGTTTTGGTTTTGGGCCTCACTCAGCAGTACTCAGAGGTTACTCCTGGCTCTGGGCTCAGAAGTCGCTCCTGGTGGATCCAGGGAACCATATTGGATGCCAGGGATGAAACCTGGGTCCATCTCAGATTTGCAGCATGCAAGGCAAACGCCCTACCGCTGTGCTATCACTTGCTCTGCTTTTTCCATTTTTTAAATATTTAAACACATTTTGATTGAAGCCCCTTGATTTACGAAATTATTCATAGTTGAGTTTCTGGCATACAATGTTTCTACAAATAAAATCATTACCTATGTCCCCAGGTTTCCTCTCACCCCAGCAGCCTTCCTCCATGAAATGTATACTTTGGGGCCTGAGCAGTGGCACAGTGTAGGGCGTTTGCCTTGCAGATATTAACCTAGGATGGATTGTAGTTCGATCCCCCAGCATCCCATAAGGTCCCCCAAGCCAGGAGCGATTTCTGAGCGCATAGCCAGGAGTAACCCCTGAACGTCACCGGGTGTGGCCCAAAAACCCAAAAAAGAAATACTTTTTTTTCCTTTGGTTGCAGTTTGGATCTCAGTATGATAGTTTTATTGGTACACAGTTCAAATACACAATTTGAACAATAACATATTTCTATACCTTTAAGGTAGGGGTTTTGCCTCCTTCCCCATTCCTCTTATTCCTACCCCCCCCCCCAGGTTTCTTTCTCCCATTGGATCTCATACATTGAGTTGTCCTGTTATTTTGTATTTCACAGATAAGTAAGGTTGTCTGTTTTTGTTTTCCTTCTTGACTTTACTAAGCACATCCTGCAGTTTCATCAGGTGGCAGCAATGTTGTGACTCCATCCTTCTTTAACTGCAGTGTTGCAGTGTCTGTGCACCACATTCTCCCAGTCTGCTGCTCAGGCCATGACACCCAGCTTGATTCCAAGCACCCTAGTCCAAGAAACTCAGCAGAGTCTCTTCAGAAGTGTTTCAGAGCTTACTTTATGATACAGGCCTGTCACCTGTGCCATAGTCACATGCACGTATGTGGCTTATGGAGTGAAACAAGACTCGAAACCAAGGTAGTCCAGAGTGGTTTGGAAGGCCACATTAGGAAGGTTGTCAGAGCCCAGATGTACAGAAACAAATCCCAAGCCAGCAGTGCGTTGGGGGAGGGGGTGCAGGGACTGCCCCTCTGCTGAGAGAGGAGCAAATACAGAAAGGAATGAGCTTCATAGGCAGCTGGCAGACCTGCCATGCTTGTTTTCTGTGCCTCATCTGTGTTCTGTGCCCCATGTGAAGATGGTGGCGGAGTGAGTGGAGGTTGGTGAGCACTTCTGCAAGTGCAGTCAGTCTGGGTGGGTGTAAGTGACAGCTGCATCTAATTGAGGTAGAGTGAAATCAGTGTCAAGTTCAATCTTCTGAAATCTGTTTCCTGCCAGATGATTTCTTGGTTACTACATCTCCCTTCCATACTTTGACAGGAAACAGCATTTATGGACAGTTATGATGTCATGGTTTAAGCAATTTTAGCCTGAAAGCCCTTTATTTATTTTAATGTATTTTTCACATTTTAACATGTATGCATATGAGATTTGACATTTCCCTAGGTTAGAGGTTAAGCAGCATCTGAGGTCATTGCAGATCTCCAGATTTCTTTCTCTCAAGTAATGTTTACACTAGGCTCAAACTTATCATTTTCTGAAGTTGTACTTTTCCTATTCCATCTTGTCATGCTGAGCACTGCCTGGGAACCCTGCTGCCCCCTTTTTACCAGCTCTATATGTAAGAAAGTTCTGATAATAAAGTTTATTATTAAGCTCTAAAATCCCAAGAATAGGGGTTTGGTAAGGATAGAATAATAGTCCATCATGCATCAATTAATCAGTATGCTGTCATTATATTGCTTGCTAGTAATATAGTAGCGTGTCAGTTGTGTATTGACAAGAGCTTGGGGGTGGGAAGCATCACCTAGTGATGCTCGAGTTTTTTATGAGTGCTCAGAGGAGCCTATGGGATGCCAGGACCTATCCTGGGTTGACCGTGTTGAAGGTAAATGCCCTCCCCTCTGTGCTATTGCTCCAGCCAGAACTCTGTTTTTAATGTTAAAGTAAAACAAAATTCAAGTGAATGGTTTTGAACTGATGGGTTGACATTTTCTGCTCACATGAAAGGAATTTAACTCCAGCTTTAGTTGTGATTATCATAATTCCCATTAACTAGGTCATTGCCTGTTGATTTTCTTTAACAGAAACTTTCAGAATAGCTTAAAATTAACTGTTGCCCTGAAACCTGAATAAGTGAAGCACTGCTTGGTCTAGGAATTGAGAGCTGGTCTCTCCTCCTATCTCGAGCCTCACATTTCCCCCTTCCTTAAACAGAAATGGGGCCACCCTGCATTTCCCGAGGAGCTAAGTACCTGGAGTGGCCTGTCTGGGCCCTCAGCATAGTCCTGGGGACATGGTATGAGATTGGGGACACCCAGCAAACAGGGGGAAGGGAAGAGTGGTTGGCAGGGGCATGGACTCTGCCCTTGTTTGCTGTTGGGCACCCCTGGAGGTCGGGAGGTCCATGTTGTTGGTGCTATTTCTTGTACCCTTGCCTCTTGAGTTTCACATTTAGTCCACGATAATGAACACTGTTTTGGGAGACTTGTGTGTCTGTATTTGAAGCCAACTCTTTTATTTTGGTACGTTTCCCAGGTTTTTTTTGAACCTCGCTCCTTAAAACATGTCATGCCTTAGACCCTCGCTAGATGGTGAGGCTACTTCTGAGTCCATTTTTGAGTCAGAACAAGGCAGGACACGCCATGATCCTCCCAGAGGCAGCAGTGAAAGCCCTGACTCTCGTTTTTTGAACAGCGAGTATTAGCTCGTTTCAGATGTGAGAAAACACTTAAAAGTAGGACTTTTCACATAAAAATGTCCAACCACAGTTTTCACCAATGAACTCAGACTCAGTGCAGAAACTACCCGAGAAGAAAGCAGTGAATTTTGCTGTACTGTGCTGGCTGTTGTGTTCAGATGGATGGTCTAGAGTCCTGTGAGCCAGAAGGTGGTCTGTTCCGTCAGAGAGGGAAGATGCCAAGTGGATAGTTGGTGAAGTGAAGTGGGGGGGGGGGAAGTTGGTTGACCCCTCAAATCATTACTTTCCAGTAGATCAGTGTATAATATGATTCTCTTATAAGCCAAGGGCATCCAACTCCACTTTCTTGCACGATTGGCAAAATGACTTTGATTGGATTTTGAAGATGTATATCGGGATGCTCTTCATTTTTCTGTTTTCTGCTTTTTGGGCCACATCTGACAGTGCTTAGGGATTACTTCTGAAGGGATCATATGTGAGGAAAGCATTGCCTACCTCTTTTTTTTTTTTTTTTTTTTTTTGGTTTTTGGGTCACACCCTGCAGCGCTCAGGAGTTACTCCTGGCTCTACGCTCAGAAATTGCTCCTGGCAGGCTCGGGGGACCATATGAGATGCCGGGATTCGAACCACCGTCCTTCTGCAAACGCCTAACCTCCATGCTATTTCTCCGCCCCCCTCCCCCCCTTTTACCTCTTGTATCATCTCTCTTGGCCAGTTTTCTGTTGTTGCTTGGTTGGGTGAGGACACCTGCACTAGCCACACTATTTCTCAGTGACTGCCACCTCAGTCCTTTGACAGACACCCCGGGCCTGAGCACCCCTGTTCTCTTAGTTGTGATGCTCAGGGGAACATGTGGTCACATCAGGCTGTAGTGCTTCCACAGTTGCCCTTTGCTGCAGTGCTCACTGTGCTCACTTGGGGCTGCACCTTCAATCTTGCCATTTACGAGTAAGATGCTCTTTGCTGAGGTACCCACAAGCGTGCCTGCTGACAGGTGCATTTCCCAGCACTGGTGTGCCCATGGCCATCTATGGTGCTGCCTGTGCAGGCCTCAGCCTTGGTAGCATGTTCACCCAGAGGCAGCTCGGGTGCCAGGATCACAGGCAGCACCTGTGGATGGTGGTTGGCACGTGTGGGCACTGGACGGACACCAAAGAGTTGGAGTTGGTTTTGACCGAAAACTCTTCACAGCTCTGTCAAGATGGATGTGTAGCCATGGGGGCACACCCAGGGGTGTCAGGGCTTTCTCCTGGCTCTGCACTCAGGAATTACTCTGGCTGGCGGTGCTCAGGGAACCAAATGAGATCAAACCCAGGTTGCCCACAAGTAAGGCTCCCCTCCCCACTGTACTATCTCTCTGGCCCATTTGTAGCCTTGTTAAAATCATGGATTTTCCTGTCTACCTAAGTGTTGACATCTTTTTCTCTTTCCTTCACAGACTTAGCTTTGGAAACAAACCCTTCTGACCACCCTAGAGCAAGCACAATTTTCCTCAGCAAATCACAAACTGATGGTAAGACAGATTTTCCTCCCGAAAAAAAAAAAAAGCTTGAAACAATTAATTTTGTTTTGCATATTACAAAAGGAACTAAGACTATTAATTAACATTGACTTAAATGTTCCACTTTTTCGTGTATTCATTTTTCTTATTTTACTATGTGATGATGCACTTTTATTTAGTTGTTACTATTTCCTGATAACTCCTGGACAGCTAAACGCTTTGCCACTTGTTTAATCAACATTGTTGACCATGTGTGTTGATGTAGCTTACTTCTAACTAAATTCCCTTCTCAGCAAAGAACACACACTTTGTTCCCCCCCCCCCCCCAGAACACACATTTTAAAGATGAATGACAGGGTTTAGGTCAGTCACTAGACTAGACTTTACTAGACTAAATTAAAAAATCATGTGGGGAGTGATTGAGCCCATTTTACATTTCCTGCATTTTACACAGTACTCAATAATCCAAATCTGTGCTACTCTACGTTATCCAAAATGTTCTCTGAATTGAATTTTACATAAGGCTGTGTAGATGCTAACCTGCCCGGTGGGGCCCCAGCAAGTTAACCTCAGCAGTGGAAACATTCCAAGTGAGCTGTGTCCCTTTCATGACGAGAGGCAGAATTGGGGGAATTGTACCTACTTTTGCTTGCCACTTAGTCCCCTTAAAATAGGGGCTTTGTACTGTCTGTGACCAAGCTGTTCTAGTTGGCACAACACTGAGTAGAGGTGAAGGTTTGTCTTCTTGGAAGTCCTGCGCACAGTGAAAGCAGAGTGCTGGATATGCCAATATTTTCACCGTGTGTGGACTTGGTGTTGTGCCCATTAGTTTTGCTTAGCTTTGCTTTGCTTGTAGGTTTCTTCCCTGGGCTGCTCACAAGCAGTGAGTATGGAGGCAGTTAAAGAAATACTGTTCCCTCCCTTATTCCACCATAGGTGATCTGGGCCTCTGATTTCTTTCCTGAACTGGGGAAGATGAATTCTAACCCAGGCCTTCTCTGGAACTTTGATCAGAATTATCTGTGTGTTGTAGACATTGATTTTTGTTAGCAAACCCAATTTAATACTAACTTAAAGTAGGTTGCTTTTGTTTGTTTGTTTTTGGGCCACACCTAGTAACACTCAGGACCATATGGGATGCTGGGCCTTGAACCCGGGTTGGCCATGTCCAAAGCAAATGCCTTCCTGCTGTGCTATCCTTCTGGCCCATCATAGGTTTCTTTCTAGTGAGTAAAAACCCATCTCAGTAAGTTATTTTAATAGTTTGCGAATAGGCCTTTGTGGATGTTTCCAGAGGTACTGGTGGGCCTAAAGCATAATGTCTGGCCAGAACTGCTTTAGAACTACAGTTGTCACCGCCTGATGAGTCAACTTTGTAAATGTAGACTCAAAGAAGTGCTTGTGAGCAGGGACTTGGATGTGCAACAGGCACAGATTGTCAGCCAAATGCTCACCTTCCCTGATTTTCTTGGTCAAAAAGCAAAGTCAGGTTTTTATTTGTTTAAATTTAAAACTTGGGGAAGAAGAGGGTTTTAACTTTGTAGTTAAAACACTTAGACTAAAACACTTAGTAGAGCACTTGTCTTACATGTGCGAGGCACTGAATATGATCCCCCAAACAGCCAGAACAGATCAAATGGGTTTAGAACACCTGTATAGAGTCAGGGCTTCAGCTTCCCAGCATGACACACCGATGGTGATCCCACCAACCCCCAAATGTCCAGTGACGTCCACCACCAGCTGGTCTGTCCATGTTGTGTCTTCTTCCTCCCTCTGTTGTTAGCATAGGAGGATTTGTCTTGAATTTTACAAGAACCTCATCTTACAAGGTGACTTAAATGATCTATTTTATTAGAAATTACTTTTGACATAGAGTGGGATTTTATCTCATCCCATATATTGGTAACTAATACATCAGATAATCAGCAAGTTTGTTTTCCTATGGCATTTGTATTAGAATTGATGAGTTAATTTTTTTTATTCTTAGTGCGAGAAAAGCGGAAGAGCAACCATTTAAACCATGTAAGTAAACAGTTGAAATACAAGCTTTTACTTGAATGAAGAATGTGTCTGCCATGATTGCTATGCAAATAAAATGGAGCTTATACAGTTAGCATGGGCCTCTTTTTCCAGAGCTTAAAATCTCCTCTTTTCCTAATTACCAAGTGTAGTTAGGGAAGGTTTAGGTTTCCCCTCAACCCTTTTTCTTTAAGGTATTCGACATTTAAGCTAAAGTTCAGTGCCATATTTATGGTATAAAGTTCTGCCTTGATTTTTCGATCCTGTTGTTTAACTGCAGTCACAAGAAAATGGAAGCTAAGTAAATTTTCAGCACTATCCCTGTTGACTTCCTATTCTAGCGTATCTTCTTCACTCTACCAGCACCTTCTCCCTCTGTTCCCTGAATGTGTATTCTGGATTAATGAAATGACATGTTTGTTGTTATGCTCCTGTAAAAAGCCACTGCTTAACTGCATCATTCTTTCTCTCCTATTGTATACCAGACTCTCTTCTGGTACACAGAACATCTTTCTGAAATCTGTGTGCTTTGTGCCTCTCAAGAATAATCAATCCCCCATTTTCCTAGCCAGCTTTATCCTCATATAGGCCAGGCAAATGCATTTAAGTAGCTCCCTGTCTGGTATTCCTGCTTTCACATTCTTTTCTTTTTACTTTTTTTTTTATTTTCAACAAATTTGACCATTTTACTTGCCTTACTCGAAGCACTTCCCCTTCCCACCCAAATGTGCCATGTGTCTCTGCCTCTCACCAACACTGTACTTGCCAGAGCACATCTGTTCCGTTTCTTTCTTAGCAACCAGCTTCCCAGCCTGTCACCCTACTCCTCCCAGACCCGCTGCTTTCCCTAGGCCTGCTGTGTGCCATTTTTCCTGAGCTATCTGGAGTCATCTGGGTTCTCACATAGCTGCCGCCCATGTTGGTTCCCTACGTCCTAGATTCTGTGCGTTCTTGTGCTAGGCAGACTGTTCGACTGGAGCACATTGTCCTGAGAAGGGCACAGGGACAAAGGCTTTTCGAGCTCAAGACTTTATTTGATAAATTCGATATGATAAAGCATAGAATTCTAAGTCGAATCTCTTTAGTGGGGAGGATTTAGGATCACACCTGGGGTGTTCAGGTGCTTAAGAAACACTAATTTCTGGCTCTGTGCTTAGGAATCACTCCTGGCAGGCTCAGGGGATCCTATGGGATCCGGGGGATCGAACCTGAGTTGGCCATGTGCAAGGTAAACACCCTCCCTGTGGTACTATTGCTCTAGAACTAGTTGAACTTTATTTTTGCAAGCCATACTCTTAAATATGTGTGCATTGTGTGCTCCATTATGTATAATGTATAAACAACTGTAGCCATTTCCCCTTGCCTAGTCCTCTCTGGGATTCGATGATGCCTTCTCTCTCTCTGTCTCTCTCTCTCTCTCTCTCCCCTCTCTCTCTCCCCTCTCTCTCCCCCCCTCTCCCCTCTCTCTCTCCCTTCTCTCTCCCCCCCTCTCCCCTTTCCCCCCTCTCCCCTCTCTCTCCCCCCCTCTCCCCTCTCTCTCCCCCCCCTCCCCTCTCTCTCCCCCCCTCCCCTCTCTCTCCCCCCCTCTCCCCTCTCTCTTCCCCCCCTCCCCTCTCTCTTCCCCCCTCTCCCCTCTCTCTTCCCCCCTCTCCCCTCTCTCTTCCCTCCTCTCCCCTCTCTCTCCCCCCTCTCCCCTCTCTCTTCCCGCCCTCTCCCCTCTCTCTCCCCCCTCCCCTCTCTCTCCCCCCCTCTCCCCTCTCTCTCCCCCCTCTCTCTCCTCTCTCTCTCTCCGCTCTCTCCCTTCTCTTCTCTCTCCCCTCTCTTCTCTCTCCCCCACTCAATTCTGAAATTCCATACTGATTTCTGTGGCTTCTTAATTTCACAGTGGTCACCCCTCCCATTCGTGTTTCCCTCCAGTGTTCCTGTTAGCAGCACAGGAAGAAGGAGTGTTGGGCCTCTTCCGCCAGAGGTTCCCAAGGTTGCTCTGCTGACTAGTGCTTTGCAGAGACAAGATTTCTGTGACCTGACCCTATGTGTCCCTGTGCCTGCTGGAAACCTCCCCATAGCAGATGTGGTGTAGAAGTGTGCCTGAGGCTCTTCAGGCCCTTCATTGTCTTCTGTCTAGCTTCCTCAAGAGCTTCCTGACTTTTGAATTTAGAGAAGAGTCGTTGTTTTACATTGATGGGATTATTTCACTGATCAGGTCTTCATCTTTCTGAGGGTGTTTAAGACCTTTTTCATTTGCTGCTGAATTTTACCTCCTTCAATCCCTCCTTCCTGCTTCACTACTACTCGCTCAGTCGCTTATTTACTGAAGGCTTCTCTTGTACAAGGGCCCCCCGTCCTAAGGTCTGATTGAGGCACTAAGGGAGCAGAACCGGAGTTCCGGGCCTCACGAAGGGCTCTGGGGCCTCACCTCTGCAAAAAGAGACCCCTGGTGTTGGAAAGACCCAGTGCCCTCTCAGTGCCCTGGGAAGCAAGGACATTTCCTCTTCTCCTGGGCCAGTCACTCTCAGCACCTTCCTTTTCACTCCCTCATCTTTCAGATATGAAAAATTACCAGTTTTTTTTTAACCTTGCTTCACCGTTTTTTTTTTTAATCTATTATTTTTAGTCTAGTGAAGTTGTTTTATTAGGGAGGAGTTGGGGTTCCTCAGTCTTACTTTTTAAAAATGTGGGCTGAGAAGCATTTGGTAACAATGAGTTTCCTTTTAAAAGTAGAAAATGGCCAAAAATGACTCAGAGTCCACCACATCACAGATCCGAAGTGTTGTCAAGGCTTGGCCAAGTTATGTTTCCCAGATGAAAAGGGTCCCAGGTGAAAGAGTTTGCAAAGCCCTTTGTGAAAATGCTAGTTTCTAACATGAGAGGAGGGGAGTCGGCACACTTGCAGTCTGTGGTATTTACTCAGCCAGACACTTGGTACTTAAAATTGAGGGTTCAGATTTAATTTATTGTATCCAGGTAGCATCTTTGCTTAGATTGTTTTATTTCTCTTTTATGCTCATTTGCCTGGCCTGCACGTGAAGCTGCACTGGGTGGCCCACTGAGCACTGCCAGGTTGACACCTGAGCAGTCTGACACAGCCCCTGAGCCCCCATCCCCTGAATTCTTTCTGTCCCTCACGTGCTCATCAGTGTACTGTACACTAGTTTTTCTATAACGTGTACAGTGTTTGAAAGTTTATGGTTATGGGGCCGGGCGGTGGCGCTAGAGGTAAGGTGCCTGCCTTGCCTGCGCTAGCCTAGGACGGACCGCGGTTCAATCCCCTGGCGTCCCATATGGTCCCCCAAGCCAGGAGCGACTTCTGAGCGCATAGCCAGGAGTAACCCCTGAGTGTCACCGGGTGTGGCCCAAAAACCAAAAAAAAAAAAAAAAGAAAGAAAGTTTATGGTTAATTATTTGAAGCCACTAATTGTTGGGAAAAGTGCAAAACTTTGCTTGAGTAATGGGGAAGAGAAAAAAGTGAACGAACTTTAATCATTGTTGAATGAATTAAGAGTCAAGTAAGCAGAACAGGTGAATTCAGGAAGGGGCAGGGCTTCAACTTGTGGTGGAGGCTGGCTTGTGTTCGGCTTAAAGGCTTCCAGGTGGGCTGAATCTCGAAGTTTCCTCAGTGGACTGGAGGTTCCTCAGTAATACGCCCTTTTCTCTTTAAGATGATTGAAGTCCTTGTGGCTTGTCATCAGTGCTGAATCATTTCTAATCTAATGACCACCTGAAATGATTCCTGTTAGAACTAGACTTTGTTGGTTGTTGTTTGAGTTAAATATCTGCATTTCATATTTTGTTGGTTGTGTAATTAACTGAAACAGCAAGACAACAGTTTTGTTGTTGTTGTTGTTGTTGTTATAAAGGACACTTGTCTTCATTTCTCAAGCAAGATGAGGGACAGTCACCCGCTGGTGCCAATACAGGCGATTTCTGGCATGCTTGAGGGACTGGGGATTCTAGCTCTATAGAGCTGGATGCATGAGGGGAGAGTTGGCCTCAGTGTTCTCGTTATTGTTTGAATCTGGCCCATAGGTTGCAAGCAGTTCCCTCACTACATCAAAAAGGAAGATCTAAAAAATGAGAGAAATTAAAGACCACCTCTCATTGGCACTTTTTAATGTTTTAATGAATATTTTCAAAGACCTACCAGTATATAAAGAATAAAAAAAAAATTTTTTTTTTTGGTTTTTGGGCCACACTCAGCAACGCTCAGGGGTTACTCCTGGCTGTCTGCTCAGAAATAGCTCCTGGCAGGCACGGGGGACCATATGGGACACTGGGATTCGAACCAACCACCTTTGGTCCTGGATCGGCTGCTTGCAAGGCAAACGCCGCTGTGCTATCTCTCTGGGCCCAAGAATAAAAATATTTTAAATTGAAAATGGGAGGACTTAAGGTTCTACTAGCTAATCTATATTTGATATTTCCTAATTATTTTAATTTTTATTTATTTTTTTGGTTTTTGGGTCACACCGGGCAGCGCTCAAGGGTTACTCTTGGCTCCATGGTCAGAAATCGCTCCTGGCAGGCTTGGGGGACCATATAGGATGCTGGATTCGAATCATTGACCTTCTGCATAAAAGGCAAACGAATGCCTTACCTCCATGCTATCTCTCCCCCCCCCCCCAAATTTTTATTTCCCCCATTCTATAGATTTTTGTTCAGAATTTTTTTTTATTTAATAGTGACCTTAATAAAGACAACCTATAAAGGTATTGAATGAAATCATTTTTCATGTTCTATTTGTTTTCTTGTGTGTGTGATTCTGGAAGTAAGTTATATATCACTTGAAGAGTATAAGGTGCATATCAGAATTTTTGATAAAATTAAAAAAAATTTAACTTGAAGGATAATTTGTTTTGCAGTCTGAAACTTTGAAAATATATGTCTAGAATGTGACTTCACATTAAAGCATGTGAAATAAGTAGACTGATATTTGACATTCTACCACCTGGCCTCTGGCAGTATTTGTGCTGGATTTTAGAAAGTATCAGCTGGATTTCTCCTTACTGCAGCTCGTGAGGGATGCAATGGGAGAGTGTGACAGCTTCCTGCAACTAATTTATATGTCTAAGAGGAAGGCTTATTTTTTTTTGAAAAACAAATTCTGTGGGATTGAAGAATGTTAGTATTTTAACTTCTTAGAGTGACTGGAATTTGCCAGACATTTCACCTGAAGAGAACCATATGGCTACCATAGTTGAGGCTATTTCAGATTTGAGTCTGGCTGCATTCTCGGACCTTTGTAACTAAGTGGGTACTTCTGAAGTGGTTTTGAAAGATTCATGTGTTTTCTCTGGTCACCATCAGCTCAGTATCGGCAAATCAAATCTCACTGATCAGTTCTCTGACAGGCGTGACCTCTGAAATGTCACTGATTTTTTTTTGGGGGGGACGGGGCCACACCCATTGACACTCAGGGTTACTCCTGGCTATGCACTCAGAAATTGCTCCTGGCTTAGGGACCAAACCGAAGTTCGTCCTAGGCTAGTGTGCGCAAAGCAGATGCCTTAACGCTTGCGCCACCACTCCGGCCCCTGCAATGTCACATGTATTAAGTAATTTGTGAAACCCTTGTCAGACTCATTTGTTCTGACTTGTGTGCCAGCCCTTGAGATTGGTGTCAGGCCTTTCCCTTTCCTTGAGGTGCTGGCTGGCTTAGGGGGGCCCACAAGCACATTAGCAGTATGTCACACGCTGTCTGTCCCCCATGGCTGTTGGTGAAGGTACTTTAGAGGATTTTGAGGAAGAAACTTGCTGGTAAAAGGAGGAAAATAACTTGTAGATAGAAAATGCAGCTTTGAGTGAGGCAAGGAAATATGAATGCCCAATAGTTTGTAGCATAGAATTAAGACAATTTGTACATGAAAGGAAAGTATTCTGTGCAGTTCTCACATGATTAATAGCAGTCTTAAATAATAGGAAAAGTTAAGTTCTCTTGTTTTTAGGTCTTCCTTTATGATGTGAGAATTTTAAAAGGCTCCTCAGTTACCATTTACACAGAGAAGCTGGTCCAGCAGCTTATCAGCCCTAGAGCCCTTGTTGATATCTGTCTGGGCAGCCACCATTGTCTTTCTCTCTGAGCCAGTATCTTGTTTGCTGCCTTTCCTGGACTACAGTGAAAAAGTGCTAGTGTGTCCATACGATGGAAAGCATTGTGCTTTACTATATATAGTCACTGAATGCCAGGAATCGAAACTTTAGTTTTGTAAGAAAAAACATGTCTCTATTCTTTTTATATGATTATAAAGGAAAATTATTAATATCTAGGTTTGATTGTAGGTGCTGTTTCAAAGGCAGCATTTTATATCATTATTCCATGGGTTCCCATAAAGCTGCACCTGATATCACACGGCAGTTCATGGAGACAAGAAAAATCTTAATGCTTTCTCGCTTGACATTTTAACCAGGGAAAAACATACTTCTATAGAGGTTTGACTTACTGTGACTTCATCTGTTTTCCTTCCCATTCAGGTATCTCCAGGGCAGCTTACTAAAAAGTATAGCTCATGTTCAACAATATTCCTGGACGACAGCACCGTCAGCCAGCCCAACCTTAGAACCACAATCAAGTGGTGAGTACAGCTAGGAGGTGCCCAAGGCCATCTGACAGACCCTGTGATTACAGCTCAGTGCCCAAGGCCCAGTGACAGACTACCAATGCTAAAAGTATCCTAGTTATACTCGCTCATTGAAGTTTTTATTTTATTTTATTTTATTTTTCTGTCTTTTACAGTTATTGGGTTTAGAAAGTTTTGTCAATATACATATTGATTTCAAGGACCTAAATAGGAATTTCTAGTTTCTATTTTAGTCTTAGGACTCATGGTAGAAATAAAAACTAGCTAACAAGTAAGAACTCCCCGAAAAAGCAGGTATCTTTCTGTGATGCCTTTCTGATATTAGCATGTTTTGGACCATAATGAAGAGAAAAGGTGCTTTTAATTAATATATTTAGTGGGGGAGAAATTTCATGCATGAGGTTTTGAAACCATGGTTGCTACTGGGGAAGCTTCTCTTGGATGAAGACACAGCACGCCCCCTACTGGCACCAGGATGTAACTTCACATTCACGGAACACCCATCTCTTGAAATATCTTTCAATTACGTGGAATTTTGCCAAATTTTCATTATGCAACTCCCCAGCCGTCCTTACTGTGTCATGAAAAGTCACTTCCTTCTATCCACCAAGGAAGGGGCAGGGTAGATGAGGATCTGGTTTTAAGGAACAAATTCTCAAACTTAATTTCCTTCCGTTTGAAATGTGTTCAACTGGGGTTTTAATTTAGTAGGTATAGATGTTTAGATTTTGTCTAGGCAGGTATATGCATCTCCCAGAAATGATGTGAGCTCATAATATATAGCAAAGTCAAAGAGAACACAGTGGAAGGTGCCACTTTGGAAAGTAAGCTAACATCATGGCCCTTAAATGCTGGGAGCACTTACACTCCATAGTTGGAATCCGCTTCCGAACACCAGGTGACATTGGGGAGAATGTTCAAGGACCAGAAACTCGTGATCTGCATGTGGAAGCCTCAGTTCAGAACCCTGAAGTGGTTCCACCTTGAGTGGCTCTTTGCTATTCAAGAGGGTGTGACCCAACAGGGGATAGTAAAACCACCAGACAGAAAACCCTGAGAATGCCTTTTCAAGTGGATTTCAGAGAGCGAGAGAAAGGAAACCAAAGTGCTAAGCTTTCTAATGCATTTGGGCTGTCCAAGGAATATTACTCATGTCTCCCCAGTATGTGAGTATTAGTTTACTAGGTCAAGATTTGGAAAGTGACACTTAAAAAGTATTAATGTCCTTAACCCCAGTTTACTTTTTCAGTCAAACTTTAATCAGCTTAATTGTGTTTTTAATGTAAGTTAATTATCAGTAACTTTTAAGAACAGCAAACTCATCTCATAATGTGTCATTGTTCTGTCATTGTCCTTAAAAGAGCAAATCAAGTTGTGTTCTAGCCAAAATTGAGTCCCGCTGAAATCTGTGGCTCTGGCACCTACCAAGTTACTGATACTTTCTTTGTTTTATGAGCCAGCCCCAGTGGTTTGGTGGCTACTCCTGCCTCTGTGTTCAGGGAATTATATGCAGTGCCAGGGGACAAACTAGATTTGCCTGCAAGATCTTTAATCCTTAGACTATCTCTATTGCACCAATACTTTTAGTTTTTATTTGAATAATTTTATTCAGATAAATCTGCCAGGAGTGGCTCCTCAGCACAGAGCCAGGATTAAGCTCTGAGCATTTCTACTTGTCTCAGTAGAAAATTTCAACGTAGTTAGTGCTAGTGTTGGGCCTGGACCAGTAGGAGAGGTTCGGCAAAAGGCAGCAGGAGCCAGAGGTCCAGTAAACATTTTCTCTAGTAATTCAGCAATCATCCAGCAGGAGCAGTCAGTCTGGTAGGGGCTGCAGTGAAGAGTCTTCTAGTGCTCCCCCCATGAGCCCTCCAGCATTCAACCCAGGACTTTATACACACTTCAGCCAACTGCCCCAAATGGCAGTAGCTCACTCCCAGTTGGCCAAGGACCTTAAGAGTCTCTTAGTTGGGCCAGAGAGGATAGCATGGAAGTAGGACGTTTGCCTTACATCCAGAAGGATGGTGGTTCAAATCCCGGCATCTCATATGGTCCCCTGTGCCTGCCAGGGGCAATTCTTGAGCACAGAGCCAGGAGTAACCCCTGAGCGCTTCCGGGTGTGACCCAAAAAACCAAAAATAAATAAATAAATAGAATCTCTTAGTTAATGTTCAAGTTTAGCTGCTCGGACAAGTCTTTCATTCCCCCCTCCTCCGAGTTAAGTCTCATTTTTGGAACTATGATAAATCTTATTTTGTTCTAATAACTTTAAAAAGGATTATTCTGCATACTCACTTCTGGCAAAACCAAAGGTTACTGAAAAGATTAACAGAACAGTTGAGCCTTAAAAGGCTCAATCCTGAAAAGTGTTTATGGGGGCAGCAGGGTGTTCTCAGGTAGGTCGCACTTAGCAGAATCACTGAAGCAACTTTCCCCAAACATTCTCAAACACGTGCAGCCTGTTTGCTCAGGAAATAGAAGGTGGGTGTGATTAATGTTCAAAGCATCCTGGGCCTTTCTGCTCATCAAGAGGCTCTTTCTCGGGCATTCATGGGGGACTCCGTGGGGAGATAGATGATACAGCATCATATCAGTGAGCATTGCAGATAGAAACGTGTGTGTGTGTGTGTGTGTGTGTGTGTGTGTGTATTTCTGGGTGGGACCTGGACAGGTCTCTCTGAAGCTGCCTTCTCTTACTTGTAGATTCAGTTGGTTAGTTAATGAGATCTAAGGTTCTGAAGTTCTTTTCTGACTGAATTTATGGTTTTTAATGAATCTGAGGAAGAAACTATGGGTGTATAGTTTCTTACTATACTGAGGCCCTATAGAAGTATCCATCTTTTTTTGTTTGTTCGTTTTGTTTTGTTTTTGGGTCATACACAGGCAGCGCTCAGGTGTTACTCCTGGCTCCACGCTCAGAAATTGCTCCTGGCAGGCTCAGGGGACCATATGGGACGCCGGGATTCGAACCAATGACCTTCTGCATGAAAGGCAAACACCCTACCTCCATGCTATCTCTCTAGCCCCCTAGAAGTATCCATCTTTATGCTACTAGTACTAACAGACTTTACAGAAGCTGATAGTCTGTAAGCCTACTTTCTGTATCCAGATTTCTCTCCCCTGGTTCTTTTCAGTTTTGTCTTAGGTAAAGAGCAACTAGTTGCGTGACTTAATCAGGAGAAACCCTTTTGTTGTAGCCTCTATATAATATCAGAATAATGTAAGAATACAGCAGCATGAAGAGTGAGGATTTATATTTGCTCACTAACATTCTCCAGTTGGGAAACTCATGTTAATACACAGTATATCATATTGCATTGTTAGTACTGCTTTTATTTTGGGGTAGACAAGCTAGACATATTGTGTATTCTATCCATAGTATATGGTTATATTAGACATTATTGCTTTTGTGAATACTAATACTTGTTATTAAATTTCTTTTTTTGGGGGGGGGGGCACACCCGGTGGTGCTCAGGGGTTACTCCTGGCTGTCTGCTCAGAAATAGCTCCTGGCAGGCATGGGGGACCATATGGGATGCCGGGATTCGAACTACTGACCTTCTGCAAGGAAGGCAAATGCCTTACCTCTATGCTACCTCTCCAACCCCCTAAATTTCTAATATAAAAATGATTTTTGAGTTGCCTTTTATGGGGATATAGAGCACTTCTATTATTTATTTTTAGGGAAATTATGGGAATTGGTAGGCAGGGGAATAGTGAAATTAAATCCAGTGAAAGAATAAAGTCTAAAACCACTCTTTAAAAAGCAGGTGTGAAACTGCTCCCTGGATTAAATGTAATTTCATGTACAATTATGTGTGTTATTACAGGATGAATGTCCTGGGTGTAGAAAGTCAGAGGATGAAGGAAATTCATCATAACATACATATCCCATTAAGCCACCAAAACCTAGCTTCAGAGAGCACATGACCTGCCCTTTGGGTCTGTCTTTTGAAACTTAGACTTCAGAGTCAGGATTTGGGTTGCTGGGAAGTCCTGATCCAGCCCTGATCACTGTAGAAAATATCTCTAGGTCTCGCATGAGAAAATCAATGGTCTCATGTTTTTTTTCTTTCACAGTGTGACGTTAGCGATATACTACCACATAAAGAACAGGTGAGCAATTTGAAAAGCTGTCTCATTCTAGATGATTAAGTTGTAAGATATCAAGTTTAGTGTTAGGTAATACAGTGATTTTATTGCAATAGTGAAGTGTAAATCATTTTGCGTTTGTTTCAGAACTCCTAACTGAAGTTATTGAATGTCCTCAAAAGTATTTTTATAGTAGTTTTATAGATATTTGCGGTATTAGAAACTTAAGTTGAGAATTTAATAATTAGCTTTTGTCTGCATAGAACGGGTTTCTTTAATATCCAGCTTAATAGAAGGAAGGCAATTTTTTGTTTGTCAGATTTTTGTTTGGGGGTCATGCCCAGTGGTGCATGAGAGTTATTCCTGGCTCTACACAAAGGAATTACTTCGGGCCAGCTTGAGGGAACCATATGGGAAGCTGGGGATTGAACCTTGGTCAGACATGTACAGGGCAGACATCCTTTCCACTGTGCTATGGCTCTGGTCCCCAGAAAGTTGATTCTCATATCTACTCTGCTGTCAATCATTTGCATTGTCACTACTTTTGAGGACATATTAGGACATTGCTGTCTAATGCAGGTATCTTTAGGGGAAATATATAATATTAAAACCTCAGAGGGACTAGAGAGATAGGACAGGTGATAAGGCGCTTGCCTTCCATGTGAGCAGCCCGGATTCTATCCCCGTCATCTCATAGGGTTCCCCATGTCCACCAGAAGGGATTCCTGAGTGCAGTCAGGGATAACCTCTGAGCACCACTGGGTGTGGCTCCCAAACAAACAAAAATAAATAAAATAAAGCCTTCAAAGATAATCCTTTACATTTATGATACTCTACCAAAAGTTTACAAGTGCTAGTTTATCAGTGAGTTGCAATGAAATTTTAAGGTTTATTACTGAATTTGTTGAAATATGTTAAATCTACTGATAGATTTTATATGCTGAATGGGTCTTGTACCAAATATGCAGTTTAATAATATTTTATACAGACAGGACAGAGAGGCAGCTGGTGCCAGAGGATAGAATTGTATTAGTGTAGGGAACTTGGTCACAAGACTGATGGCCTTTAGAACAGAAAACTCTGAGTTTTTTTTTTCTTTTTTGTTTGTTTAGTTTTGGGCCATACCTGGCAGCTTTCAGGTTACTCCTAGCTCTTCAACCAGAAATTTCTCCTGCCAGGCTCAGGACCATAGGGGATGCCAGGGATCGAACCTGGGTCAGCCATATGCAAGGCAAATGCCCTCCCCACTGTGTTAGTACTCAGGCCTCAGACAACATTGTGTTTAAAATTAGACTGTGATAAGAAGAGAGAGAACCAAGGGAAAGGACCTAATCCTGTTGGTGTTGGTTCTTGTATCAAGGCCCTGCCTTGTTCCTCTTCCCCTGGGGTATAGAGTATCTAAAGAATATGTGCTTTCCTTGTGGTACTGGAGAGGGAGGCTCACTAATGAAAAAGCAGCTCCTAGAGCCCGTCAGAAAATAATTCACAGTAGTTAGTCACAGAACGAGAAAAGGTGCCTGAGACTGACGGCTCTGGGACTGACGTGTGAGCCTCATGTGCTGGATCTGGGTCCAAGCCCCGCATGGAGTCCCTGAGTTCTGCACTGGGGAAAATACTCCTGAAACCAGAATGCAAAAGATTGCATGGCTATTTGCTTCCCCTTGGGGCCTCTTTCCCTAGCCACCATACTGTTCCTGAATTGCTTTTATTCATGTATGTTCTTACCTTACAGAGACTCAAATAGATCCTTGGACATCTTTGATGAGCGATCACATCCACTCACGGTGCGTGTCAAGCTGTACTTGGGAAGGATCCTAAGTGATAACATAGCGTGGAGGGCGTTTGTTTGCCTTGCTTGCAGTCGACCTGGGTTCGACATCCAGCATTCCAAAGAATCTCCCAAGCACTGCCAGGAATGACCTCTGGGTACAGAGCCAAGAGAAAGCCCTCGGGCTAGAGAGATAGCATAGAGGTAGGGCATTTGCCTTGCATGCAGAAGAATGGTGGTTTGAATCTTGGCATCCCATATGATCCCCTGAGACTGCCAGGAGCGATTTCTGAGAGTAGAGCCAGGAGTAACCCCTGAGCGTTAACAGGTGTGACCCAAAAACCAAAAAAAAAAAAAAAAGCCCTCAGCACTCCCAGTGTGACCCAAAAAACAAATAATAATAATAATATAATAAAAAAAAGTTGTGCTTGGATTTACTTGACAGTAATTTGTTTTGAAAGCATTACTAGAAGGGATTTTTACTCTCTCCAGGCTGAAGTTTGAATCGTCTTTTAAATGATACATCATTTATTTTTACAAAGAGTGTTCTATCAAAGGGAGTTGGCAGAATAAGAACTATACTGGTGCTTTATAGATTGAGTGAGCTAAGGTGTACATACCCAAGTAGCAGGAAATGTGCTTTGTTTTTCTTTTTAAAAAAACATCCAGGGGCCGGAGAGATAGCATGGAGGTAAGCCATTTGCCTTTCATGCAGAAGGTCATTGGTTTGAATCCCGGTATCCCATATGGTCCCCCGAGCCTGCCAGGAGTGATTTCTGAGCATAAAGCCAGGAGTAACCCCTGAGCACTGCCAGGTGTGACCCAAAAACCAAAAAAATAAAAATAAAATAAATAAAAAGCATCCAGTGTTAAACCTCTATGAAAAAATGTTAGGAAACTATTTTCAATCAATTCTGCCAAGGTTTTCCCACCCCCAGGCTCTCTGTAGCGCAGGTGGCTGGGGACTCAAATAGGCTAGACAGAGTCTTGAGGGTTCTGAGCTCACAGGAAATGGAAACTGGTTTTTGGAATTGATTATAGGAAGTATGACATATACCACAGGACTTGGAGCCGAAGCTAGTGCATATTTGGGTAGGATTCTGGAAGCAGGGACATATATTTCGGAGGTGTTGCCTCTTTTTCTGAAATAAATTGTGGTTAGTTTGGTCACAGCAGAGATTTTATCTGGTCACAAGGACCTGAGCCCAGAGTGTTCCATGTGACAGATATGCACTGCCCCTGGGCCCCATCTCTGACCTGAATCAAGATAGTGTGTGTGTGTGTGTGTGTGTGTGTGTGTGTGTGTGTGTGTGTGTGTGTGTGTGTGTGTGTGTATTTTGGTTTTTGGTTTTTGGGCCATTCCCGGTGATGCTCAGGGATTGCTCCTGGCTTGGAGGATCATATGGGACACCAGAGGATCGAACAGTGGTCCATCCTGGGTCAGCCACATACAAAGCAAATGCCCTACCACTGCGCTATCACTCTGGCCCCAAGATAGTATTTTAAAATCCCTATTTATATTTCAAAGACTTATCACCCAAGAAAAATGGTTTTTGAAGGGGAATATGGTGCATGTGTAAAAACTTCGGGGTTCTTTTCCTTCAGTGGATATTCATGTTGTTTCTTCTTCCAGCAAGAAAAGGTTCCAGAGGAATACTTTAAGCATGACCCTGAGCACAAATTCATTTACAGATTCGTCCGCACTCTCTTCAGTGCAGCGCAGCTAACCGCTGAGTGTGCAATAGTGACTTTGGTAAGATTTTCTTTTCTTTCACAAACATTTGTAAAAGTGGGCGCTCTCACACAAGAAATAGCTTTCTGGATACTAATAGGATAATGGGAACTGCATTAATGGAAAAAGAAAAACCTAATAGAGGAAAGTAAAATGTTTGTTAAGACAGAATCATTGGGGGCTTGAGTGATAGCACAGTGGGGAAGGCGTTTGCCTGGCATGCAGCTGACCTGGGCTCAATCCCGGTATCCCATAGGGTCCCTGAGCCTACCAGGAATGATTCCTGAGTGGAGAGCCCTGAGCATGGCCAGATGTGGCCCAATAAACAAAAACAAACTGAATCATGGTGGGGCCGGTTAGGATGAGGGTCACAGTGCAGTCCTTGGCTACTGGCTCAGCCCACCTGGCTCAGTGTTCGACACTGCCAGGAGTGGCTCACATGGAGTCGTGAGTAGGCCCTGGATATGGTTACCACATAGAAAAAGAAGAGAGGGCCGAGGCAATAGGTAGTACAGCACATAGGGCGTTTGTTAGTCTTACAAGCAGCTTACCCGTTTAATCCCCAGCAACCTATAAGGCCCCCTTAGCCTGCCTGAAGTAACTCCTGAGCACAGAGCTAGGAATAACCCCTGAGCACTGGTTGGTTGGCCCCAAACAAGTTTAAATATTGTTCCCTTTTTGCCCCAATAACAAAAGTTGCTATTAAAGCTGTCAAGAGAGCCGGGTTCTCCCTTCATGTGTTCAGACATACATGTACATGTACACACAAACACACACACACACAAAACCACAGCGACACAATGCTGTGCAAAGGGAGAGAATGGAGCTGAGTGTCAGCCCAACTCTGGGCAGTGCTCACGTGGGTCCTTAGCTCTTCTAGATTTGGCAGAGCTTGCTCACACTTGCTTTCTCCCCCTCCTCTCCCTCTCTCTTCTCCCATGTTTTCCTCTCTCCCTCTCTCTTCCCTCTCATTCTCTGTCTCTCCCTATCTCTTTCTTTCTCACTCTCTGTCCCTCCTCCCTCAGAAATTGGTGTCCGTTAGTAAGTTTTACTGACTTATTTTGTTTTTAATTTCCCTAAGAGTAAACCTGTAGGGGAAAGACCAGTGCATGGTCAGGGGAGCAAAAACTTATGTCAGTGCTTATCCTTGTAGTGACCTGTGAGAATTTAGAGACAAGGTCCCATATTGGGCACTGAATCAGCCACAGCCTTTACAGGGCGCAAACCCAGCTATTTGGGATGCTAGAAAGTTGGGGAAGTATATGATCTCAGAGGTTTGAAGGGCTGGAGTCATTGGTAATTGCTATAGAGAGAAAAGTTTGCATCTTTCCAGACCCCCAAACAGCCCATTGAGTCATGCTCGGAAAGTTAGACTCATGGGTTTCCTGAGGCTGGGGTCAAGAGTCAGTGCCCTGTCACCGTTGGACTGTGGGCATTGAGACTCACGAGGCTGGGGAAGGTGTGGGTAGAAGATAGAGCTGGACTATCAGCACTTGGGGGAGAAGGAACAGGAAGGTGGCAGGAGAAGCATCAGGGACAAGTGAGAGGAGACCCCAGGTAAGAGGTTTAAGGGAGACCGTCCCACAGTGCTAACTAATTGCCACCAGGGTTCCCTGGCTTCTAAAGCCCAAGTACACCGAAGATGACAAGGCATCTTGTCAGGAGAGAGCAGGGAAGGCAGGACTATGCACCAGTCACTCAGACCCACTTTGCCAGCAAATCAATTGATGTGAGCACAGCAGTGTGATGACAGGAGGGAGTCCTACAGTATGTAGAGAGGTTTATTTTTAGGATGCCTGGAGCACTGAGATTGGAGAGCGAGCAGCATTTCACTAAGAACATCGAATGCTCAGTGATATTTGTTTATTCAAACAGTTGAAATCTATAGCTCTCTTTCTGAAAGACCTTCAGACAACAAATATGGCCATTAAAAGCCTTTTTCTTGTCAAGTAGTGCATATTTTCAAAGACCTTTTGATTGGCACTTAATTCTGTGTAAAATATCATGACATCACCTCAGAACTGTCTGGGTCATGTAGAGGAAGCCTGACCCTCTATCCCTGCCTGAAGGTGACAGGACTGGCTGATGTGCAGTTCTTCAGTTCACCGAACGAGCCTGATAAAGTTACAATAGAGTGAAGAGCTGCATGTGGCCCTTAGAAATGGGCCCAGGGACACTCCGGCCTCTGCGGCATGTCCTGCAGCACTCACGGCAGCCACTGGGAGGCGCCCCTCACCAGGCCTGTGGTTGAGGCTCCTACCGCTAATTTGAGAAAAGGAAATGGAAATAGCTCAGTGTAGCCAGGACTCCAGTCGTTTCAAGAGCTACTCTTCATCACAGTGGTACCAGGCATCGGGGTGCCCTTTGCTGAGTTGGCCACTCCTGTGAGCGAACAGAATGTGGCTGCAAACTCATTAGGCTGCACAGGGACAGAAACACTTCCACTAAGACCTGTGGTCCAGCCCTGGCTGTCCCGGAGGCAGGACCTGAAGGTACAAGAGACAGGCCACAGACAGGTGACATTGCTCTTGACAGCACCATGGCTGTTCCTGAACTGAAGTCTTGCTCGCTGCTCTGCTCCCACAGGTTTACCTTGAGAGGCTCTTGACATATGCAGAGATTGACATCTGCCCCACGAACTGGAAGAGAATCGTGCTGGGGGCCATTCTTCTGGCCTCCAAGGTTTGGGACGACCAGGCTGTCTGGAATGTGGACTACTGCCAGATCCTCAAGGACATCACAGTGGAGGACATGTGAGTTGAAAGGCTCGGCTGGCTTTCTCTTCGTTTTCCTATACTGCTCTTGCTTCCTGAAGCCTTTTATTTTAATATGCATCATAATTGCTGCTTGTTAAATTGAAATGTACTTTTCTGTTGATTTTTGGCCACCATTTTATAAAGCTCATTACCAAAACCACATAGTACATAAAAATTATTTTTGGTTTCTTCTTTCTTTTTAATCACTCCTGGAGGACTTGGGGGACCATTTGAGGTGCCGGGATCGAACCCAGGTTGGCTGTCTGTAAGGCAAAGCCCTACTTGTCTCTTTTCTTAATTTTTCTTTGTTTGCTTGTTTGTTTGTTTTGGGACCACAATAGCAGAACTCAGGTTATTCCTGGCTCTGCACTCAGGAATTACTCAGGGTGATACTCGGGGGACTCTTGGGATGCCAGGGATCAAACCCAGGTCAGAACCCAGAAGCCCCATTATGCTATGGCTCAGGTCCTTCATTCCACTTTTAAGTGGCACACCAGTGGCTGGTCACTATTCAAACAGGCGGAATTACTGTCTGTAGGCAACTGGGGGACCCAGCTTCTCCCAAAGTCACCCACCAAACATTGAGCCTCTGGGTTTCCTTTCTTCTGACAGGCTGTGAGGCAGAAGTGACCCATCAAAAGGTCTCACTTCCCACATTCTGACTGACTTGTAGACATCAGGAAGTGGCAACCACATAGCACCTTGTAGGCTTCAGGGAGGCTGTGGTGCATGTCTGCCTGGCTATGCCAGAGAGGATGCTGGGCATGACCAGGATTTTCTCTCCAGCTGTGCTGGAGAGGGGCAGGCAGGATGAGCCACAGAGGCAGCTTCTGGCAGACTTGGGACAAGGCGGAAAACCTCTGGTCATATCAGACAGTACAGAAAGAGACAGATAGGGCAGCAGAGAACAGAGTCTTGTTATAGCTGCTTTTGCCCATCACATCAATTTGGTTTGGAGCCAGTCACATGCCTCAAGCAGCTTAAACACAGATCTTCATGAAAGAAGATTCAGAAATTGTGACAGGCCCAGTAGTGACAGTGTGGCTCAGTGTCACTGCAGAGCTACTGACTGGCACTTTAGTAGACTATCTTGACTGATAGTTATTTTGAACCGCCTAGAGGCCATTGGGAGCAGGAGACATGGAAGTAACTGGTCACCTGCGTCTCCAGTCGTCAGGTGATTCTTTGAAGGGGAGAAGTTTGGTCAAACACTGGCCCCCGCCATGGCACTGGTTGCAACTTGCCCAAAATTGCTTGTACGGGGGCCATGACTTAGAGCGTTGGAGCGTAGGAGGGCTGGGTGGAGAGACGCCACAGGCAGGGCAGGGCAGGCCGGTGGCCACATTTCCCCATTAAACGACTGTTCCCAGCAGTGCTTTGTGTCTGAGCACATAACTAGGAGCTGACTAGCTCCCAGAAGTGTCTTGTGTCTGATTATAAATCTGGGTGCTGTGTCTGTAATCATCACTTTTGTTTGTCATATTTGGAAACCAGAAAACATTTCAACTAAAGTTAGATTCACATTTGTTTTCTCCTCTGCTGCTGACTGGAATTTGACTCATTTTAACTCTTAACTTGAAAAATGGATTTATCACCTTTTTCTTAAAAATGTCCAAAATCTGGGGCCTGTGTAGCACAATAGGGTGGGCATTTGCCTTACATGTGGTCAATCTGGTTCAATTCCCAGAATTTCATATGGTTCCCCGAGCCTACTAGGAGTAATTTCTAAACGCAGAGCCAGGAGTAAACCTGAGTGCTGCCAGACGTGGCCCAAAAATAAACAAAAAATTGTTCAAAATCTTTTTCTTATTTCAAATACACATAGGTATTGCCCCCCCACCCCTAAGGGGTTAAACTGAGCAGCTGCTAGTGTGTAAACTTGCTGTGCCTGTGAAGGGCTTGTTCCTCAGCTCTCTGACCATTTACAAAACAACAAAGCCCATAAGATGCAGATTCTGTAGACAGGATGCTTTTTTCCATGATTAAATCCCTACTAATAGACACATTAATCCTATGAAGTACTATATTTCTCTACACAATCAAAATGTATTGCTGGAGAAAATTTAAAAGGGATAGTGGAGTACATTCATTTCTTTCACAAATTAGGTCCTGATTAGCTTACTATCAAAACATTATCTGATTTCCATTTCTATAGACTTAGGGCTATATGAACAGGAAATTAATTTCGGTGGTAGGTTTCAGTGGGTTTAAAGGTTAACAGATGTGAAAAACCTTGTTTCTTCATATTCTGGCTACTCCGCACAGGAGAACATTCACCATTTGTTGCCTATTCAATGGGAACGAAACATTAAAACTGCAAAACTAAAGCTAGATAAGCTTCTTTATTCTGATATTGATCATTTTTATGCTTTTTTTTTTTTTTATGGTTTTTGGGTCATACCTGGCAGCACTCAGGGGTTACTCCTGGCTCTACACACAGAAATCACTCCTGGCAGGCACAGGGAACCATATGGGGTGCCGGGATTTGAACCAGTATCCTTCTGCATGCAAGGCAAATGCCCTACCTCCATGCTATCTCTCCGGCCCCCATTTTTATGCCAATCTTTAAATAAGTTAACTGTGAAAGGAGTTCAACATTAGTGAACACAGCTACATGATCACGTAGCAGAGAGCTGCTCCCATGCCTGCCTCATGCGTTTGTGTTTGTGTGAGAGAGCGACAGAGCAGCCACATTCTGTTGGTGAGGAGCGGCAGGTATGACCCTTCTGGGTTTTTTGCCCAGCACGGAGAGACCAAATTCTCGAGTCCCGAGCTTTCCCGAGGTAACCCGTAAAGTGGGTCTAGTTTAGCCGAGTCTCAGAGCTTTGATCTTTGTGCCCTCCAGAGTGTCAGAGGAGTGTCTGTCCATGAGTCTCTCGGCGACTGAAACCTGTTTGTACCCCTTTACCATAGCCTGGTGCTGGGGCAGGGCAGGGCTCCCTCCCCTCAAAGCAGTGTCTTCCTTTATTTCTCAGAGATAGAGCTTTGCTTGAGAGTAATAGCCGGCTCTGGATGGATCCATTTGTTGCCGTGGTGACATGTGCGCTCCTTTTGTTGGTGCATCTCCTTCAATAAGCCCCTTCCTGTCATCCGCCGGGAAATGTGCAAGTTCTTCAGAACTGATCGGCTGCAAGCACAGTCCCTTTCATCTGGCTGGAGAGCGGGGCCTGGCAGTGAGGGAGTGAGAGGCAGCAGCTGCACTAATGGAACTGAAGGATGGGCCCAGATGCCCCCACCTCCCCGGTCCCAAACCTAGAGCACAGAGGTGCAGAGAAGACCACAGATAGCCACACCTTGTTTGTGCATGGGCAGTTCTGCTTATCCCAGAGTCATGGCTGACCCCATCCCCAGATGCTTCTTGGGAGGATCGACCAGTGACCATTGCCTGTGGTGTTGTGTTCTGTTCTCCCAGGAATGAGATGGAAAGGCACTTTCTGGAGCTTCTTCAGTTTAACATCAATGTTCCCTCCAGTGTGTATGCCAAATACTACTTCGACCTTCGCTCCTTGGGAGATGACAACAACCTCAACTTTCTGTTTGCTCCTCTGAGCAAGGAGAGAGCCCAGAACCTCGAGGTAAGGCTGGGACCACTTGGCCCCAGAACCAGTGTCCCTCACAGAGACATGTGCAGCAGTGAGTAGAAACACGGAATGCCTTTATTAGAACACATTGAAGAGAGGGTTAGTCTGTTGGCATCATATTTCCTGTCTTCCAGTGATCTCACCTAAAACTGTGACTGTAATTCCAAATAGTCTTAGTTTTGATCTGTTGCTAATGACTTTCCATTTCAGCTCTACCTACCTGGATAACCATTGTGAATAACTTGTTACTGCATCCCTAATCATAATTATGTACAGAATACAGTCACTACTCAACTGTGTTTCACATCATTTTTCAAAGATCCATATTGTTGTTTTTTAAAATTAATTAATGACTTTTGGGTCACACCTAGCTGTGCTCAGGACTGACTCCTCGCTGAGTGCTCTGGGGATCACTACTGGTAGGGCACAGGAGACCATTGAACCTGAATCAGCCTAGTACAAACCCCTATGCCTGCATTACTGTCTCTATTTAATAGGTCAATGCCCTGATCCTATCAGAGAGTAGTTGACCAAGAAACTAATTTTAAAAACCACAATGTACATTTCAGATGGAAAAATATTAGGTTTTTAATAGAAATGGTAGCATTTATATGGGATAGGATGATACTTACAGCTTACCACTTTTGAATCTGCCATGAAATTATTCACAACCAAATTGGCACATTGCAGATGGACCCTTTCTGTGGTACCTTGGTATTGTGTATTGTACTTTATTTGGGGGTTTGGGGCCACTCCAGGAGGTCCTCAGAGGGCCATATGCACTGCCAGGGATCAGATGAAGTCAGTCCCTTCAAGGCCAATGCCTTTGCCCCTGGAGGCCTTGAATCCTGGTGCTGTGCTTGAGAGCAAGTAATTTTCCTTCCATAGCTATATGCAAATTAAATAGCATCTTTGGTGTCAAGTCCTGTAGAGCTGTTTTCCCTGCATCGAGTGAGTACAGCTTGGCACACTGATGCCTCCTTTAAGTTTGGGATCTGATCATTGAAGACTGGGTAGAATCCAAGAGCTGAGAATCACAGATTTGTTTGAGCTAAAGATATTTAAGGACAGCTATAATCAGGCATTAGTGATAGTATTGAGAGAACCCTGTCACAAATTGTTGGCAACTTTGTTAAGTGATTCTAAACATTTCACTGTTTTAGCCCTGGAGTTCTTATGAAATGTTGTTAATCTTTGCATCTCACAACCATGTAACCCTTGCCCTGGCCGTGTAGATCTCAGCTATCTGTCCCGTCATAGTCGTGGTCACTAGGAATTATTTCATGTAGTAGAGACACGTGACTTAGAAATGCTTTTTAAAAATGTGTGCCTGTATTATCTTTGACTCCCTTAGGCCATCTCCAGATTATGTGAAAACAAAGACTTATGTAGAGCTTCTATGAGGAGGTCCTTCAGCGCCGACAATTTCATCGGCATTCAGCGATCGAACGCCATCCTCTCCTAAGAGAGAAATAGGGCAGGTCCTTTCCTCATGAGCCCCACGTCTCCAGGGCTGGAGAACAGCACCTCTCTGGCTCAAAACCACCGATGTTAGTATTTTCTTCTAAAAGAAAGATACTGATCTCAGGAGACATTTGTCTTCTTAAAGGGAGGACAGTCTGGGTTGATAACAGCACAGAGCTTCATCTGCAAGGACCAGAGAATGTTGCCTCTCCTGAAAAAGGCCAAGAGACAGACAGACAGCATGGATGCCGCTCGGAAGAGAGATGGGGACACTCTACTGTCCTTTTAATGTCAGCAGTTACTAAGGCCACTCCAAAGCAAAAGCTCTTAATCTACAGTTATTTGCTTACTATGTAGGCTAATAGCTGTAAAACAGGTTTTTTTAATAAATAGTTTAAATTTTTAGATTTTAAAGACTATATAACTTTGCTTTTTCCTGTTGTTTCTTGCCCCTTTCTCAACATTACTGCGTAGGCCCTTCAAATCAGTGCAGTATTATCCATCTTCGAAACTCTCTGACTCCTAACAGCACCGTGGAACAGACTGTCACACTGCTCGGTATGGAAGACAGCGTCCCCTCAGGTTATCAGTGACCCTGATAGTCATTGTTATTGTTGGCGATCAACCTACCGAAAAGCTGCTGAGTGACACTGGCCATCAGCTGTTTTGCAAACACAACTTGCTAGCTCACTAACCTATTTGGGTCAGAAACAGGAAGTTCCCTTCTTGTCTACTGCTGGTGACTCCCTGCTGAATTCCTCTTGTCTTTGCTCTGTTGTGCAGTGCCAGGGATCAAACCTGGGTCCCAGGAGGAGGATGTGCAAGCACTTTACTCTGAGCCACATCCTCAGTCCCATATAAAATATTTTGAGTTTTTAATAGGCTAAATTAATAGACTTTAAAGACACTAATCACACCTATTCTGTCTTTCCTCTCTTCCCTCTTTCTTCCCTTATGCTGCATATGCCCTAGAATCGCTGCAGTATTAGCTGCTGTTGGATCCTGGATTCTTGACTACTTTGCACTCGCACTAGGAGCCGACAGCAGAGCATGGCTACTGAAGGCTCTTTAGGGTACTGTGGTGTTGGAGCTGTGGTAACTGCTGGCAATCGGTTTATTATTGTTCCAGCAGATAGATCTTGGGTTTCTTTTGATTGTTTTCTTGAAATATGGGTTTCTAGAAGGTGAATTCTATGCTCTTATTTTTGCTTTGACATGCCCAGTTTGGTTGAAGTGACTAGTTTTACATCTTAATAAACGTTGCCAAGTTTTTCATAAATTATAACAAGAACTAACTTTTCCCCTAAAGGGCTGACTAGTAAGTGCCATAGTTTCCGGGAAGCTCCACCTGTCTTACCTCTGCTACCACTGTTGGAGAACAAGCTTGAGCAGACCCGGGTTCAGTCCCTGGCATCCCATATGGTCCCCCAAACCTGCCAGGAGTGATTTCTGAGGGCAGAGCTAGGAGTAACTCCTGAGCATCGCCAGGTGTGACCCAAAAAGAAACAAAAAATTTACTTGCAAAATCAGGAAGTGGCTGGATGGTTCTGCAAGCTGAAGTGTCTCACTGTTGCTTTTACTGCTATGGCCATAACTCAGGTTCCCAAAACTTTATGGGAAGGTACAGAAATCATTTCTGATACTTATGAAATCCCTGTTCAGACCAGACTGTATTCGACATCTTACCAGATAACATACTTGGCTTCATGGTGGTGATCATTTAAGCTAAAAGCCTGCCAAGTAATACATTCAGATTCTTTCAAGTGCACTTAGCACATCAGCATGTCTAGGAACACACGGAGCATTGGTCATTGATGATCCACTCTCATTGGGTCTACGCTGAGGACATGATGCTGTCTACCTTGTCTACCTTGACTACTATGACGGTGCGTCTCTTCCTGGTCACGATTCCTTTTTCATGTTGCTATTACAAGGAAAGGAATTCTAGGCATACTGAGAGTCAGAATGTGAGGTTAGGATTTCAAGCAATTAGAAAGAAGACAGAAGAACAGGAACTAGAATTGCTATTGCCTTCAAAGAGAGTAGCCTTTTTTGAATGGTATGTGAATTTATTAGGTTATTCTAATATTAAGTGTTACTTGGCTTTATAAGAAACTAAATATTTGCTCTTTAATTCCTTATTTCTGAACACATGCATATCTATAAGGGGACCATTTTAAAATGTTCTTTTCCAACTTAATACTTTGGTTAGAACTAAACCAAATTTCTGGATGGTTCCTTAAAACTATGACCCTAGTCTCTGAGCTTGAGCAATATTCAACAAATTCTCCCAGTATTGCTATGTTTTAATGCACTTTTGTTCATTATCTTTGTCAAGTATATTAAGAGAATTTTAGGGGCTGGAAAGTTAGCGTGGAGGTACAGCATTTGTCTTGCATGCAAAAATATGGTGGTTCAAATCCTGGAATCCCATATGGTCCCCGAGCCTGCCAGGAGTGATTTCTGAGCAGAGAGCCAGGAGTAACCCCTGGAGTTACCTGGTGTGACCCAGTGGTCATCCAGCAATAAGTGGATAGTGAGATACAGGTCCCCCGAAGTGCTTTGAAACTTGAATCTGAGTATGCTCAGGCTGTCCCTTCAGTATGTTGCTGCAGAAGTACAAATGCTTGCACAAGCAGAACACAGTTGAAAATTTCAATTTCTTTTAAACTTATAGTGTTCAGTGGGGTTTATGTGAAGGAGACTGACATTTGATCCCTGGCACTGCATTGGTCCCCTGAACATGCGAAAAGTAATCCCTGAGCGCCTTCAGGTATGACCCCAAAAACAAACCAAAAAACTTTTTTTTTTTTTTTAAGTTTCTAGTTCCTTTGGGATTTGTGGTATGTTCACAGATAAATAGCTTCTTTTTTGAAAATAGTTCGTGTTTACCTATTTGAATCACTAGGGTATTCTTTATAAACTAGAGAAAGGAACATGGGGCTGATCTGAGCCACACTTTTTCCTCTGCATACTCCAGTTTTATGTCCTTCCTTATAACTTGGAAGTGCAAGACTGACAGTATCCAGCTTAACTTGATGTTTTAAAAAGAGCAGTGAACAAAAATTGAATTATTTAATTTTTTAAATTTTAATAGAAATGAAAGCTTTGTGTTCTCATCAGTGGACAACTCAGAGCCTAGATATTTCTCTCCAGCCAGAAGGCTTCAGATGAAGTGCTACAAGTTCCATCATTCAGAAGGGACAGATGACAACAGTGTATAAAATATTACAATCTACCACCTCAAAAACATTGTTCCTGGAGTCCGGAGCTTGGAGATGATCCCAGTATGGATTGCAGTTTTACTTTCAAACAAATGCTACCACTTTAATTGGGCTTTTCTCCCTCGTGTTTATATTAAAAGAAAAACTAATAAAACTCTATTTTAATTACAATATGGTTAGCATGTTTGTAATACTGCTCCACCATCACTCAGCACGACAATCCTACTGAATACGTTTTCAGTGTTTTCTGGTAGTAGGGTCTGAAAGCATTTTTAGACTAATTAGTGGGTGTTACTCTTGCCTCAAATTGATATGTCAGTTTTCTGTTTACTGGCTTTTCCTATTTTTAACCTGAAGGAAAGTTATTCCACTTACAAAACTGGTTGCAGTACTTACTGCATATTATATACTAGGTGGCATCTGTTGAGTAGTCTGTCATTGGGCCAGGAGGGAATCATACATTCAGGATCAAATAAAAGTATCCCTAGGAGAATTATACATATATCAGAATCAGTGTGAAGAATTGAGGATCAGAAGGAGTTATATGGGAAAGATGGACATAAAGGAACTAAACTTTTGATTGCAGTCAATGCTATTTTTTTCAGGGCCAAAGAGATTTCAGGGGAAAAGACATGGACAACCTTGGTTTGATCCTGCCATGAAATATGGTCTCCAAAACACTGCCAGGAGTGACCCTGAGCACCACCAGGCATGGTCCCTGCTACCTCCCTATCTCCTCCCCTCCCAGTGCAGTTTTCAGAACCTTCAATTAGAAATATATCAAATATCATTCAAGCTTTTTTAAAACTAAGACCCCATCAATTTGAGCCAGTCACATCCACAGTACTGGCTCTACTTTTTATCTACCTTATTTTACTACCTGTAGTCAAATGTTTAATCTTGTTTCCTGACAAATTCCTGATGTTTTGGAAGTAAAATAGTAATCGTGGGCCCGGAGAGATAGCACAGCGGTGTTTGCTTTGCAAGCAGCCAATCCAGGACCTAAGGTGGTTGGTTCGACTCCCAGTGTCCCATATGGTCCCCCGTGCCTGCCAGGAGCTATTTCTGAGCAGACAGCCAGGAGTAACCCCTGAGCACCTCCGGGTGTAGCCCAAGAAACAAACAAAAAAAATAGTAATCGTGACTAGAAAGCCTATTTGACCAACTCAACGACCCTTTTGTCATTCCCCTTTTCCTATTGGAATACTGACCAGTGAATTTTCTTTTCTTTTCTTTTCTTTCTTTCTTTTTTTTTTTTTTTTTTGAGTGAATTTTCAATTCCAGTACAGTTTTGTGAAGAAATCTGTTGTAATAGGGGTTGGTGTGTGTGTATGTGGGAGGTGGTGGTGGTGAAAACTCAGGCTCACACATGCAAAGCTCACACACACATAACTCAGTCCTTGAAAATCTTTATAAGGGAAAGACATAGGGCTGAAGTGAGTTTGAACCAAATGAAATCAGCAGTTGGGTCCCATAAGCCACTTCATCCTAAGACACCTGGGGATAAAGTCATGTTTGTGGCAAGCTATTGCACGGTTAATGGATCTCACTAAAATGATTGAAATTCAACTACTGATTCCTTTCGTTAATAGCTCCAGATTTCTATCTTGATTTAGTTTCCTGATAACTGTAAAAGACACTTGCTATTTTTTTTTTTTTAGGCAACACCTGGCAGTACTTGGTCCCTGAGGTGCCAGGGATTAAACCTGGCTCAGCTGCATGCAAAAGCAACATCAAACTCCCACTGGACTGTATTCTAGTGGGGTACACTGTACTCCAGCTCCACTTCATTTTTTGACTGTTGTCAGTTTTTACCAGAAACACTCAGTATTCTGGATATATATATATATATGAGGTGTTTTAGGGAAAAAATTAGCTCTGCTGCCCAAGTCTTTTCTTTTTTCAAGAAATTTTTTTTCTTGGGGTTGGAGAGATAGCACAGCGGCAGGGCATTTGCCTTGCATGAAGCCAATCCAGGACGGACAGAAATCCTAGCATTTCATATGGTCCCTTGAGCCTGCCAGGAGCGATTTCTGAGCTCAGAACCAGAAGTAACCCCTGAGTGCTGCTGGGTATGACCCAAAAACAAAAACAAAAAAATATTTTCTCTCAAGTCTTCTTAATTAGATTAAAACAATTTTAATTAGATTTAAAACTATCTTAATTAGATTAAAAAGAACTTGCATTCTTGAGGATATGGTTAGTTGAAAAAGCCTTTTGCTGCCTCCCAGATAAGTGCTATCAAGCATCGAGAAAGGAGAGGAGAGAAGAGGGTGGGAGGGAGGGAGAGAGGGAGAGAGGGAGAGAGAGAGAGAGAGAGAGAGAGAGAGAGAGAGAGAGAGAGAGAGAGAGAGAGAGAGAGAGAGAGGAGAGAGAGAGAGAACCACAGGGTTCTGAGCTTGGAATCTGGGACTCCTGCAGAGCACATGTGCAGCCCTTTCAGGCTTTTCCCAGCCACTGGCTTTTGTCCTCAAGGAGCACGCAACACCATTAACATGCCTGCTGCCATGAAGGGGCGGGAGTCCCCAGGTCTGACAGTGGACATGTGGACAAATTCAAGCCCTCAAGACAATCAGTAATTCCAGACTTGGGTTTCCAGCTTTTTTTTTTCGAACATCTGTCCCTTCATTTTCTCCCGCTTCTCCATTCTACTGAGCTTTATTTACTTCTAGTTCCCACAAATGGTGGCCCCTTTATCTTGCTGTTGGAACTAATTCCAAAGGCCCTGCTTGGTGGGTTCTATTGTCCTTTCCCACTGTCTGACAATCACCTTAGCTTTCACTCTTATGCCCCATGATTCTGAGTTTACTGGTTCTGGGACCCCTTGTCAACACATGATCTGCTGGTCTTCATGGATGCTATGGGCTTCCCGGCCTCTCACTGCTCACTGTTTCTCTGGAACCCAAGCCTATTAAAACTTCAATTCCTGGACCAGAAACCTAAGACTGTTAATCTGGAATCCAAAATAATCCTTAGGCAAATACAAATAGAAAATGCTAGTTTCCTTCCCATCCCAGGCCTGAGCTGCTGCTTCCTCGCTTACCTGGATGCAGCCCTTTGAAGGAGACTCTGTCCTTCACAGGAGGAAAAACAGAAATACCCAGTGGTGAGGAATGAAGGAAAGAGGGATTTTTGCGGCCCCTGGATGTTGGAGCTGGGAGCTAAGTCTCCAGGCCAAGCTGACAGTTCCCTCCAGGAAGAGCCAGCCTGTTCCCAAGAACACTCAAAACCTGGTTTTGCCCAGGTATTGAATGCCACAGCCTTAGCACCAGTGTGTGATTTTGCTTTACCAGACCTGTGGGGGGAAGGACGGAAGAGGAAGTGTCCCAAAGATGAGCCACCCCAAGTCAGGCACTCACAGCACAGGTGGGCAAACGTGTGCCCAGCTCTCTGGTAGCTCTCCCTGTAGCAGCAATGCTCACAGTACAGTGCTCATTACATCCTCATGTTGTGGATTCACTTCTTTCTGCAGCTCCTAACATGGGTCAGAGGAACTGAGCTCTCGACACTTGCGGGAGGTGATGGTGGCGGGCAGACTCTAAGGCAGCAGCAGCCAGGAAGAAAGCACTGAAGGAACTAGCTGAGGTCACTAAGGTGTGGTGCCTCCAGGGTTACTCAGAAATCACCCCTGAGGGGCTCATCAGACCCAATGGGATGCCAGGAATCAACCTGGGTCATGAGTCTGCAAGATAAACGCCCTCCCTGCTGTGCTATCACTCTGGCCTCTTTACCTGCTTTGCTTGATAAAAATGTTGCTACTTATCTCTTTAAAACATCTAAGAAATCTGACTACAGAATGAAGATCCACACATCTGAAATAACTTGTACAAGGCAATGGGTCTCTAAACAAAAGCAGGAGAGAAAAGTCTTTTTAAAATTTATCATTGCTTTAATGCACTTTAAAATTTTATCTACATGAATTGGGAACAAAGAAAAAAAATAGACATTTCTTTGTTGTTCATAAATAACTACTCTTTGTATCTGATAAAAAATCTTGAACCATTATTTTTTACCTCCCCAAAATAAAATACATACAAAAGTCTTTGAAATAATAAGATCAGCAAATTGATACTAACGAGACTAGCAGAACCACAGTGACTGCTCTGGAATCGACCTGGAGATCCCAGACAAACCAGAAGCTGTTCCAGATACTCGTGCTTCTGTCCGCCAGTGTGAAGGATTCGGAATTATAATGACCTGCCAGTCACCAGTGATCAATTCAAGTTGATTGTCTACCAATACAATATAGCGGACTCTGATGTGACAGTTCTGGATCTGACCAGGCCGGCCCACAAGGACCCAGGAGATAGAGGCATTCTACGGGGATGCCAGTCGCCAAGTCTCCAGTGCCCTGGGCATAAACGACCGACTTCGTACGTGCCTCATTTGGCTCAGTAAGAAATTCACCTGCACCAAACCCGTATCAAAAGTCACTAAATCTCTCATAGATAGAATATATATTAGTCTATATATCACCCACATCACACACATACCATACATCTGGCTAGTAACAACATGAAAGAATAGTGTCTTCAATGATATACCACAGACGTGCCCGGGGCTGGGATCCAGCCACCGGTAACTGCTACCTGGCTGGGTGCTTCTGAGAATTCTGAGCAGGTCGCCGCCAGATTCCCTGCCTGGCCTTTGCTTTAAGGTCTTGAGAGCATGTGCTGTGGGAACCAGCCCTTGCCAGCCCAGGCACATGTCTCACCCCTATATAGCCCCCCAGCTCCCTTGATTGGACCATGAAGCCAAGCCAACACTGTGAAGTTGCTGTGTGGCCCCCACGTGGTGTTAAAAAGTAGTTTTTCCGGGTTCCATCCTGCCTGCCCCTTGGGTCTTCCATCAGAGCAAGACAGGGTGGCCATTTGTTAAAACATGCAACTCCAGGTCCAAGCTCTGGGCTTCCCATTTTGCACCTGAGGGGCCCTGGGATTCAGGTGCAGTGTGGGACCTCTGTGGTTTGCTCCAGGAGGCCTGTGTCAGGATTAGGACAGCCCAAGCCCTGGAGGAAACAAACAGCCCAGTGAATGACCAATTCTGCAGGGATGCTGTTGGCTATTGTAGCAGCTGGAACACACTGCTCGTAAGCAGGAATGGTCCTGTGAGCCTGACAAAGGTTTGCAGGGATCAACCAATAAGGCACCGAGAGAAAAATCATCTTCAGCTAATTAGACAACATGAAAGGAGGGAGTTGGATACATGAAAAAAAGATTTTCCCACCTCTGGCCAAATCCTTCTGGAAGGTGTCACCTCTTGTCCTTAGATAGCCCCTTCATCTTGCTTACAACAGCTGTGAGTGGGGTGGTGAGAGCCCTAGGGGGATCCTGGGCTCTGCACTCCTCTTCCACATCCCACACAACCACCAGGAGGCAGAGAAATTCCCCATGACCTTCCACTTGACAGAGGTTCTGGCTGGACTTCTCTGATACCACTGCCAATCAGTATGAAGTAGCAGAGTGGTGGATTAAGGGGGTAGCTCTTAGCAAACCAGCTTTTTACTCTGGGTAGGGAGGAGAGGTGATAATTGGAGACTTTGGGAATCCCGAAGTGGGCGGGATTTATATTTGAAGAAAGAAGGGAAAGCGGGACAGACACAGAAGCTGAAAGTAACCTGGGGCTAGACCCTTCACCCAGTTTTGTTCCTTGGTGGTTTAAATAACACTTCTCATTTTACTTTAAGGAGGCCACAGAACAATCTCACTAGATTTTGTCCAAATCACTCAAGTTTGTACTTGGATCCAGATACTCAGCCCAGCTCAGTTTCAGACTTGAGAGTTCTGAAAACTCCCAATCTCAGGCTTTATTTTTTCTTCATTTCACTGTGCACTGTTTACTTCAGAGCGCAGGAAATAAAAACTGGCCTGGGCTGAATCTTACTTTTCCAACTCTGGTGTCAAGGAAATACAGATGCCCAGCCTTATTTTCCAAGGGAGAAGTTCTTGAAAGCTCCCTGCTGTTGCCTACACTCCTACGTTCGTCCCTACTCAATCCTGATCACTAGGTATGCTAGTTTGTCACCTCCTTCCCCTAAAGGCCTCACACTCATCCCAGAGTGAATGGTTAAACAGATTAGAAAAGCAAATAGAATATGGTCTAAGTAGGAAAGAAACGTGTGTGTGTGTGTGTGTGTGTGTGTGTGTGTGTGTGTGTGTGTGTGTGTGTGTGTATCAATATAGGCGTCCATAGAAGAATGAAGGAATGGTGCAACAGATTAGGAAAGCAAACAGTTCTCCAGCAGTAGAGTGTATGCCCATCAATTCTGGCTCTCCGGAGGAGACAGGATTAAGGACCAGATGCTGAGGGGGGGGAGGGGCCCTTTCCAACGGGCTAGAACGCAAGACCAGCCCTGGAAAGGTAGGTTCCAGATGTCCTTCCTCTTCAGAGACTGCAAAGAGCATTGTGGCTCAATGTCTGTAGACGGAATATCTGGCCATAAACTGGTGCCAAAGTCCATGGCCACTTATTTCCCCTCACCCAGCCAATGTTTTCTCCCAGGTAGGAAGCAGCCTCCCTCCCCCAGATCCAGCGCCATTTCAAGGGTGGGTGTGGCTTCTAATCGAAGCTCTCCAGGGGAGGAATAAGAAAAGCAAAAAGACTGTTTAACACGATAAAGGAGGTAGGCTGGGTGGGGGTGGAGCAGATAAGTGTGGAAATTTGACTTAATTACTGAAGGTAAATCCCTTTGGGTCCTTAAATCTAAAGGGGGGGGGGCTCTTTCAGCAACTAGCGCCCAGCATTTCCAAAAGGAAAGAGTGGGATTTACTTTGGCCAGCATGGGAACAAAATCCTCTTTAAAAACAACAATCAAGGGCCCGGAGAGATAGCACAGCGGCGTTTGCCTTGCAAGCAGCCGATCCAGGACCAAAGGTGGTTGGTTCGAATCCCGGTGTCCCATATGGTCCCCCGTGCCTGCCAGGAGCTATTTCTGAGCAGACAGCCAGGAGTAACCCCTGAGCAACGCCGGGTGTGGCCCAAAAACCAAAAACCAAACAACAACAATCAAACAAAAAACAACCGGACTAATGGGAGCGTTAGCCGCACCCCCCCATCCCTTTGGTAAGAAGCTGCCATCTTCCCAGCCGGGATCCCAATAGAGGCCGCCCTTCGCCAGCCCTCCTAATCTTTGATACGGCCACTCCCGCAGCCGCGAGTGCCGTGGGCAGGACAGCGCTTGGAACGAGCTTGACTGCCAAGACCACAGCGACCAACCTTGTCACAGGGGTGGAGGGTATGGGAGGCCCTCCTCACATACCCGCTTGGGGGAGCTCTCGGGGGCTCCCCCGAATTTAAGGGATTGCCTCACCTATCAGCACTCGCCACTCACCTCCAAACACACCCTTGGAGCAGGGGCAGGAGGCAGGAACTGAAAGGGCTCTTCCCCGCTCGGAGCGTGCGTCCTTCAGGGCCACCCGAACCCCATGGAATTTCATGAATCCCCCAAAGTCAACGTTCATGGATGGGACACACCCCCGCCAATTCGTTGCCAAGGTGCAACAGAGCTCAACATTTCAAATTCTGTATAAATTAAAACGGGGGAGTGGGGGCAGGCAGCGAGGAACGCAAGGATCAAAACTCGGGGGCGCTGACTGAGCCTGAGCCCCGGCGCGGACACGCCACGCCCGCTCCCTCCTCCAAGGTGCCCCGGGACAGACGGGGCTTGAGCACCAGGTAGCTGTAAACGGAAGTGACCTTGGCAGGGCCGGTGCCCGCTACACGTGCGACAGGGACACCTGCTTGTGGTAGGCGACGGCGTTGGCGCTGGAGGCGGCGCTGGTGGCGGCTGCGCCCGGCGCGGTCCTGCCCGTCAGCGCCGCGGTCACCTCTCCGTAGTCCCCGGGCGCGGGGGCGCGGCCGCCTTTGCGTCCACAGCAGCGGCTGGTGAAGCGGCGCCACGACTCCAGCGTCTTGCCCGACCAGATCCACACGCCCGACGTGATGCCCACGACCAAGCACATGAAGTACTTGAGCATGAGCACCCAGTACTCGGGCTTGGCGCGCGGCTGGCCCGCGTCGGCGCCGCCGGGACAGGCGCAGGTGAGCGCCGCCTCCCAGCTCTCCCTGTAGTGCTGCTCGTACAGGTAACAGGCCACCACGATGCTGGCCGGCACGGTGTAGAGCAGCGTGAACACGCCGATGCGCATCATGAGCTTCTCCAGCTTGTCCGTCTTGGTGCCGCCCTGCTTGATGACGCTGCGGATGCGAAAGAGGGACACGAAGCCGGCCAGCAGAAAGAGCGTGCCCACGAGCAGGTAGAGCACCAGCGGGCCCAGCACAAAGCCCCGCAGCGAGTTCAGGTTCTGGTTGCCCACGTAGCAGATGCCCGCCACGGGGTCCCCGTCCACGGAGCTCAGCGCCAGCGCCGTGATGGACTTGACCGTGGGGATGAGCCAGGCGGCCAGGTGGAAGTACTGCGCGTAGCCGGCGATGGCCTCGTTGCTCCACTTCATGCCGGCCGCCAGGAACCAGGTGAGCGACAGGATGACCCACCAGATGGAGCTGGCCATGCCGAAGAAGTAGACGAGCAGGAAGACCACGGTGCACAGCGCGGGGCCCGTGGTCTCGTAGTGGATGTGGCTGTGCTCGCGGCTGCAGGCCACGCTGGCGTGGCCCACGACCAGGCGCACCAGGAAGCCGAGGGACACGCACAGGTAGCAGGCAGCCAGGAAGATGATGGGGCGCTCGGGGTAGCGGAAGCGCTCCATGTCGATCAGGAAGGTGGCCACGGTGGTGGAGGTGGAGAGGAAGCAGAGCACGGACCACAGGCCGATCCAGAAGGTGGCGAAGGTGCGCTCGTCGCGGCTGAAGGACGGCTGGTAGCAGGGCACGGCGCAGTTGGGCACCTGGCCCGTGCGCACCTTGTTGTACAGCGGGTGGGACGCCTTCACGATGGGCACGAAGGGCTTCCGGCACTCGCACACGGACGGCGCCCCCGAGGCGCACCGGACCCCCGACTCCGGGCCCTGGGGCGCGCCGGGCTGGGTGGGCCGCTCCGGGAAGGGCCGGGGCGGCGGCGGCGCGGTGGTGGCGTCGCTGCGGTTGTAATCCATGCACAGGACTTCGGCGTCGCGGCCCAGCACGGGCAGCCGGTCGCAGCTCATGCGCTCGGGCCAGGCGAAGCCGTACTGGCGCATGAGCGGCGAGCAGCCGGCCTTGGCACGCTCACACACCGAGCGGCAGGGCGGCAGCGGCTTGTGGTAGTCGGGCAGGCAGATGGGCGTGTACATGGAGCACAGGAAGAAGCGCAGGTCCGGCGAACAGTGGATCTCCACCAGCGGCCAGAACTGGTGCACCTCCAGGCCCGCCTCGTCCTGCGTGTCGTGGTTGAACTGGTTGGGCATGTGCGTCAGATTGTAGCCGATGCCGCGACACATGGGCACCGTAATCTCCTGGCACACGGGCGCCTTGGACGCGGCCGCCGCGCGCCCGGCCAGCTGCGCCAGCAGCAGCAGCAGCAGCAGCGGCAGCGAGGGCGACGCGGGAGGCTCCGGCCGGGCCATCGCCGCCTCCCCGCGCTCCCCGCGCCCCCCGCGCCCCGAGCGGGACCAGCGCCCGGCGGAAGGCGGCCGGGCTCCGGCGCTGCCCTCACCCGCGCGGGCCGGCAACCTGTTGGTTTCTGTTTCTCCAGTCCAAAGGCGAGTCGCGTCCCGAAGCAGTTCCGAACAGCCGCTCCGCGGGGGAGCCTGGCGCGCCGGAGCGCCGAGTCCCGGGGAAAGTGCTCGCTCGGCCTAAAGAAGGTGGGAGACGAGGGGGAGATGGCAGCCGGTCCCAGCTAGAGGGGCGCCCGGGTGCAAGTTACTCTCCTCCCTCCAGGCCGCCTCCCCACGTCTCCAGGAACCGATTCCGGACTCCCGCCCCGACCCGCTCCGCCTCCCTCTTCTCCGGGCCCTGCAGGCTGGACCCCGTGATCAGGGGCGCCCCGTGGCCTTTGGGAAAGGGGCCGAGGGACCTGGAAGAAACGGAGCCTCCGCGCAGGTTCTCACCTCCGGAGTCCGCAGCCAGCACGAGTCCTTTCCGAGTCCTTTTCGCGCCCGGGACGCTCGGCTCAGAGAGGCGACCGGAGTCGGGTTCGCCCCAGCAAAGTTCGGCGCTAGCTTGAGCCCCGGGGAGGTGGCGAGCGGCACATGGCAGCGGGAAGGCAAGGCAGGCGCGGACCCGGGGTCGTTCTCGGCAACGCGGTCGCCGCAGGCCGGTCGGTCCCTCGCCACGGCCACCTCCGGGCCCGCCCCGCAAGATCCGCGGCCCGGCCCGGCCCGGAATCCGACGGCAGCGCCAGGCAGGGTGCACCTGGGCGGCGGGAAGGGGGGGGAGCGGACGCCGGAGGCACCCCCGACAGCTCCCGGCCCGCTGGGGAAGGAGAAGGCGCAGGGTGCGCGCGGGGTGCAGAGTGCTGGGTGCTGGGTGCGCGGCCGCCACTCCCCTGCAGAGGGCTCCGCGCTCCGGCCCGGTCCTGGGACGCGCCGGCTCCGCTCGGCTCCTCCCCCCGGTGCACACACGCGCCGTCTCCCACCTCGGGCGGGTCCTGAGCGGCGCAGTGCAGCGGTGGCGAAGGCGACACAGTCCCGGCCGCGCGCCCACTGTCCTCTCCCGCCGCGCCCGGGTCACCTGCCTCTAAGGCCCGCCAGAAGGCCCCGCCCCGGGCACGCCCCGGCCCTGACCCGACACGCCCTCCTACCCGCCCAGGACACGCCCCTGACACGCCCCCGGGAGCTACCGCTGTCGAAGGCCTCTGGGCAAAGCTCTCGAGCATCCCCGCCCACTGCCCCGCGGCGGCGATCTCTCCCTCTGGACCAATCAGCGACCAGGACCCGAGCTGGGAGGAGCGAATGCAAATGTTTTTCTTGGGAAGCGGAGCGGGAAAACCTAGTTCTTGACTGCTGGTTCCCCCGGGGAGGCTGCTCGCTCTCTCCTGCAAGGTGCCTCTAGCTCAGAGTCTGCGTCCAGATTTCTTTGTAATTTGGGGGGAGGAGCTGTAATTAAGGGTCTTTGCGGAGTGTAGTGCTTGTTTATAGTCTGTCTCGCCTCGGTGCTTGTCACCCTTCCGCTGCCCCGACCGTGGGGTGCGTGCGGGGCTCACTGGGAGAGAAGAGCCCTAAGTGAGTCCCCAAGCGTGCACCGTTCCTCTCTCCGCGCACCGTCTCCACGTCGACGGTGGAGGCCGAGAAGCCTTGCGCTAGGCTCTCACGAACCCCAGGTAGCTCCTCTCCTCAGAGGACCACTCGAGAAAGCTCCGGCAGCCCCGGGGCACCTGGTACGTCGGAGATGCTTTGCAGGCGAACCTGGTCTGGTGGGGCCGCAGCTCCTGCGTGCTCCCTCCCCTCCTGCCCTCCAGCCTTAGCATTAGCATTTTTTGCATTTCTTAACCTTTTTGCTGGTCTGGAATAAACGGGCTTTAGTAGGACCTGTCTGCTGAGCTGTTCGAGCCCCCTGCTCCTCGGGCTCCGGTTGGCTGAGCGATGCATCCCCGCTCCATCCATTCCCTCCACTAATCCATCCACTCCCGGATCCCGGGAGCACCGCAGAGCTTCGGGAAACACTCCCATCTCGCAGCGACTCTCTCCTGAGTGGGGAAGCGCAAGTTCTCCGTTTTATTCCTAAAAAAGTCTCTCCTTCCTCCGCGCTCTCATTGATGGCGCTGGCTGACTGGGACGTTCTTCACTTTTGAGTTTCATTCACACGCTTTCAAAACGACTTGGGCTCTTTTTCCCTGTCTAGCGCCCCTTTCCACTGTAGGGAAGGCACTGAAGGCAGTGGGGGCGGGCAGAGAGACCCCAGAGCCTGAAGGACTCAGGATTGGACTCAATCACTGAGTTGGACCCAAAACTCCAGCCCTCTCCTCAAACCCTGGACCCCATTTGCAAAGCCCCAGCTTTGGAACAGCACAGCCAGTTTTCTCTCCAGCACATCAGTAATGATTTTGTGGGAGATTAAGTGAGAATTTTCGTGCCAGGCTCAGCATGAAAAGGAACAAACACCCACCAAGTCACAAATAACCAAGGTCTTTAAAGAAAAAAGGTTGAAGTATGTTTTACGTCTTTCCTTCCTTGGGATTCCACAAGGGTCCCCATTTATCTATTTTTTGGGGGGCATACTTGGCACTCTGGGCCCCCAGAGTTCCGGGCTTTGAAAGTACAGGGAATCACAGTAGAAGGGGCAGCTCTTAGTGGAAGATATGCGCAGGCTGCCAGCATGCCAAGGGAGGCCGCTTCTCCTGTGTCCTGTGCCCACCGCGTATTACTGGGCATGAACAAGTGTTGGCTGATAATAAAGATTATTTGAAGTTGCAGAATGTTCATCACTCCTGTGGGAGTTTGGACAGAATACTTTCGCTTCTGACTCAGTCTGTGTTCTTTACTGGTCTGAAAGTCTTCTTCTTAACTAACAGCAAAATGTTAAATTTTTGTTTTCGGAAGTTGCTACTAACAGTAATAAAACCAGTAGAAAAACTTTGCTGAAAGAGGCACATTTGACTCTGGATACCTTGGAGAACCTTTTAATTTTATTTAATGGTGTTCACTGGTTCCATTTAAAAGCCAATTTAAAATATAACTGCTTGGGGCCTGAGAGACAGTTCAAAGGGAGGGGTAGGTTGATTTGACACCACGTGGTATCTGAGCACCCCTGGGTGACTGAGCACTGGCCAGTGTGCCCAGGTGGTCCCTGGCACTGAAGGGCGGCATTGCACTGCTTGGGGGGGGGTAGTCGTGTTACCAAACCTTTAGGTCCACAGAGCTAGGACAAGCATCCAAGAGTCTCTGCTTTGGACCCTCTGAACACTGCTTATGAGTCCCTCCCTGTGTCCAAAAGTGTGTAGAATCATTAATTTACTCTCAGCTCTTTTTATGGCCCCAATGACCTGTTATAACTGGCTCCATCATGATTTTCTTTCAACACATTTAGTCCATGGAAAGGGTGGACATGCATAGTTATCCCCTGATTCAGTATTTAGGTAACACCAGTTTGACGGGAGAAATTGCATGGGACTAAGGTGCTAACCTTGCACCTTATGATCCCCAACACTACAATGACCTCCTGAGCACCATCAAAAGTGATCCCTGAGCACAGAGCCAGGAGTAAGTCCTAAGCAGAGTAACCCAAATTCCCCCACCCCTGCAAAAATAGAAGAAAGAGAAAACACTAATGTTTTCTTGAGTGGTGAGCCACACACAGTAGCTAGCACTCAGGGCTGACTCCCAGCTCTGTGCTCAGGGATCACTCAGTTCTGGCTGTTTTCTCAGGGAACCACATTCAAAACTAGGGTCTGGACCAGGGCCAGCCATGGGCAAGACAAGTGCCTTAACCCATTACTGTCTGTCTCTCCCAACAGAAAATACTAAATTATCGGGGCTTTTTGTTTGTTTGTTTTTTGAACAATGCTCAGGGGTTACTACTGACTCTACACTCCTGGCAGGTGGCAGGCTTGGGAGACCATATGGGATGCCAGGATTCAAACCACTGTCCATCCTGAGTCGTCTGCTTTCAAGGCAAATGCCCTACTGCTATGCTACCTCTCCGGCCCCCTATACATTTTAAGTACTTTTAACATTGCCGAGCATTCTATTTATTCTTCTAATTTGCTCAACTCTCCATTTATCAAACATCAGATTTCTGAGCTGAAGACACTTTTTGCACTTGTAAACATATTTCTACAAAGCTAAATGAATAAGATTCACTGGTCCAGGGGCTGGAGAGATAGCATGGAGGTAAGGCGGTTGCTTATCATGCAGGAGGTCATCGGTTCAAATCCCGGTGTCCCATATGGTCCCCCGTGCCTGCCAGGAGCAATTTCTGAGCCTGAAGCCAGGAATAACCCCTGAGCACTGCTGGGTGTGACCCAAAACCACATACACACACACACACACACACACACACACACACACACACAAAGATTCACTGGTCCAGATGTGTCTATTGTTTAGCATTGGCAGAGACAGGTGTAAATATTCCATCTAGTGAATGCGTCTGTGTTCCACTCAAAAAGTTTTACATGAGGGGCTGGAAAGATAGTACAGTATTAGGGCCTTTGCCTGCTTTTGACTGATTCAGGGTGGACCTGGGTTCAATTCCTGGCATTTCATATGGTCCCCTGATCCTATCAGGAACAATTTCTGAGCTCAGAGCCAGGAGTAATCCCTGAGAGCTGCAGGATATGGCCCAAACTACCCCCCCCCAAAAAAAAGGTTTTACATGGGCTGGAGCAATAGCACAGTGGGGAGGGCATTTGCCTTGCATGCAACCAACCTGACTTTGATCCCCAGCATCCCATAGTGTCCCCCAAACATCACCAGGAATGATTTCTGAGTGCAAAGTGAGGAGTGAGCATCATCGGATGTGCCAAAAAGAAAATGATTGTTTAGGACTTTCCATAATTGTTTTAGGACTTTCATTATTAGAGAGCAGTTTGCCTTTTAGAATTGTGTTGATTGTATCCTTGTAATATTCTGTGGAAATCCTTCAGTGTTCTCTACCATAGGAATCTAGGGCTAGGAGACCTTTGTTTGCTTTTCATTATCTGGAAAATCAAGCCTGGAGTAACTCGTGGTACAGAAAATAATGGATGATTGAAGGAAATAATGGAGGAGTGAATTAATGGCAGCTGATATTAACTTCCTGAACCTCAGCAACTTGTAGCAAGTCCTTGAATTTAGCTCCCACACGAACCTTGTGTCACACAGACTTCTGACCACTTGCAGGTAACACATTTTACATCCTTGTGTTTCTAAGAAGTGAGCCACCTCAGTCAGACAAGACTGAGACCATCTGAGATCATCTAAGACTATCTGCTAAGTGGAGTTACAAAAGTTTGGATTGCGGTGAGGGGCAACTATTCTGTACTAAAGTGCTGAAACCTCATCTTGCTCCTGCTATGTGGAAATAAATCTCAGCTCTATTTCTCTTTTTCTTTCTTTCTTTCTTTCTTTCTTTCTTTCTTTCTTTCTTTCTTTCTTTCTTTCTTTCTTTCTTTCTTTCTTTCTTTCTTTCTTTCTTTCTTTCTTTCTTTCTTTCTTTCTTTCTTTCTTTCTTTCTCTTTCTTTCTTCTTTCTTTCTCTCTTTCTCTTTCTTTCTTTCTTTCTTTCTCTTTCTTTCTCTCTTTCTTTCTTTCTTTCTTTCTTTTCTTTCTCTCTTTCTTTCTTTCTTCTTTCTTTCTCTCTTTCTTTCTCTTTCTCTCTTTCTTTCTCTCTTTCTCTCTCTCTTTCTCTCTCTTTCTTTCTCTCTTTCTCTCTTTTTTTCTTTCTTTCTCTTTCTTTCTCTCTTTCTTTCTTTCTCTCTCTCTCTCTTTCTTTCTTTCTTTCTTTCTCTCTCTTTCTTTCTTTCTTTCTTTCTTTCTTTCTTTCTCTCTTTCTCTCTTTCTCTTTCTTTCTTTCTTTCTTTCTTTCTTTCTTTCTTTCTTTCTTTCTTTCTTTCTTTCTTTCTTTCTTTCTTTCTTTCTTTCTTTCTTTCTTTCTTTCTTTCTTTCTTTCTTTCTTTCTTTCTTTCTTTCTTTCTTTCTTTCTTTCTTGGGGCCACACCCGTTTGATGCTCAGGGGTTACTCCTGGCTAAGAACTCAGAAATTGCCCCTGGCTTGGGGGACCATATGGGATGCCGGAGGATCGAACCACAGTCCTTCCTTGGTTAGCACTTGCAAGGCAGACACCTTACCTCTAGCACCACCTCTCCGGCCCCTCAGCTCTATTTCTTACTCATTTGCTTCTGCCGTTCTCTTCTGTTCATTCTGTTGAACAATGGTGGAGGGGAGAAAAATAGCAGTTTCAGCTGTGATGTGGGTCTGATCAGAGGCCCAGCTCTCCCAGACTTCTCAGCACCGCTAGACGCACAAATTTAGTGTCAACACTAGAATCACCTCACTGAGGAGGCTGAGATTGCATTGACTAGACCACAAGTGTGTCAGCAGACCCAGTGGGGTGCGGGCAAGACCCCCCCCCAAACCCTGTGAATTCCTGACAGCTATTTCCAGACAATCTCCTTAGAGGTCCTGATGTTTCTAATCACTACCTGGATGTGAGGCATAAGATCCAGACAGGATTAATAACACGAGGAGTCCTTTGTCTTGGTTCCTAATGACAATGTCTTATTCACACAAGTGGAATAAGTCAACTCTCACCTTTGGTCTTCTCCCTTCCTCCGTGGAGATTATAGGGACGTAAAAGCTTCTTTCTTCTGCCTCCGAGGTAATGGAAATACTAATCCTTCCCAGGTAATGGAAGTACGAATCTTTCCTGCCTTGAGCAGCCTCTTAGCACTTTACACCAGCTGGGGGGTGAGTGGGGGGGGGTCTTCAGGGAAGGGTGGGAGGAAACACTTGGCCAGTGTCCTCAGAATTTCCAGCTGAAGAATTCAAATGTGGTTTATTCTGTTTCATTCTGTGATTTGGTTACTGCTTTGCTTTTGACTTTCCAGATGACTCTGCTGTTTAACTGAGGCTTAAAGTTTCTGGCATAGCTGCATTTAGTGTTAATAGCTTAGTATCATTTCAAACCTGGACTGACACTAAATCTCTTACAGAAAGAGCCCACCACATCAGTGTTTAAGAAGACACATATCAGGCAAAGCAAGAAAAAGGTGAATTTTAGCGAAAGCCAGATGATATTCCAGAAGTTACTTTTCTTGTATGCAGCCAGCCATTGTTCCACCCCAACACTGAATAATATGTCCTTCATGCACAGCCCGCAGCCATCTCTGAGCAAGGAACCAGGTCTAAACTCTGGGTGCCACTGAGGGCCCAAATACCCTCATCCTCTGTGAGAGAGAGATACAGATAGACAGAGAAGTGCATTCTAGAGTGCAGGAATGTATATGACTTGAAGGGGAAAAATGATGTAATATAGGTCCTAGTATTATTGTTTCTCTACTACTCTGGACTCTGAAGAAAAAATAAAGTTAAGCAATGGATTGTGGCATCTTACATTAAGAACAACAATGGGCCCGGAGAGATAGCACAGCGGCGTTTGCCTTGCAAGCAGCCGATCCAGGACCAAAGGTGGTTGGTTTGAATCCTGGTGTCCCATATGGTCCCCCGTGCCTGCCAGGAGCTATTTCTGAGCAGACAGCCAGGAGTAACCCCTGAGCACCGCCGGGTGTGACCCAAAAACAAAATCAAAACAAACAAACAAACAAAAAGTACAACAATGGCCATTATTAGTAGCAACTTACGTGTAGGAGCATTTCCAGCATGCAAACGCTGTACTTGCACAAATATTTACACAGATAGTCTCCCCTGGACCAGAGTCATGTAAAAGTATTGTGGGTTTTACTTTTTTTTTTTGGGGGGGGGGGTTTTGGGCCACACCCGGCGGTGCTCAGGGGTTAGTTACTCCTGGCTGTCTGCTCAGAAATAGCTCCTGGCAGGCACGGGGGACCATATGGGACACTGGGAGTCGAACCAACCACCTTTGGTCCTGGATCGGCTGCTTGCAAGGCAAACGCCGCTGTGCTATCTCTCCGGGCCCGGGTTTTACTTTTTTGTTGTTGTTGGTTTGGTTTGGGGGCCATAATTGGCAGAGCTGGGGCCTGTTTCTGGTATAGCTCCAGGGAGAGCAGTGATTTCTGGGGGTGCTCAAGGGCCTCCAGTCAGGGCTGCCACCCACCCAAGGAGGCCCAGCAGCCTACTGTGTCATGGGCCACCATCTTTGGATCAACACAGAGAAGTGAGGCAGCGGATGTCCTGGCTTTCTAGGTCAGGAAGACTTGGCTGCTCACGAGTGCAAGCCAATTAGTGGCTGGTAAACCTTTAGATAAAGCTATTTCCCTCATGTCTTTGCATCTTTTTCTGGGGGCCTAGATCCTGTCTTCAAATTTAGGGTGGCCTCCTTTATTTTTAATTTTTGAGTCACATCCAGCAGCGCTCCGGGATTATTTCTGGCCCTGCACTCAGAAATTGATCCTGGCAAATTTGGGGGTCCACATGGGATGCTGGGAATCGATAACCAGTACGCCTTACTTCTGTGCTATCTCTTCAGCCCCGAGGGTGGCCTCTTTGAACAGAGGCTAAGGATGGAGAAATACAAGGCACCTGGATTCATCTAGAATCCAGTCTAAGTAATAAATGATCTTGTTCTTCTGCGAAATCTGGGCTTTGCAGACCAGGTCCAAACTGGGACACCCCTTGGACTCAGTTTTATAGCCTTGCAGGCCTCTTTGCCCAGGAAGCCCCGTTAGGTCAATATTGTTTCCGAAGGCGCCATCAGCTCAGGCAGGGTTCATGCCAGGGACACAGAACTAAGGGGCATAGACTTTTCCACTTGAAACGCAGAGAAAACTGCTCCCTAGCCTGGTGCTCAGGGCTGACCCTGGCTGACCCTGGCTGACCTGATCTGCCTGTCAGGACTTAGTACTGGCAACAGAAATTGATGTTTACCGCAGAGGAAGTTCACACTGGCTCACATGGGCTTGCACAATGACTGGAAGAACTGGAGAGGTAGAGGGGTGTGTGTGTGTGCGGGGGGAGGGGAGACTTGACCTGTGGACAGGGACGTCCCAGGACGCTCTGTTCCAGGAGGCAGGATTCTGCCCCATGGCCACTGCTCATCATGTGCAGGAAGCTAGTCATCAAACCCTGGGACAGTGAGTGTAGGACTCGGCCTCAGGATGGCTCCCACTTCACTCACCCTCAGCAGCCGCCCAGGGATGAACACTGTTTTCTGGCCACATGGCCCTGGCGGGCTCCTGGCTCTCAGGACTCAGTGTCAGGAGATAGGCCATGTTGAGGTTTCCATGGTCTCTGGCAGAATTTCTTCAGGAAAGGGGCCCAGAGAGGGAATTCTCAGTGTGTACTGCAGTGATAAAGAAAGATTTTCCTACCAGAGGGTCAGCTCACAGGTGAAGGACGGACGGGAGGCTCAAAACGACATGCTTTGGTCACCAATAAGTGGGTGAAACTCTGCAAATATGAAATGACAAAAGTATCTGAACTGAGATTGATTTACCTGAAAAAAAGTCCTGCAGTTGAATCAGCATATTTTAAAAAATGAATTCAGGGGCCAGAGAGATAACATTTGCCTTGCAAGCAGTCAATCCAGGATGGAGGGTAGTTTGAATCTGGCATCCAATATGGTCCCCTGAGCCTGCCAGATCGACTTCTGAGCATAACTCCAGGAGTAACCCCTGAGTGCTTCTGGGTGTGACCTAACTCCACCCCCAATGAACTCTTTTAAAAATAAATAAATTAAGGCCCGGAGAGATAGCATAGCGGCGTTTGCCTTGCAAGCAGCCGATCCAGGACCAAAGGTGGTTGGTTCGAATCCCAGTGTCCCATATGGTCCCCCGTGCCTGCCAGGAGCTATTTCTGAGCAGACAGCCAGGAGTAACCCCTGAGCATCGCTGGGTGTGGCCCAAAAAACCAAAAATAAAATAAATTAATTAATTAATTAAATAAAATAATAACAATTTAAGAAATGAACTCGATTTTCTATGTGCATGCAGAAACATTATTCACATGGTGCTTGATTGTTTGGCTGTTAAGTAAGGAGGGGGAGAGAGAGAAAGAGAGAGAGAAAGAGAGAGAGAGAGAGAGAGAGAGAGAGAGAGAGAGAGAGAGAGAGAGAGAGAGAATATGCATGAGATGAGAAACACAGAAGAGGGCAGATAACAGTGATATGTGCTGTCCAGCCACAGGGATCACAGACCTTCTCCAGGAATGACATTGGCAGCACCGGTGACTGAAAATGGCTTCTCCAGGGAGCACTGTGACAATGAGAGTTAGAAATGATTCCTCTAGACAAGAACTGGGTGCCGAAAGGAGGGAAAGTGATAAGCATGGCACCCCCTTCAGTAACAATTGTGCAAACTACAGTATCTAGAGAAGAGAGGGGGGGGGGAGGGAGGGAGGGGGGGAGGGAGGGAGGGAGGGAGGGAGGAGGGAGGGGAGGGAGGGTGAGAAGAAAATTGTCTGCTCCAGTGGCAGGCAGAGAGAGGGCAGGAGGGACTGGGGACATTGGTGTTGGGAAATGTGCCCTGGTGAAGGGTGTTGGACATTATATGACTGAAACTCAATCAAGAACAACTTTGTGGGGCCCAGATAGATAGCACAGGGGCGTTTGCCTTGCAAGCAGCCGATCCAGGACCAAAGATGGTTGGTTCAAATCCCGGTGTCCCATATGGTCCCCCATGCCTGCCAGGAGCTATTTCTGAGCAGACAGCCAGGAGTAACCCCTGAGCACCGCTGGGTGTGGCTCAAAAACCAAAAAAAAAAAAAAAAAAGCCTTCTCTCTTCCTTCTTTACAGAATCCCAGTTTTGTTTGTTAGTTTTGGGGGTAAATCTGCTTTCTGGATAACCATATGTTGTGAGGAGCCTCCAGCCTAACCTCCAGAAGTTATTTGCTCAGCCTCACTGGTCAGGTTGCCCCTTTCTCTCGTGTTAGGAACCTTGTGCTAGGGCCAATGTAACCAGAGTGAGTTGACCGGTGCAATGCGCATCTGATCAGGGCTTAGCAGAGAGATGGACTTGAACAGAGACATGCTTCTCTCCCAGGTGCTGTTCTGTCTGCGGTTACAGTGGGGTCTCTATGCCAAGGAAGTGGCACCTGTTGGCCCAACCATCAGCTTCAGCTTCTTATTATATTATGTGACTCAAGACTCTACTCTGAAGCATCCTTTAGTCTCTGGAAACCAAGAATATCACAGGGACTTCACTTGTTTGGCTCAAGACCTTCCCACTCTAGCCACAGTCATGAAAGTTGGGGAGGGTGCGGAGATTGAAAGAAATACAGCCACCTTGCCTTTCATTGGAAAAAGCATTGTTACTCACCTGCCAACAGCCTTCAAGACCCAGTCAACTGTCTCTTCATGGTTTCAGGCATTTTACTCCTCTTCTCTACGAGTCTTCATGGTGCCCCTATCATGGAGCTCTGTCATCTTTTGGATTCAGTGAATGCACCAAGAATACACAGCCATTCAAGTGACCTAGTGGGAATATAGGAAAGAAATGAAGGGCCAGGTACATAATTCAGTAGAGTATAGAGTATAGTATAGTATAGAATACAGATACTCCTTGCTTAACGACCTACTTGTTTAGCGAATGCTTGCACTTACGACCATCTCTTCACTGTTATTTTATTTTATTTTAAATATTTCTTCTCTATCTTGTACACTCTACAGTACAGTACTGTGATTTTTGGTTCTTTAATGTACCTACCTCCTTTACTAACTTTATGTTCTGTAATACATTGCAGTACTGGTGTAAATCACACAACCTATGCAAATTAAAACAAGTGGAAGTTTTCAGTTTGATCTTTCTCATTATTTTACTTATTCAGAATACTGTATTGTCAAGTACTATGCATATACTGTACTACTGTATACAGTACATGCAGTTCCTCACTTAATGACCAATTTGCTTAATGACCAAACAGAACTTGGTCGTTAGCGAGGAGTATCTGTAGTTAGTATAGTATAGAATTGTATAATATAGAATAAAATAGTATGTATAGAATAGCATAGTAGTAGAGTAGCATATACTATATAGTATAGCATAGAATAGTATAGTAGAGTATAGAATAAAAAAGTAGAATTTATAGTATAGTATAGTATGGTATAGTATAAATAGAATAGTATAGTAAAATATAATATAGTATGTATAATATAAAATAGTATAGTATGGGGCCAGTGAGGTGGCGCTAGAGGTAAGGTGTCTGCCTTGCAAGCGCTAGCCAAGGAAGGACTGCAGTTCGATCCCCCGGCGTCCCATATGGTCCCCTCAAGCCAGGGGCAATTTCTGAGCGCTTAGCCAGGAGTAACCCCTGAGCATCTAATGGGTGTGGCCTGAAAAACCAAAAAAAATAGTATAGTATAATAGAGTATGTAGTATAACAGTATAGTACAGTATAGTATAGTATAGAATAGGATAAAATAGTTTAGTGTAGTGTAGTATAGTATAGTATAGTATAGTATAGTATAGTATAGTATAGTATAGTATAGTATAGTATAGTATAGTTTAGTATAGTGGGTACAGTGCTTACCTTGCATGATGGAAGCTGACCTAGTACAGATGATCCCACATGACCACTGAGTGCAGAACCAGAAGCCAGCCTGCTCTTAACCCTGCTGAGTGGGGTCCTCCCAATCAAAATAAATCCATCATAGTTGAATTATTTTTAAAAAGTAAGAAAATAGCTCTTTTCTTCCTGGGAGCCGGGAGTCTAGCAGCATGGGGTTCGGCAGGCCTCCGCCATGCTAGAGGCCTTCTTAACCAGGCCTGGGGGGGTGCGGGACTTGGGTAACCCCAGCACCCCTCTACCACCTTGCTCCAGATCTCCAGGGCTTCCCCGGGCCACATGCCTGGGCAAGCCGGTGAGTTGGGCCCCTTGGCGGAGCTTGAAGGTAGCCTAGGCTTTCCCCCATTATCCATTCGGCTCCTTAGGGAGGGTCTGGGTGGGGCTCTGAACTTCTGGCCTCCCAGCTCCTTGAAGTTACTGGTAATCTCTTTCCAGTCTATATTTTCAAAATCGCGCGGGGGGCTAGTGCCCCCACGAGCACCAGTACTCACTATCATTGAATTATGTTTTTATGTATGCAGAATGTCCATTTTGTACTCTGCCCTTTTGCACACCCCTACAAAAGATCATTTTTCTCATTACTCCTCATTTACCCTTTTTAACTTAAGTACTGTAGAGTCCTAAGTCACAGACCAAAGTGTTGCCCTGGAGTTAACACCCACCCAACTATTCCAAAAGGCATAGAAAGGACACGTATGTCTTTTCAACACTTTATGTGTGTTTTTTTGATGGCTATAACTTTTGCTGAATATTCTCTTATACAGTGATGATCCCCCCCCCCCACTTTTTATCTTCTCTTTGTGAACTGTTAAATATGGAATTTGGTGTGAAAGAATCCCTCAGTTTAATGCTTATGTTTGAACCAGGTCATGGGTATTGTTGGGTGTGTTCTCACTCCCTCATATACTCTGATAACGCCACATGGCTTTGTTTCTTGTTTGCATGGGCACACTAAAATGGGAAAATACTATACATACCAATAAGTTCTTATCTAATAGAGATGGGACACACAAATCTTGTAGTGAAATGGGACCTTACACCCTGAACATTGACATAAAGACCTGGCACAGGCCTCAGAAGAATGGGCATTCTCCATTCACCCCTGATCTAGAGAAGACATCTAGGAAACGTCCAAGGTTGTCTATAACATCACTTGGAGGCAATCCTCTACCAGGGAAGACCCTACCTCTACTCTGACATCGACCTACTCAAAAGAGACTTCCCTTAACACTGAGAAGACTTAACAACAACAATGACCTGCTTACTGGACAAGGCTTTCTGTATTGCCCCTTAATTGTGAGGTGAAACTAGAGGATACTCCAGACCAGCCTGACTTCAATGTAGGATGTGCAGATTCCAGGATCTTTAATACAGAAACCTGATGCCAACAATAGGACTGCGTGAAAATTAAAACTGTATTGGCACTACAGACAATGACTTGGATTGAATAAACTAGTTTGCCTGGAATCTAGAGTTGGTCTTATGCCAGGAAACTTCAGGGGTAGGGGTCTCCTTGTATTTAGACCAAGGCTTTTCCTTTCTATGTCCCCCATATTTTGGTGGGCCTATGCAAACAATATTGGCCACTCTAACACCGTTTTTACTGTGCCCTTTTGACTAACCCTTAAAAAACAAACCTCTTAAACTTTTGATGTTAACTTAAACTAATATGTATGCACATGAAAATATAAAAAAAATACTATGCCTTCAATGTTTAAGGAGTCACATAAATCTCATGGCTTTAGGTTGCTTTGTGTACTGCTAAGAAATGTTATAATGTACTACAATCTGGGGACTTGTGGACAAAGTAATTGTACATGGGTTCTGCCTTATTTTTCTTAATGTTCTTTGACTGTAAATTCAATATTTAGGCGTCAGCAAGGGGATTTCTTTTGAGAACTTTGTTTATGGGCGATTGTCCTTTCACTATAACTTTACCTTGTCCTCTTTGCATCATTTTTCTCATAATTAAAAATAAAAATTTTTTAAAAAAGTAAGAAAATATATTAAGAAAAAAATGTCCTTTTTGGGATGACCCTCACCAACAGGAAAGGCAGAATCCCATAGCAACATTCAACAGGGGGCAAGGACTGGCTGAAAGGCATTTTACTGTGTGATCAACTCAGGTCACAGCTCTCCTCCATGAACTTGTCTCTTTTTTTCTCACTGACCTCTGGCCTCCCCTGGGGGACAATGTTCCCCAAAGAAAACCGTCCAAACAGCCCTCACCTCACATGTGGCCTTGCTCTTCCCCCTGGGGGGCCAAGAGAGAGGAAATTCCAAGTTTCCCCCTTGAAGGGTTTGTGTTTTGATTTGTTTGTTTTTGTTTTTGTTTTGTTTTGGTTTGGTTTGGTTTGGTTTTTGGGTCACACCGGCAGCGCTCAGGGGTCACTCCTGGCTCTATTCTCAGATATTGCTCCTGGCAGGCTCGGGGGACTATATGGGATGCCGGGATTCGAACCACCATCCTTCTGCATCTCCTTGTTTTTTTTGTTTTTGTTTTTGTTTTTTTTCTATTTTGTTTTGTTTTGGGGCCACACTTAGCAGTGCTCAGGGCTTACTCCTGGCTGTGCACTCAGGAATCACTCCTGTTAGTGGTTGGGGAACCCTATGAGATGCTGAGGATCAAACCTGGGCTGCCCAGGTGCAAGGCCAATGCCCTCCCCGTTGTGTTATCAGTCAGGCCCAGTTTGTGATGGTTTTGACCAGAAGGGCATGTTGGGATTGATGCACTGGGGACTTGTGGAGAGGCCACGAAAGGCCGCATGTCCCCACCTTCTGATTCTCTTGGAACACTCGCTTTCTGTCTCGCTTCCTCCTGGGCGCTGCTGACTTCATGTGAAAGTGCTCCAGCTGCTGTGCCCAGCTGTGCCCTCCTACAAACCACGCTGGGCCCAGAGCATGGCCTGTCATCACGAGGCCTCCAGATGGTTTCTGTCCCCAGCCTCAGGTACATGCACAGGACACGACTCAGAGACAGCAGAGCTGAGACAAGCCCTTCCCACTGCTCCCTCCTTCCTCAGTGCTCTCCTGCGGCCTCTCCAGGAGCAGGATCAAATGCTCGGGGGTTTGACGTGGGCATATACACAGCGCCATGTCCAGGACACCCTCAAATCTGCCTGCTGGTGAGCCCTGAGATGACAAAGTAGACAACTCTCTCTTTTTTCCTTTTTACTCGCCCCAGTCGGTGACCAACTGGGCGCAATGTTCGAGGACTTTCATCCCTCCTCCTTTCATCCTCCTGAGAGCGACCGTTGATGAGATGCATAAGGAAAGTCTAATCTTCTAAAACACAAAAATCATCCCTATTGATCTTAAGATCCCGAGGCCGCGAGTTCCCCGGGTCAATTGTGTGTAGTGGGGGAAAAAAAGTGGCTGCTTTTATCCATCTTAAATATGTTTCCTTTTCATCTCACCTCGCCCTCTTATTCTCCCCCCAAGTAAAGCCATTTCCATTTTGTAGCTACCTAGACAGAGAGAACCGAGTCCAGACGATAATTCTCCTTTGAGCTGGTCACTTGGAAGGCCCCAGGCATGCGGGGACACAGAGCTATGGATTTTCACTGGCAGCTAACAGGTGGGGATCACTCTGTTCTAATTAGTCTCCACTTCAGTTTGAACCATTTGAAAAACCAGTATTGAAGGCCCTGTGGATGGATCAGTGGGAGAAGGCAGGCCCTACATCCCGACGGGAATGCTCAGCTTCTGGCACCGTGACTCATGCCTGGCTACACGGTTGTTGGTGAGAGTGGACATCTTGGGTGAGTGACCCCAGCCAAGTGCCAGCATGTGTCACCATTGAGTTTGTGGCTCTGGCATCCATGACACCTGTGGTATGTATGAATAATGTGGGGGACAGAGAGCAACACACCCAAGTGTGTGAACATTGGTCATTGCAGACAGTGAAGCCAAAGAGAAAAGAATAGTTTTAAAAGGTTGTTTTGATGTCTAAATTCTCCTGGGGTGATGGGTCCCTTCCATGCTTTGACAGCTAGAGTACAGAGCACAGAGTGGGGGGAGCAGGAGGGTCCAGACAACCTACTCACAGCTCCATCCAAGTCTGTGGGAGATGGTTTGACCTTTGATTGATTGTTTTGTTTTAGAGCTGCACCTGGTGGTGCATAGGGGTTACTCCTGACTCTTTGCTTAGGGGCCACTTCAATCCCAGTGGTGCTCGGGGAACCCTATGGGATACTGAGGATTGAACCCAGGTTGGCAGCAAGCAAGGCAATACCTACTGTGTCATCGCTCTGGCCCCAAGCTTGCACTTATTTTTGTTGTTGTTGTTGTTGTTGTTGGTTTTTGGGCCACACCTGGCAGTGCTCAGGGGTTACTCCTGGCTATCTGCTCAGAAATAGCTCCTGGCAGGCATGAGGGACCATATGGGATGCCGGGATTCGAACCAACCACCTTAGGTCCTGAGTTGGCTGCTTGCAAGGCAAACGCCACTGTGCTATCTCTCCGGCCCCTTGCACTTATTTTTAATAAGTGAAGTGTGTGTGTGTGTGTGTGTGTGTGTGTGTGTGTGTGTGTGTGTGTGTGTCACAGTGCTCAGGGGTTACTCCTGGCTCTGCACTCAGAAATCACTCCTGGCAGGCTCAGGGGACCATATGGGATGCAGAAGGACCACCGTACCGTCCTTCTGCATGGAAGGCAAACACCCTACCTGCATGCTATCTCTCTAGCCCCTAATGAGTAAATTTTAAATAAAATTAAAATTTACTTATTTATTTATTTTGGCTTGGGATCATCCCCAGCAGTACTCAAGTATCATTTCTGGCTCTGCACTCAGGAAACACCCTCTCAGTCTTGGGGGACCATCTGAGATGTCAGGAATTGAACCCAGGTCAGCCACATGTAAGGCAAATGCCCTCCCCACTGAGCTATTGCTCTGTCCCAATTTTTTTTATTTTTAAGTAGTTAATTATATGGACTTTTAGGTTTGGGGCCACACCTGGCCTCCAGCAGTCCCTGTTAGCAGTCACATCGAGAGTTATGTTTACTGCTTCATGCCCAGTCTCCAGCCAGACAAGGTCATCAAAACCTGATTAATGCATCACTTGTTTGGATGTTTTTGTTTTGTTTTTTTTAATTTTGTTTGGGTTAACACTCAGTTGTGCTCAGAGCTCACCTCTATCTTTTGTTCAGGGATCACTCCTGATCACACTGGTGCTCAGGGACCAGAGTTCAGTGACAGGGCTGGAACTGAGCTCGCTCTGGCCCCTGCATGCCATTTCACAGGCTCCTACTGACTGGATTTCCTTATTGTCTTGATGAGCAACTGCAGACAAGGCCACAGTGTTGGCCCCGGTGCTCCCAGGTAATATGAGTCATGTCTGCCCGCCACATGGTGGGAGGGCAGGGGCTTGAACTCACTGCCTAGTGCTTGCCAGGAGGCTACTAAACTATCCCTAGGTTCCAAGGCTTTCTGTCTTTTTTTCTCTTTCCTTCTTTTTCTTCTTTCCTTTATTCTTTGTTTTTTACCTTCTTTCCTTCCTTCCTTCCTTCTTCCCTCCTCTCTTTCTCCTCCTCCTCCTCATTTTCTTCTTTTTTTTTTTTTTTTGTTTATGGGCCACACCCGGCGGTGCTCAGGGGTTGCTCCTGGCAGGCACGGGGGACCATATGGGACACTGGGATTCGAACCAACCACCTTTGGTCCTGGATCAGCTGTTTGCAAGGCTAACACCGCTGTGCTATCTCTCCGGGTCCTCCTCATTTTCTTCTTAAGAAAAAGTTCTTTGGGGCTGGAGCAGTGGCACAGCGGTAGGGCATTTGCCTTGCATGCAGCTGACCTAGGACAGACTACGATTGGATTCCCCTGGTGTCCCATATGGTCCCCCAAGCCAGGAGCAATTTTTGAGTGCATAGCCAGGAGTTGCCCCTGAGCATCACTGGGTGTGGCCCAATCCCACTCCCCCAAAAAAAGGGAAAAAAGGAAAAGGAAAAAGTCCTTTGGCTAAGCAATAACTTGGTTATATAAAGAAAGATGTGACATTGGCAATGACACTTGGTGTTTCTTTTTTGTTTTGTTTTTCTTTGGGGGGCCACACTCAGTGATGCTCAAGGGGTTACTCCTAGCTATGTGCTCAAAAGTCATTCCAGGCTTGGGGCACCAAAAGGGGTGCCGGGGGATCAAACTAGGTCTGTGCTGGATCTGCCACATGCAAGGCAAACTCCCTACCCCTGTGCTATCACTCCGGCCCCGGCAATGACATTTGTAAGGAAAACAAAGACCAAGTCAAAATAGTCCAGTTTGTAGCTATTTATATCATTGACTATTTCCAGGTCCATTTTTTTTTTGGTTCTGGATCATGCCCATTGGTGCAAAGAACCTACTTGTGGCTCTGTGATCAGGATTCACTCTTGGAGGTGCCAGGGATTTAGCTGGGGTTGGCTATATGCAAAGCATCTTAATACCTGCATTGTCTCTCTGGTCCTTTTGTTCAACTATAGACCTAGCTCCTTTATATAAAGCAGTTTCAGTAATTATCACTTTATTGCTGTGTGTATATGTGGAGCAAACCAGGCCTTCTGCATGCAAAAGCATATACTTAGCCTGTTTAACTATCTCTATGATCCCAGGCACATATATCTTAAAAACTCATAACGCATGGTTGATTACAACTATATTAAAGACCAACTGATATGTGCTAATTCTTTTAAATATACCTTGATCTGCACCTCTTTAAGGAAAGAAACAATGGTATTCAACTAACTTCAGTAAATGCATCTCAAGCTAATTTTTTAATATTTCTCCAATAATACTTTTTGTTTTGTTTTAGGGCCACACTTGAAAGTGCTGAGAGCTTACTCCTGGTTCTGTGTTCATGAGTCACTCTAAGCAATGCTCAGAACTAAATACAAGGCCAGTATATTGGCCTCTGTACTATCTTTTTGGCCTATATCAAGTGATACCAAGCACTCAAGGAAATTATAGTTGTTGGAATTTAAAATAAATTTTTCTCTTTCCTTTCCTTTGTGCCTAAATCATACTTACCTGGCTGTGGGGCTCACCTCACTCACATACTTTCACTGTTGTGAAGTGAAGTCATAGCTTACAATAGAAAATCAAATCAAGCCCCAACAAGAAAATATGAGACAGAGGAGATACCTCAGAGCACTGGATCACAGTTCACATATAGGAGGCTCTTGGACTTCTGTGAGGAACCACCAAGCACTGGACTTGAAGCAGCTCCCCAAACACCTACAGCTGTAACTCCAGTGAAAAAAGAAACCCAAATCAGAGTCTCTCCCTTATCTGGGCTGAGGACAAGAAGGCAAACGGGAAGAATAACTGTGAAAACCTGAAAGTCAAACTAAACTCTGCTAGAAAGAGGTCAAGACACATTCTCAGCTTGGAGTTTCTGGTATTTTTGTAGCATCTCCTAATAACAGGTTCTTCCAGATGCCCTTTGTAGATGGGAAGGGACAATCAGTGCAGGTGAGCAGGTGATCTCATGAACAGGTGAGAAGGTGTAATTCTTAGAGGTGATCTACGTGACAATCTAGGAGTGACAAGGTGCCAAGCTGACCTGGTGCTGTTGTCCCAGCCCTCTGACCCTTGGGATCTGCCTACTGGGCTCCCAGGTCAATCCACTGACTAGGAGCGACTCTGATACCTTTCTGCTCTTGCCTTGAATCCTCACATTGCCAGGGGAAACTCTGAGAAGCTGCCTGGGAAGCGTCAGTCCAATGCTGATGCCAAGCTCCCACCCCAAAGACTCTAGTTTAATTGGGCTTGGGCTAATTTCTGCAGAGAGTTCTGTGCTTAATTTTTTATGGAAGTACATTCTGCATGTAGCAACGTGCACATAACCTAAGTGCACATGGAATCTAGTTTTACAAACTGAAGGTGCTTGTGTAACTCGCCCCCCCCCCCAGAACAAAATCCAGAATGTCCAAGCTACCTTGGAAGCATCAGTCTCCTCCTAGTCTCTCCCCACTGCACCCCACACACTGATCAGCAGAGAGTCAGTGTATAGAGATGGTTATAATACTCGCTGCCATTGGGGGTTATAGTCTTAGTAGATCCAGGTAGAGAAGACCATTAAAGTAAAGCAATGAGGAAACCTCAAGAAAACCAAGCCAGAAGAAATACAAGCCAACTTCAAGATGAACACCTGATGCCTCCTAAGTTTTGTTTAAGATTTGTGTGTGTGTGTGTGTGTGTGTATGCATGTGTGTGCACATGTGATGATGCCTCTGTGCTTAGGGATTGTGCCTGGCAGTGCATAGGGGACCACAAGCAGTGCCATAACCACATGCAAATGCCCTACCGTTGCGCCATCACTCTGGCCTCTGAAACTGTATTCTTTTTTTTTTTTGGTTTTTGGTTTTTGGTTTTTGAGCCACACCCGGTAACGCTCAGGGGTTACTCCTGGCTATGTGCTCAGAAGTCGCTCCTGGCTTGGGGGACCATATGAGATGCCAGGGGATTGAACCGCGGTTCATCCTAGGCTATCGCTGGCAAGGCAGACACTTTACCTCTAGCGCCACCATGCCAGCCCCTGAAAATGTATTCTTAAGAAACAACATTCTTTATTGAGGAACCATTTCTCTCTATAATAGCTTGTCATTGAAAAAGCTGCCTTTCTGGGAAAGGGTTAGTGCACATTTGCAGATGATAAGAAATGGAGGCTCTATGCTACTTGCTCAATGATGCTCTGTGGATTATCTCACCCAAGCTCCCTGACTGCAGTAATGATAGACTGTTTTCTTTCCTTCTATTACCGATGAGGAAACCAAGGCTTACTTGATGAAGTAATTTCCGGGGCACATAGTTCTGTAAGAGGTAGAGTTGTAACAGGGAGTTTGGTTGTCTCCGCTGGTGTTTTCATCTTAACTATCTCTGTCATTAAGACGTTACTTAAAACTGATTTTATACTTTCAATGTCCAGGGAAGGAGCCAGGAAGGCTGTGGAGGGAGATCAAAGAATTACTCTAAGTGTGTTAGGAGGGACCTCAAAGACCAGGTATTTTGTTGTTTGTTTTTGGGGCCACACCCTGCGGCACTCAGGGGTTACCCCTATCTCTGCACTGAGGAATCACTCCTGGTGGTACTCGGGGGATTTCAGAGATAAAACCTGGGTCGGCTGCGTACAAGGCAAATGCCCTCCACACTGTGCTATTACTCCAGCCTCGATCACCTATTTTTATTTATTTATTTGTTTGTTTATTTATTTATTTATTTATTTTGGTTTTTGAGTCACACCCGGCGGTGCTCAGGGGTTACTCCTGGCTTTCTGCTCAGAAATCGCTCCTGGCAGGCACGGGGGACCATATGGGACACCGGGATTCGAACCAACCACCTTAGGTCCTGGATCGGCTGCTTGCAAGGCAAACGCTGTTGTGCTATCTCTCCAGGCCCCGATCACCTATTTTTTTTTTTTTTTGCTTTCTTATTTTACAGATGGAGAAAATGAGCCAAGAAAGAAAATTAGTCTAATTTAAAAGTGAGTGAAATTTATAGAAACTGCAAACTTGTGGGGGACGGGTTGTGTTGTGGGGCAAAGATAGCAAGGCAAAGCCTTTGGGGAATGGGGACCTGGAGCTGAAGCCCTCCTGTCCTCACACTCATCCTCCTTTCCTCGCCCTTGCTATGTCTCTGGAGAGAGTGATGTGACACTTGTGATTCAGTCAAACCTTTTGGCCTGTTCACTGGGCAGTGTCTGTGTTGGGGTGGCATTCTGAGCCTCCAAAATTGATGATCAACCTCCAAATTACCGGACCTGGAAACTGGATCCTCTAAGGTTATCCTGGGCTCTCTGGCTCGGTGTGTTGGGGTGTTTTGTTGTGAGCATTAGGCTGCCAGCGCTGCAATGAGTCTAGCGGCAGGAGGTCCAGGAAGGAGTGAAACCTTGTGAAGTTGTCCCAGACAATCTGGTATTGCTGGTGGAAGCCTGATTTCTGGAGCACTTCCAAGGAGCAAAAGTGCCCTCAGACAAGGAGAAGCCTGTTGCCTTTCCAAGTTTCACGCCCCCCAAGATGACTTGGGAATTCTTGGCATTGCTTGGGTTCACGCCTGGTGTTTCCTACCTCCCTTGCCTCTGCCCCATCCTTCTGGAAGAATCCTTTATCTTTCAGGCTCACTCTCCCTGCACTCTTGGTATGAAACTCCCTTTGAACCCAAAGTTTGGCAAGTTGCGCTCTAATATATATATATATATATATATATATTTTTTTTTTTTTACCAGCACAATTTTCCACATCTAAATGACACCCTCAATTACCTTCTCCCTCCACCCCCCAGCATGAGTCACCTCTCGGAGCCGTTAGGGCATTAGGGCGGGCACAGCTGCAGCCAGAGCTAGAAGTTGGAGCCTTGTGGGGCTTGGGTCTCTGTTTCTCCCTGCAGCAGGGCAGAGCACAGTCAGAGTGCTGGAGTCACCAGCCTTGGCGTGGCCTCCAGCTACAGCCCTGCTCATGTGACCTCAGAACCTGCTGGTGAAGAAGCACGAAGTGTTCGGACTGATCCAAAGGGTCCATATTTCATGACAGGGTGAGATCATATTTGAGATCACACTCACGATGGCACCAATGCCCAGTCTTCAGCCCTCTCTCTCCTCCTGTCTGTGGGCACTTTGCAGACCCTCCCACTCAAAGTGGACCCTTATCTGAAGCCCACTGCTTTGGCCAAGAGAAATTTGGAAGATAAATTACAGCCGTGTGTGTGTGTGTGTGTGTGTGTGTGTGTGTGTGTGTGTGTGTGTGTGTCCCAAGCAGTGCTAAGAGATCCCAGAGCTGAACCCTAAGGTGCTGGGGCCAAGGGAGACTTTAAAATACCAGGATTCAGGGCCCGGAGAGATAGCACAGCGGTGTTTGCCTTGCAAGCAGCCGATACAGGACCAAAGGTGGTTGGTTCGAATCCCGGTGTCCCATATGGTCCCCCGTGCCTGCCAGGAGCTATTTCTGAGCAGACAGCCAGGAGTCACCCCTGAGCACTGCCGGGTGTGACCCAAAAAAACTAAATAAAATAAAATAAAATAAAATACCAGGATTCAAATTCGAGACTTTGTGAACGCAAAGAGTCCATCATAGCTGGAGCCCAGGAGCTTCTATCCAGGGCCATGCAGGAAGAATGTCCTGAGCTTTACTCCCTCATCCTTGTTTCTGTCTCCAGGAGAGGAGCCTGAGGCCGATGCACAGAGTCCAGGTTTGGGGTGGGAGATGTGGAGGACCCTGAGCAGAGGAGCCAGGCCTGTTAGATGCAGCCCAAAGGCAGCCACAATCAGCTGCTGCCCAGCAACCCTCACAAGAGCTGCAGACAGGGACAAGAAGCATGATGGACTGTTGCGTTAAGCTCTGGGTTTCAGGTTTGATTCCCAATCATGCAGCTGGCCACACCCTGAAACTGGTGTGATGGTTATAGGAGTGTGATTTCTAAGTCAAAGGAGGAACTTTTCAGTGTCTAAGAGTAATTTTCTTTTGCAGTTGGACAAAACTCAAGCATAGAAAGAGGATGGTTGTATCAAATGGAAGATTTGAAAAGCTTTCAGTTTGACAGCTTTCTCTCTCTCTCTCTCTCTCTCTCTCTCTCTCTCTCTCTCTCTCTCTTTCTCTCTCTCTCTCTCACATACACACACACATTTTTGGGGGGTCACACCCAGTGGTGCTCAGGGTTACTCCTGGCTCTGCGCTCAGAAGCCACTCCTGGCAGGCTCGGGGGACCTGTCAGTCCTGTGTTGGCCAAATGCAAGGCAAAAGCCTTACTGCTATACTATCACTCCAGTTCCCCACCCCCCCTTACACACAAACTTATAGGTAGAATTCTAGATTATAACATCTCCTAAAGAAAGGCAACTTGAAAATATGTTTTAAAACTATATGAGCGTGTCTTTCTTCTGACAAGTTCAGTAGAAGGAATTTATTCTAAAGAAATGTTGCAAGTCAGCCCCTGAAGAGGTTGACTGATGGAGGGATGGAGGATGAGGTCTTTCCCCTTCAGCTCGAAGCACGCATCTGCCACCCTGTCTAGCCGATGGTTCTGAGGTGAAACGGCGGGCAAATAGCTCGCAGACAGTCAGGCTCGTGGAAATATTAGCTTTATTCGGTGGACAAGACTGAAGTCCAAAGACTCAGCATAAGTTCCAGCCCAAAGCCTCTCGCCTTCCACAGACCCTTGTTTTTATCCCCCAGAATCAGGTACCACCCAATGGTGGGATCAGATACCAACCAATGGTGGAAGCAGAATCAGGTACTACCCTAGGGTGGGGACAGAATGCCAGGTCACACCCTAGGGTAGGGCACAATCACTGATCAGGTTAGGGTCAGTAACATAATAATCCCCTAAAATATTTACATACACAACAGAGAAATATTCAGTATTGCACAAAATTATTTAGAGGGGCCTTTTCAAAAGTCAACTCTTGGAAATAATCTAACTGATCATCATGAGGAAAGGTAAGTGAGGCCTGGTACAATATCAGGATGGATAGCACACATGGTCCTAAAGGAGGAGAAGGAAGAGGAGAATAGGGAACAAAAAGGAGAGAATACTGGGATGAGGAAGAGGAAGAAGATGCTTATGTGCTATCAGAAAACATCTCCAGGGCTGGAGAGATAGCATGGATGTAAGGCATTTGCCTTGCATGGAGAAGAATGGTGGTTCGAATCCTGGCATCCCATATGATCCCCAGAGCCTGCCAGGAGCAATTTATGAACATAGAGCCAGGAGTTAACCCCTGAGCATTGCCAGGCATGACCCAAAAGCCAGAAACCAAAAAAAAAAAAAAAAGAAAAAAGAAAAGAAAAGAAAACATCTCCAGGCCACTCTCTTAAAAAATGATGATATGAGAAGGCCTGGAAGCAGGACAGAAAGTGTTAAGATTTCAGAAGAAGGTGACCACTTTGGTTTGATTTCATGGACTCGAAGTTGTGAGTTTCTTCTCCATTGACTCATGTCCATCTTTATTGATTATGTATTACAAGGAGGATTCATAGAAAATCTGTGTCAATGTGGGAGAAGGTCACTCTATAAGAGAGAGGGAGCACATCCCCTCACGGGCACAGAAAAAGGGAAGTCAAACTTAGGTTGTGGTGAAGTAGTTTAGTTACGAGGGTGTTTGGAGTTTGGGGAAGATTTCACCTGATTAGGAAAGGATCTAAGAAAACAAGCAGCTGGAGGACCTGCGGGCCAGGATACCCAATGACAGCAGAGTGTGTAATGAGGAAGGGGAGTGCGACAGACAGGACTGCTTTTCTGAGAGAAGGATAAGGAGACGGATAAGGTCAAGACCAGAGCAAAGGTCATACAACTCTGAGAACCTTAGATGCCAAAGGATCAGGGATTTGATTTAGACACTTGATCCAGGAGGAATATGTACAGCACAGTGGTTAGGGGAGCATCCCCTGAGCACCCCATGCCAAGTAGGATGTCTCAGGGGAGCTCACGGTTGGGGGACAACTGTAGACCATGACAGGAGTCAGGGCTCAGGACCAAGGTGAAGAAACTAGAGGTGGAGGGTGAGTGAAAAAGTCAAGAAAGGAGCCAGACTCGAAGGCATTGACCTCACCTACCATGTTTGGACACGCAGCAGGCCTGGCTCTGCCAAATCCTGATGATCTTCCGGGCTTTACAGGAGTGTAAATGGTTAATTGTACAATAGTGCCAGGGTTCCAGACAGTCCACTTTAGTTACTCTGTGGCTCTTTGCCACATGCGATATGGGTGGGAACCTGGCAGGTCTGATCAGCTATAGGTCACCCCCACCCCTATCCTCCCAGCCTGCCGCTGTTGACAGAGAAGCCATGGACATACACTAAACCTCTGGAAGCGAAGACAAGGTCAAAGCAGTTCGGAGCAGTTAAAACTCCTTTGTCCAATCTTGTCTCGAGGATCCCTCCTTGGTTCTTGGGGGATACAACCACCAAGGTACATGTTGGTAAAGCAGAGGAGGCTGACTAGAGCCAGTGAGGGGGGTCCTGGAGCTCCCTGCTCACCAGGCCCGTAGTCCTGCTGAACTAGAACTCACACTTTTTTGTTTTAGAAAGGGGTGACTGCAGTGACCTGTAGTGGTTCCAGAGAAATGCTGTGGGTTCTAGCACCCTTGCAAAGACCGTGATCAAGTGTGGAAAGGGACTCTTTGGGGTGCTTTGGAAAGGGACTTAGTGGGGTGCTGCCCCCACTAAAAGCAGCCAAGCTATTTTGGGTGTTTTGGGGCACACCCTCCCACTAGGGGATAGAGAATGGGGAGAGCATGGAAGAGGAAAAGCACTTTTGTATCTAAATTGGTCTGGAATTTTACAAGCACTTTAATGTTTATGATGAGAAGACTGCTTTTCTTTCCTTTTTTTGTAGAGGTTACCACCTGTCCTGTGGTCAGGGATAGACTACCAGATGCTGGGAGCAAAGTTAGGATCTTGAATAGGCCAAGCATGTGTTTTGATCACATCATTGATCTCTCTGGCCCCCAAAAAAGTCTTTTTAAAAATCACCAGGCAGGGCTGGAGTGGTAGTGCAGCGGTAGAGCATTTGCTTTGCATGTGGCTGACCCAGGACGAACCTCGGCTTGATTCCTGGCATCCCATATGGTATCCCAAGCCAGGAGTGATTTCTGAGCACATAGCGAGGAGTAACCCCTGAGCGTCACTAGGTGTGGCCCACCCCCACAAAATCACCATGCAGTTTGATATAATAAAAATAGACATTTTTTAAATGAATCATAATTGGAAACTGGTCCTGTAAAATGTGATATGTTTTAAGGAACAGTCATAATTATAATGATTAGGGAATGTCCTACTCAGATTTGACTCCAGAATCCCACATGTCCCTGTGTAGGAGTAAGACTTGATCCCAGAGTCCTAAATTAAAAAAGAATCCTTCAGCACAGCTGGGTGTGGGCCCCCTACAAAAATGATATCCCCAAATTATTTAAAAATATAAGGAATTGGAACCAAAGAGATGGCACAGCGATGGGGTGTTTGCCTGGCACTCGGACAAACCAGGACCAAACTACCAAAGGTAGTTTGATTCCCGGCATCCCATGTGGTCCCCTGGCGATTTCTGAACAGAGAGCCAGGAGTAACCTCTGAGAGTTGCCGGGTGTGACCCAAAATAAAAACAAAAACAAAAAATATATAAGGAATAAACAACATTGGACCCTTTCTGAATATATGTGTGTCCTTTGTGTACCAGTGGTGCTCAGAACTGAATCTCAGGGACCAGTTCTTGGGGACCATATGTGTTGCCGGATATTCAAACTGGGGTTGGTAGCCACGCAAATATCTTAACCCTTTTACTATCTCTCCAGCCCACATTTCTTTTCTTTTTGAAATAATCATCACCTTACATAACTCATTATTTTGCAGGGGGATGAGGTAAGAACTCAAAAATTTTCTGTTTTTTTTTTTTTTTTGTTTGTTTGGTTTTTTGGTCTATACCCAGCTGTAGTTAGGGATCCTTCCAGGTGGTGTTCACCAGCCCCAAAACGTCACTTTACTATAAAATTTCAGTGATTCAAGACAGTAATATCAACTATAACCCCTGTGATACTCTCTATTCTCAGACCTTACTAATGTATCACGGAAAGTCCACATTCTTATCAACCCTCCCATTCTCTCAAATCCTGTCCTGGGGAATATATGATCTGATCTCTGTTTCTGAGTTTGAGATTTTTTTCCTTTCTCTATTCTACATAGAAGAAATACTGCTCAGTATTTCTCTTTCTCTGTCTGGCATGTTTCACCTAACTTCATGCCTTCAAAGTTGAGTCATGTTGTCACAAATAGCAAGATTCCTTTCCTTTCAGGGTGGAATGCTATTCTCTGATACTATACTACAGGGTAATATTATATTCTATATTTTCAGGCCTTGTTCTAGGACCATAGATATCTACATAATATTTTTCATTGAGATGTGGTCATATAGTACCACTTATACTTAATAAACCCTGTTCATCCTTCTTCACTACCTATTACAACACCACATCCATCATCAAAGACTCCCCTTCCTCCTCTCCAAGGTTCCCTCCTCCCCTGGAAATCTCATTTCTGAGATTAGAATCCCAGGGTTTTCCTTTGTCTGTTCCCTGGCATTGTTTTTTGTATCACACCTGGATGAGATTAGCTGTGATTTGTCTCTCTCCTTTGGACTTCTTTATTTCAGCATTATCCCTTCTAGTTTTCCTTCATGTTGCTTCAAAAGAAAAGACTTCATATTTTTCTAGAGCTGAGAAGTATTCCATTGTGTATATACTTACATACATACATACATACATACATACATACATACACTACATTCTTATGCACTCATCTGTTATTGGCATATCGATTGTTTCCAAGTCTGATAAATATAATAGTGCTAGAGCAGATATAGACATAAATAAGTCTTTTTCCAATTAGTGTTTATATGTTTCAGGAGTGCAAATGCTGGGTCATATGATAATTCTAGTTTCAAATTTACTTTTTAGTAATCTTTTATACTGTTTTCCATATAGGTCAAATCAGTCTACATTCCCCACCAATATTTTTTGTTTGTTTTTAGGCCATACCTGGTGGTACTCAGGGCTTACTCCTGGTTCTGCACTCAGGAATCACTCCTGGGAGGCTCAGGGGACCATATGGGATACTGGGAATTTAACCTGAGTCAGCTACATGCAAGGCAAATGTCCTACTCACTCCATCCCACCACTATTCATTGGTGAAAGAGTCTTTCACAAAACAGTGCTGGTTGTGTCATAGAATATATTCTATATAATTGTATGTTCTCTTATATACATTAAAGTGGCTTTAAAAAAAGTAAAATCAATTTCAACAATGTTTTATTTAACTAGTGTATTCCAAAATCATTTCAACATATAATCAAAATAATTATTGGAATAGTTAACATTCTTTTTTTGTTGTTTTTTGTTTTTGGGCCACACCCAGTGATGCTCAGGGTTACTCCTGGCTGTGCTCTGAGAAGTCGCTCCTGGCTTCGGGGACCATATGGGACTCTGGGGAATAGAACCACAGTCGGTCCTAGGCTAGCATGTACAAGGCAGACATCTTACACCTTTAGCTACCGCTCCGGTTCCAAGTCCTTGGAATTTGCTGTGGATCTGACACTTATTTTTCCACTGGGCCTGAATGAATGTTGGCGGTCACAGCTAGCCTAGCTCAATCAACTTTAGACAGTCTTTCTGTGTGCATATGATTATCTGAGTTTTTAAAATAGAAGCTACAGGGGTTGGAGTGTTAGCACAGCGGTAGGGCGTTTGCCTTGCACACAACTGACCCAGGATGGACCTCGGTTTGATCCCCGGTATCCCATATGGTCCCCCACTCTAGGAGCAATTTCTGAGCACATAGCCAGGAATAACCCCTGAGTGTCATTGGGTGTGACCCAAAAATTAACAACAACAACAACAAAAATAGAAGCTACTTAACATGCCTGCTTCTGTCAGTGAGGAATCTTCCTGGAGACACCACCTCACTTTCTCATAAAGATTCAGCCTTTTGGAAGACTGTTTCTATTGTTTAAAGTTCTCAGTCTATTCTTTTTTTGGAGTGGGGGCTTTATTTGGCATTGCTTTTTGGGGGATTGGGGCTATATTTGGGATTGCTCAGGGGTTACTCTTGGCTCTGTGCTCAAAATCACTCCTGGCAGGCTCACTGTCCCCTCCTGAGGCCTGAAGTCCTGAGGTGTGAGGGCTAAGAGTTGGTCTTCCAGAGAGGAGTTTATCATGTCCTAGAATGAGAACCTCTTCTATTGGGGGAGAGGATTGAGCCATACTTGGCTATAATCATGAATTTCTCTTGATTCTGTGCTCAGGGATCACTCCTGGTGATGCTCCTATGTAAGATGGCACCCAGCTATTAACCTAAAACAAAGGTGTTTCCCCAATCTTCCTCTTTTTATTAAATTTATCCCTCTAATATGTAAAAGTCCACCTGGATCACTCTACCCTCCCCCACCCTGGTGACTTTTGTACTGAGAATAAAGAAAAGTCAATCTAGCTTAGGCAGAGAGAAAGAGACCATGAAGCGAAAAGCAAACTGACTCCGTGACTCTTTCCTGACAGACTTGGTTTATTAATTCTTCGTGGCTACTCTACCTTCATTAGATCCATCCAACTGGGGGATGGAAATGTGTGTGAGGTGATTTCACAATGTTGGGATTTATTTCACATTTTGGAGACCCTATGTGGTACTGGGGATTAAACCTAGGTTGACCCTCTTCGAGGGAAGTCTCTTACCTGCTATGTCATCTTCCTGGCCCAAGAACCCCTTTTTAAGACATAAATACCTTAAGACATTCCCTATTATGTTAAAATATCTGTTGAGAGAGAAAACACATGGCAAGGCAGACACATCTGTTAATTAAATAGAATGTGTACAAGTGGATTTGCATCTTGTTACTATAAAAATATTGGCCTACATTAAAACACTTTTCGTTGGCCTTTTTTGGGCCACACTTAGCTCAGGGCTCTGTGATCCTGACTCTGACCTTAGGGATCACACAAGGTGCTGAGGAGTCTGTGAATAATGCCCAGGATTATATAGGGACTTCCCCGGGCAGATGTTCCTTCACCTGGCACTGTCTTCATTCCTCCATTCTTTTTCAGAGGTAGAATAGCCTGTGGTGCAACTCCATAGAGCCCCTATATGCTTGGCCCTATCACTAGCCCTGAAGTCTTGTCCACTTAATTCATCATTTTAAGCAAGAGTTAACCAGAAAAATATTTAATCAGTAGTTCACTATTGGAGGAAAGGGGAGACACTGAGACACACAATCCCTGTTCATATGTTTGTCCATTTCTAGAGCATAAATACCAATGCCAAGACCCATGTTAAGCTATCTACATATTAGAATATTAATAGTCTAGAGTATTAAAAATAGAAATATTTTTGTTGCTTTTTGGGCCACACCACTTGAACTCAGGGGTTACTCCTGGCTATGTGCTCAAAAATAGCTCCTGGCTTGGGGGAACCATATGGGATGCTGGGGGACCGAACCACGGTCCGTCCTAGGCTAGGGCTTGCAAGGCAGACACCTTACCTATAGCACCACCACTCAGGCCCTTGAAAAGAGAAATATTTATATAAAATTTCCACCATACTGGAGCTAGTGCAATAGCACAGTGGGAGGGCATTTGCCTTGTATGTGTCTAACCCGGGTTCAATCATTGGCATCTCATAGGTTCCCCTGAGAATTGCCAGGAGCGATTTCTGAGCCCCAAGTCAGGAGTAATCCCTGAGCACCGCAGGGTGTGGTCCAAAACCAAAAAAGGTTTCCACTACACAGATACAACAGAAATCATAGCCAAAGCTCAGGTATTAGTGAAACCTAGTAGAAACTGAGTGATAGCTTGTGTGTAGTAGTTTGTGTGTCTAATGTTTCATGCTGGCTGGCAAATCTTCGCTTGCCAAATTGCTGAAAATTTACCAGTTCCATCCTCATTGCTGCTCTGTCTTAGGCTGGAAGAGACAACATTTGAGAAGATCCAGCTAGGTACTCGGTGGAATGACATCAAATAATGGGGCTCTCTTGGTTGGTCAGGGTGATAAAGTAGCATTGACAGGCCTTGCATCAGTTACTATGTATAGGGGAGCCCCTTTCAGAATTCCCAAGGAAACAGCAGCTCGGAGATGGTGACATAAAGCCCCCAATCCCAGGGAAGGGCCACTGGGCCTGGCGTGACCATCAGGGACATCAATTCTAATTGGCCCAAAGAAAAGCCTCGTGAGATAACTTGGGTCTGCACAGCTCTGCTCGCTCTGCTCAATGGAGCCTCTTCAGCGGTTTACTAAATCAAGACCCTTCTTCAGAACTCACTCAGGTCACTGTAAGGTGGTTAATGCTCCTAACAGTCTGCAAACAGCATCTCAACTCTGAACCTGCAACTCCTGAGATGGCCAGCACAGACGAGAAGAGTCCCAGATGTAGGGAGGGAGGATGGGAGTATTCAAGGAAAAGGAGGCAAGATTTAGGCAGTTTTGGAGTCTGTGCTCAGCTCTATGCTCCACACTCCACCCACACTTGCTCCCCTGTGACCTCTTCCTGAAGGCCTCAGATTCCAATAGGCCCAGGGTTAAGACAGGGCTGGGACAGCTTTTGTCCAGGGAGGAAGTAGAGTTCCTCAGGCCTGTGAGGCTTGAAATTCTTGGGTAGTGAGTTTGGGACTTAATCTCTCTGAGCCTCAGTTTCCACAGCTATGTAATGGGAATACCGGTGGGCTCTGCTTACTACAAGGGTGTGAAGGCTTTGAACACTTGCCCAAACACTAGGAAGCATACAATAAGCCATAGCCATTATTAGTGCTTCACTCGTGTCTTACTATGGGCAGAGTGATAGTACTGTGGGCAGGTTCTTGCCTTGCACACGGCTGACCCGAGTTCAAGACTCCAGGTTTGATCCTGAATACTACTGGGTATCACTCCTAAGAAAAACAACAAAAGAGAAGGTTCCTGAACAGTGGAAACAACATAGAAGAGTTGAATTGTGGCTAAATGGTTCAAGATGCGGAGTCTGGAAGGTGCCTCCCATAGTCGCATATACTTACTTGAATTTTGAGGAGATTTTCCTGTTTTTTACTAGGAAACAGTTGATGACTTGTTTGTTTTGTTTCAGGGCCACACCCAGTGACGCTCTGGGGTTACTCCTGGCAGGCTCAAGGACCATATGTTTGCCGGGGATTAAACCTGGGTCAGCCACATGCAAGGAAAATGCTCTCCTTGCTGTGTTATCACTCCATCTCCTCCATTTCACTTCTTTTTTGTTTGTTTGTTTTTTTGTTTTTTTTTTTTGGGTCAGGGGTTACTCCTGGCTGTCTGCTCAGAAATAGCTCCTGGCAGGCACGGGGGACCATATGGGACATCGGGATTCAAACCAACCACCTTGGTCCTGGATCGGCTGCTTGCAAGGCAAACGCTGCTGTGCTATCTCTCCGGGCCCTCCATTTCACTTCTAAATGAACACTTGGAAATACTATAGTATAGCAATAAACTTTTATTGAGTGTTTACTACTTGCTGAGTTCTTTCTAAATACTTTAATTACTGTAACAAGAAAATAAAACTTATTTTATTTATTTATTTATTTGGTTTTTGGATCACACCTGGTGGTGCTCAGCAGTTATTCCTGGCTCTCTGCTCGGAAACCATACTTGGCAGGCAAGGGAGACCATCTGGATGCCGGAACTTGAACCATCGTCCATCCTAGATTGGCTGCATGCAAGGCAAATGTCCTACCACTGTGCTATCTCTTCGGCCCCAAAACATATATTTTAGAGATAAAGCATACAACAAGAGGGAGACTGAGGCACATTCTCATGATTACAAAGCACACAGTAAAGACAGACCTGAAAGTCTGATTTCTTTTTTTTTGGGGGGGGGGCAGGTAGGAAGGCCACATCTGGCAGTGCTCAGGGTTATTCCTGGCTCTGCACTCGGGAGTCACTCTTGGCAGACTTGGGGAATCTTATGGGATGCTGGGGATTGCTGCATAAAAGGTAGAAGCCTTCTCCACCATGCTATTGCTCTGGCCCCAGATGTTGATGCCATTTTTTGTTTGTTTTTTTTGGGTCACACCCGGCAGCGCTCAGGGGTTACTCCTGGCTCTACCTCAGAAATCGCTCCTGGCAGGCTTGGGGGACCATATGGGATGCCGGGATTCAAACCATCATCCTTCTGCAAGCAAAGCAAACACCCTACCTCCATGCTATCTCTGGATCCTGTTGATTTCATTTTTGAAGCAATAGAAAACCTTCTTTCTGGGTGGGCTGAAGGTGTTGTCTGAGGGCACTGAGCAGTTCCCGGAAACAAGGTGCTCTCTGAGCGGAACTCCAGCAGCAGCTGGACCAGCAGGCTGCAGTGAGGGACAAATAGACCAGCAGTGTGACAGGTGCAGAGACCTGGCCCCAGCCTCACTGTTTCACTGGACACCCACGATGCAAACCCTCAGTGCTGCCTCATTCTAAGGCACCTGAAGTGTGATGGTGGTCTCAGTCCCTCTGAATCATGCGAAACCCTCATTACCCTCAGACACGCTCAAGCTGGAGTGACTCTGGGCTAAGCGGCCACCAGAATCAGCGACTTACTGCTGAGCTGAGAAAAGGGCCTGATCTCCTTGCTGGTCTGAAATGTTCTAGGACAAACCTTTATAAACCTATATAAATGGCAAATATTTAAACCCACTGGAGAAGGAGAATCCATAGATGAGGGAGGGAGAAGGGTCCTTGCCAGATGGTTTTGGACCACATGAGAAAACACGGAACATTTGCTTTCTGGCATGACATTGGCGCTCACATCTCTACTGTTTTCGGACTTAAACTCTAGGGGGAAAATCTCCCATTAGCTCTAATCCCAGCCCCACAGGGACCCAATTTTTTAAAGTTTCATTTTATTGAAACAATTGTGATCTACAGAGACCTTCATAGCTGAATTTCAGACATACAATGAGTCAGGGCCCTTTCCATCACCAGTGCCAACCTCCCTCCACCAATGGCCCCATAGTACATCCTGTAGTACCACTCTTTGCCCCGGGCCTGCCAGTGTAACGGGCCACTTTGAGTTTAGATTGTTAAAGTTTAGTTCCCTTGATTCTGTTATCGTTGACTTTGATATTTGGTTCTGTCCTTATTTATTTCCCCACCAATGTATCCGAGATCACTTGGCCCCTGGCCCCTAGCCTGTCTTTATTCCTTTCCTCTTAGTTTTATAAAAAAAAATGCAGGAATAAGGACCCCATTTTCTGAAGCTTCTCTGATCTGACCTTCCCTTTCTTTGGAGCTCCAGTTGGACCTGGTGTTCATAAATCACCTGTTTTAGTTTTCAGCAACCAGCAGAGCCTTATCTGCTTATCAGCAGCAGACACAACGCAGTTAATGGGCCTGCTGGGCTCCTCCCCACACACAGTGCTGGACTTCCAGCCCATTGTGGTTGGGTTTACTTAGCAGATATGGCCTAAGAGTAGGGAATGTTTACCTCACTCACCACGGGTGGCCAGGGCCAAGAATTCATTAGTGGGTATTTGCAGAGCCGCAGGAAACTTGGGGGCCAGTAAGAGCCGCACTAGTGAGTATTTTTCTCGAGTTATTACCGGAAGCACCTGCCTTGGCTGCAGGCTCCTATAGGGACATCCCTGGGTCCTGCAGTGGGGTCAGTGGAACTCTGCCCGGTCCCCACTTTTCCTTTCTCCACGTCTCCTCTCACACTCCTGCAATTTCTCCCACCTGGAAAACTGTGGATGAAAATGATCAGTCTGCTCAGATAAAAAATAAGGATTATCCCCCCTCATGCTTTTTTAACTTTTGTTTATTTATTTATTTCATTGTTGGTTTTTTTTTTTGCCACACCCAGCAGCACTCAGGACTTACTCCTGGCAAACGCCCTACCACTGTGCTATCTCTCCAGCCCCCATTTTTATTTATTTATTTATTTATTTATTTATTGAAGCAAGAAACTTCTGAGTCTGCCACTTTCATTTCCCCCTTACATTCCACTTACATTTCCCCTTCCTCCCTTCACTGATGAAAACAGTCCTTAGGGGTAGCCCATAAGGCAGAGGGGTGATATGTGGCTACAGGCCTTAAGAGATAAGACAGGATGGGGGCGGGGGGCTAAGGTGCTCGCTGGGCAGGCGGCTGAGCCGGGTTCACTCCCCAGAATCGCACACAGTCCTCCAAGCACTGCCTGGAGTAACCTCTGAGTGAGCACTCAGCCAGGATCAGTGCCTAAACTTTGCTGGGTGTGGCCCAGCTGCCTTCCACCAAAAGGAAAGAGAGACAGTTTCTAGAAACTGCCTTTCCAGAATGGAGAGGGAGTAGAAGGAAGCAGGTAATTTTCATTAGAGAAAAGAGTTTGGGAAAGTCTATTTGGGGAACAAACGGGTCCCTCATTTCCAGCTCTTGTTCCTAGCTCAGGGCTTAGCCACAGTGTATCAGGGGCCACAGGATTGCTTCACCTCAGATGAATCCCCCATTCTGGGAATGGCCCTCAGCATGTGCATTGATTTAACTTATTTGGTTTTGGGTACTTACTCCTGGCTCAGTTTTCAGCATCACTCCTAGCAGAGCCCAGGGGATCATGTGTTGTGCCAGGAAGCAGATCAGACTGTTGGTTTTCAAGGTGAGCCTTAACCCCAGGACCATCTCTTTGCCCATAAATCTACTTCCTCTCCTCCCCACCATAAATGCTTCTGGCTACTGCTAAGGTCAGAGAGTCAGGTGGAGTCCTCTTTACTGACTGCCCCCTGAAAGTCAGACACCCTACAAGGAAGAGAAAGGGCTTTGGCTTTGGTGTTTGGAAAGGCCTCTTGCCCCTCCCCCAATGCCCTATATTAATATCATCTGGATGGTCAGACCTGGGAGGGGTATGTACTTTTCTTTTTTTTAATTTTGGTTGTTGGGTCACACCTGTGAGGCTTTGGGCTTGCTCCAGGTTCTGCAGTCAGGAATCACTTCTGGTAGGGTTCAGGGGACCACATAGGGTGATGGGAATCGAACCTGGGTTACCTGTATGCAAGGCATATACCCTACCCACTATATAATTTATTTTTCTCTCTAGTCCCTTTACCTATTCTTTTTTTTTTCTTTTTGGACCACACCCAGCAGTGCTCAGGGGTTACTCCTGGCTCTGTACTCAGGAATTACTCCTGGCAATGCTTAGGGGACCCTATGGGATGCAGAGAATTGAACCCAGGTTGACTGCAAGCAAGGCAAACACCCTCCCTGCTGTGCTATCGCTCTAACCCGTCTTTCAAAGTGAGACTGTGGGTTTTATATACACATTTATATACATTTGCGTGGCATATACCAGATGCTTCATGTTTTCACATTCCCACGTTCTCCCAATCAAACCTATATTCTTGCTATTCCCATATTACAGAGGAAGAAAACTGATCCTTGGAGAGTTAGTTTTCCTGCCTCCCACCTATGAAATGTGGTGTCATGGATTCTAGACTCTTGCTCAACACAGCAGCCCCCTTCCAGCAGTGAGAACAGACATTCTTAACCTCACCGGTATGCTGGGTTTCCACAGACTTGGACTCACCACTTTCCATCTAAACGGCGTCTCTGGACTCTGGGCATGTATAGTCCTGTTTTCCTTCTTGGAGGAGTTACTGAACTCTGAGAAGGCATCCCCAGGCTTGGTTGGCTGGACTCAGTCTCTGGGAGAGGAACCTCAGCCAGCCAGCCGTGCTCCCAGGACTGGGAAGACCAACTTTGATTTTGACTGGAGTCAACAGTGAAGAGCAGCCCGTGGACCCCCCTTCTGTTCTTCGCTTCAGAACCAACATCAGATGTCATGTTTTAGAGGTATAGCTCAGTCGAGTAACTGCCTTCACCTGTTGACCATTTGCCCCCAACATGTGAGGTGGTGTTCTTC